>NW_012101354.1:556636-561614 GCF_000951045.1 Mandrillus leucophaeus | reverse complement strand
AGTGCTGGGATTACAGGTGTGAGCCACTGTGCCCAGCCTCTACTTGCAGTTTTAGTATTATCTTTTTTGTTTTTTTAAATAGCTTTGTTTTGATAAAATTCATATAATACACAATTTACACATTTAAAGTGTAGAATTCAATGGTTTTTGGTAAATTACAATAACCTTCTGAAATTGTGGTAAAATATATGTAACATAAAATTTGCCATTTTAACCACTTTTAAGTGTACAATTCAGTGGCAGGAATTACATTCACAATATTGTACAACCATTACCACTATTTCCCAAACGTAATCATCCCAACTCTGTACCTATTAAACAATAACTCCCCATTCCTGCCACTCCCCTCCCCCTGGTAACCTCTAATATATTTTCTACAATTTTGCTTATTCTAGATATTTCATTTAAATAGAATCACACAATATTTGTCCTTTTAAAATCTTATTTCACTAGCATAATGTGTTCAAGGTTAATCCATATTGTAGCATGTATCAGAACTTCATTCCTCTTTATGGTTGAATCATATTCTATTGTATGTATATATCACATTATGTTTATCTGCTCATCTGTAGGTAGACATTTGGGTTGTTTCTACTTTTTGGCTATTATGAATAATTCTGCAATGAACACTGAAGTACAACGATCTGTTGGAATCCCTCTTTTCAGTTCCTTTGGGTATAAGCCTACCACTAGAATTGCTGGGTAATTCTGTTTAGCTTTTGGAGGAACTGCCAGAATGGTTGCATCATTTTGCATTCCAACCAGCAATGTATGAGGGTTCCAATTTCTGATTATTATTATTATTATTTTTGAGATAGGGTCTTGCTCTGTTGCCCAGGTTGGACTGCAATGGCATGTTCATAGCTCACTGCAACCATGAACTCCTGGGCTCAAGCAATCCTTCCACTTCAGCCTCCCAAGTAGCTGGAACTACAGGCACCCGTCACCATGCCTGGCTTATTTTCAAAATTTTTCTTTTGTAGAAATGGGGTTTGCCATGTTGACTGGGCTGGTCTTGAACTCCTGGTTTCAAGGGCTCCTCCTGCCTTGGCCTCCCAAAGTGCTAAGACTACAGGTATGAGTCACCACCCTCAGCCTAATCATTTAAAAATGTACAACTCATTGGCATTTAGTACATTCACAATGTTGTGTAACTACCACCTTTCTCTAGTTTTAAAACTTCTTTATCACCCTAGAAAAACGGTACTGTAAGTAATCACTTGAATCACTTCCTGTTCTCTCCTCCATGCCCACCACCCTCATTCCCCTAGCAAGCACTGCATTAGTCCATTCTCACACTGCTATGAACTGCTCGAGACTGGGTAAATTTCTAAAGGAAAGAGGTTTAATTGACTCACAGTTCTGCATGGCTGGGGAGGACACAGGAGATTTACAATCACGGCAAAAAGGAAAGAAAACATATCCTTCCTGACACAGCAGCAGGAGGGAGAAGTGCTGAGCAAAGCGGGGAAAAGCCCTTTATAAAACCATCAGATCTCACGAGAATGCACTCACTACCACTGTAACAGCATGCAGGAACCACCCCCATGATCTAATCACCTCCCACAAGGTCCTGCCCTCAACACATGGAGATTACAATTTGGATTACAATTCAAGATGAGATTTTGGGTGGGAACACAGCCAAACCATATTAATCCCTAATCCACTTTCTGTCTCTATGGAGTTGCCTATTCTAAACATAGTATTGTTTTCTTTCACTTAATGTGATGCTTTTGAGGTTTATCCAAGCTGCAGCATGTTTCAGTATTTCATTCCTTTGTATGCCTGAATAATAGTCTATTATATGTATGTATATGTGTGTGTGTGTGTGTGTGTGTGTGTACCACAATTTGTTTATCCATTCATTGATTAATGGCCATTTGGGTTGTTTCCACATTTTGGCTATTACAAATAATGCTATTATAAACACTAGTTAGTGTACAAGCTTCTGTGTGGATGTATGTTTCATTTCTCTTGTATTTACACCTAGCAGTGGAATTGCTGGGTCATATGGTAACTTTTTGGGGAACTGCCAAACTTTTCTGTAGCAGCTGCACTATTTTGTATTCACCCAGCAATGTATGACGTTTCTATTTTTTTTTACATCCTCATTGACACTATTTTTAAAAATAAAAAATTATAGATTAGCCTGGCCAACATGGTGAAACCCCATCTCTACTAAAGATACACCAAAAAATTAGCCAGGTGTGGTGGTGGGTGCCTGTAATCTCAGTTACTCAGGAGGCTAAGGCAGGAGAATCACTTGAACCTGGCGGAGGTTGCAGTGAGCCCAGGTCGCGCCATTGCATTCCAACCTAGGCAACAAGAGCGAAACTCCACCTCAAAATAATTATAATAATAAAATTAAAAAATTATACGCATTTTAGTAGGTGTGATCATTGTGGTTTTGATTTGCATTTTTCTAATGATTAGTGATGTTGAGGATCTTTTCATATACTTGTTAGCCATTTCCATATCTTCTTTGAAGAAATGTCCATTCAAGTTCTTTGCCCATTTTTAAACTGGGTTCTCTGTTGAATTGTAAGAATTCCTTACATATTCTGAATGCTAACACCTTTTTGGCTGTTTTGGAAGGTCACTGTTGGCAGGCTTCTCCCTACGAGGATTCAGCAGTGAGGAAGCAGAGTATTCGGGGGACAACTGCTTCTTCTGGAGGGGAGAGAATGGGATGGAGTTCAACAGCAGCTCTTTATGTCAGACTCTTAGCAGGATTCAGCTTTATAAATATGCCTAAACAAACAAATAACAGCAGATGATTATTTGTCAACTGACTTCAATCTGATGGACTACTCTAAATGGAAAGACATATACAAAAGAGGGTTTAGATTCACATTTGTCCCTTCAGTCTATCTGTCCACTCTCATTTTGCAGCCAAATTAAGAATCAACTTTTGACTATCACAATACTGTATTACCTCTCCCTGGGTAACCAGGTCCTCACCACTTGGCCATTTCATGGTTCATTACTACTTCCATTAGAGATAGTCAGGGAAATGAAAAGAACTAAAATTACAAGAGAGCCATTTGGCACCTTTATGATATTGAAAGGTTTAGTGAGACAGGAAGTATAAACCACAGCCTGGAATGGAGTTCTTAAATTGACTGTGGATTTAAATTATTATTTTCCACCTGCTCCTTTTATCCGTCATTCCTGCAAATGCTTCATACTTAAGAGGAAAAATAAATTTCTTAAACAAGATACAAAAAGCATTAGCCATAAAGGGAAAAATGTAATAAATGCAACTAAATTGACATTAAAAACTTCTGTTCATAAAGAAGATACCTTAAAGCAAATAAAAGACAACTTACACACCATAAGGAGGTATGTGCGACTTATATATCCAACAAAAAAAAATTGTTCTGATATAAAATATACAAAGAATATCTATAAATCAGTAAGAAAATGAGAAATACAAAAAAAGCTAAACAAACAAAAATTTCACAGAATGGGAAAAAATATGGTCAATAAACATATGAAGAGACACTCAACCACACAGGTAATCAGAGAAATGCAAATCAAGATCACACCGAGAAGTCATTTTATAATCATTTGACTGGCAAAAACAATGAAGTCTGACTTCACTAATTGCTAGAGAAGATGGGAATCTAAAAGAATCTCATATATTGCTGGTGGGAGTTTAATTTGGTACAGGCTTAGAAAACAGTTTTGCATTCCTCTGTAAAGCTGAACACTCGTGATACTCTACCACCCAGAAATCCTATTCCTAAGTATATGCCAAGCTCTTGCCCATGCACACCACCAGGAGACATGAACAAGAATGTTTATAGCAGCCCCGTTGGTAATAGTCAGAGGCCTGTCATCGGAAGAGAGACATTCATTGTGGGATAGTCACATGTGGAGTATTACACAGTGGTACAAACAAGTGAACACAGTCAACAACATGGATGAACCTCAGTACTCCTGGGAAGTAACAGGTCATGTGTGTGATTTTCCTGGGACAGTCTACACACACATAAGTATAGACATATTTTTCTTATTTATGGCATCACAATATTTCACCATTTTTTAATGGCACATACATACAATATAGTTTATAGGTGAGCTGTAGTTCTTTAACCAGTCTCCTATTGATGGATAGCTATGTTTGCCATGTTTTGCCATTTTTGCTTTTTTTTGCTATTGCAAATAATGTTGCATGAGTGACACAATCACTGGAACCTGATAGCAATCTAACACATTATAATTTTGCAGTTATTATACCTGTGAGATAAAGTCCTGGAGGTGGGTTAAAGGACACATCACTTTGTAAATTTTTTTTTTTGAGACAAGGTCTGGCTCTGTCACCCAGGCTGCAGTGCAGAGAGGTGCGATCTCAGCTCACTGCAACCTCCGTCTCCTGGGCTCAAGGGATCCTCCTACCTCAGTCTCCCAAGTAGCTGGGACTACAGGTGCACACCACCATGCCCAGCTAATTTTTTGTGTTTTTTGTAGAGATGGGGTCTTGCCATGTTGCCAAGGCTGGTCTCGAACTCCTGGGCTCAAGTGATCCTTCCACCTCAGCCTACCAAAGTGCTGGGACTACAGGCATGAGCTTCTGCATTGGGCTGTAATTTTGATAGATGTTGGCAACTCGCCCTTTACTAGCGATGTATAAGAATATCTTTAACTTGTTCTTTGCATGACAGGGAATTAAGAATTTTTTGGCATGTGTGGGTTATCATACCCGGGCAAAAAACCAAACCAAACCAAAACACCCCCCTGACCCCCACAAAACCCAAATCAACCAAAACTCCCAACCCAACCCAACTAAACCCCAAGAAAGAGATAAGACCAGCTTCTTACTTGTTGCCTCTGAGTATAGGGTCTGCTCATCAACACTCTGAACATTACAGGAAACAAAAAATTTCCTTCCTTCAACTTTATCAAGTTGGCTATTTATCATAACAACAGAGCAAAGAGGGATAGGTCTGCAGAATAAAAAGAAAAAGGAAAAAAA
>NW_012101354.1:551289-556586 GCF_000951045.1 Mandrillus leucophaeus | reverse complement strand
TTTTTTTTGCTATTGCAAATAATGTTGCATGAGTGACACAATCACTGGAACCTGATAGCAATCTAACACATTATAATTTTGCAGTTATTATACCTGTGAGATAAAGTCCTGGAGGTGGGTTAAAGGACACATCACTTTGTAAATTTTTTTTTTTGAGACAAGGTCTGGCTCTGTCACCCAGGCTGCAGTGCAGAGAGGTGCGATCTCAGCTCACTGCAACCTCCGTCTCCTGGGCTCAAGGGATCCTCCTACCTCAGTCTCCCAAGTAGCTGGGACTACAGGTGCACACCACCATGCCCAGCTAATTTTTTGTGTTTTTTGTAGAGATGGGGTCTTGCCATGTTGCCAAGGCTGGTCTCGAACTCCTGGGCTCAAGTGATCCTTCCACCTCAGCCTACCAAAGTGCTGGGACTACAGGCATGAGCTTCTGCATTGGGCTGTAATTTTGATAGATGTTGGCAACTCGCCCTTTACTAGCGATGTATAAGAATATCTTTAACTTGTTCTTTGCATGACAGGGAATTAAGAATTTTTTGGCATGTGTGGGTTATCATACCCGGGCAAAAAACCAAACCAAACCAAAACACCCCCCTGACCCCCACAAAACCCAAATCAACCAAAACTCCCAACCCAACCCAACTAAACCCCAAGAAAGAGATAAGACCAGCTTCTTACTTGTTGCCTCTGAGTATAGGGTCTGCTCATCAACACTCTGAACATTACAGGAAACAAAAAATTTCCTTCCTTCAACTTTATCAAGTTGGCTATTTATCATAACAACAGAGCAAAGAGGGATAGGTCTGCAGAATAAAAAGAAAAAGGAAAAAAAATCAGTTTTTATCTGACTTATGTAACATTAAAAGATATCAAGTACATGACAAGGGGTAGACATTTATGACACCTGACAATGAGTATTGACTGCCTTAAACAATACATTCCTCAAGGGCTCTGACACCAAGACCCTCTCAAGCTCCCCTTCTCCCAAGCACCACTGCTCTCAGGTGGCTCCTGGGCTACAGTCCCTGGATGTCTCTCTGGGCTTGTTTCAAAGGGATCATCAGGAATTCCAGCTCTGTGATGGCAGAGACTATACCATCTGGAGATCCGCTGCAAAGTCCTAAGGGAGCTGAAATCCTTTAAAGTGAAAACAGGGCTAACAGATGGTCCCAGGCAGCTTCTCTCATTTCTTCTGTCATAATCAACATTTCTCATCCAATTCTGAGTAATGGTCACTAGACAGACACCTAATAACAACAAATTGCTGGTAACAGCTTACTGCTCTAAGTCAGTACTGTCCAATAGAACTTTCTGTGATGATACAAATGTTCCATATCTGAGCTATCCAATATGGTAGCCACATGTGCCTAATGAGCACTTGAAATGTGGCTAGCATAACTGAGAAGTTGAGTCCTTAAATTTATTTAATTTGAATTAATTTATACTTAACTTTAAATAGCTACATGTGACTAGTGGCTACAGACGTTTCTAGGAATCCTGGAGATACATATCACAATGAAAAGGCTATCTCTTTAAAGCTGAAATTTCAGTTGGTTGAAACAGAAGGTAGAGCACGGAAATGTGTTTCGTGCTCCTATGGTACTACCCAGCAGATGATGGAACTACTCCAGGTAGGAAGGAAGTTATCACTGTGATGATCTCTCTGCCCAGTTTTCCTTTCAATGACCTTTTAATACTTCCACTCCCATTAGCTTTTCCTTTGCTTTTTTGTTGAGCCAATTCAACATTTACTAAGAACCAGGGGACATCAGGTGTTCTCTCCAGCCCAGCATCTCCCTTTTCTACTAACATGACTCTCTTCATTTATCCACCCCCTACCCTCCCTTCATTCTCTTCATCTCTCTCTCTTTGATACACTCATGTACCCGTTTTGTTAGGGAACCACCTCTCCCTCATTCTTAGCCCATGCAGGTTGACTGGCATTGAATAATGATCCCCCCACTCCACATACACACAGTGACCAGTTATGGGGGTGGGCACAGGCTGAAACAGTCAATCCTGGAACTTGTGCTGGAGCCCTTGGGCTGGGTTCTTTTTCTCTGAGGTGCTAGGCTTACAAGACACAAGGCTGGCTGGCCTGGCTGGTGGCCATTGTGCCACTACACTGGGAAAGGCTATGGGAGGATGAAGCAGATCTAGAAGAAAATGTGGCTGAGATTCCTAATGACATCACTGAATACCTGCTCTCAGCAACACCTGCCTTCTCAACCATACAAGCCAATATGTTCCCTTTTTTGCTTAAGCTAGTGAGAGTTAAGAGTTGCCCTTGTAACAGAAAGTCCTAGACTAGTAAAGAGACTAACAGAAAATGTTTCAGAAAATACAAAATAATGTTAACAACTATAGAGCATAATTTTCTAAATGTAACTAATATTTAGGCACAGATCAATTTGGTTGGGACAGGAAACTGGCTTTAGCTTGTTTTCCTTCATTTAGCTAGAACACTTAACTAGATTTGTATTAGAGGCAGAAAAGTGATAACAAAGATAAAAGCAACATTTAAAAAGAGAAAAATTTCTTTTATTATGTTTATATATGTCTACACACACACACACACCAGAAAGGCATAACAAAGCCAAAAGATAACTCTTTGAAAAGACTAATAATCTCTGGCAAGATAGATCAAGACAATGAGAAACAGCATACATAAATACTATTGGGGTCAAAAAGAATATAGATTTAGCTGAATTTTTTTTAAAAATTGAGAATATTGTGAATATTATGAATAACTTTATGTCAATACATTTGAAAATGCAGATGAAATAGAAAAAATTTCAAAAATTTATTAAAATTAAGAATAAAACTATTAGAAAGCCTGAATAGTTGAGTAAAGAAGACACTGAGACTCTAAGAGGAAGGAGGAGTCTCACTCTGAAACGAGCTTGGGTCTCTCAGTCACTTCACAGGGGTAAAACCCTCACTGACCAGGATAACCACATGGGACTATTAGGTAAACCAAAAAAGCCTATAGGTTTAAAGTAGTGAGATGTAGGAGTTACCCTAGCTAATGTTACTCTAATTTACTATAGTTTTTTTTTTTCAAAAGTTCTTTTATTTTTTTACCTCAAGTTCAGTGTGGCCAGAACAGTAGCCTGTAAGGTTCTGATTCTGTAAAATCTATTGAGACTTAATTTATAAGCCAATACATGATCAATTTTTGCAAATGTGTGCTGGGAAAAAGAAAGTGTGCTATTCTCTAATTATTGGAGAGTTCTATGTTTGTCTAATAAACCATACTTGTTATCTTGTGTTGTGGTGTTTAAATTCTCCATTTTCTTTTTTCTTTTTTTTTGAGATGGAGTCTTGTTCTGTCACCCAGGCTGAGTGCAGTGGTGCGATCTCGGTTCACTGCAACCTCTGCCTCCTGGGTTCAAGCGATTCTCCTGCCTCAGCCTCCCGAGTAGCTGGGATTACAGGCGTGTGCCACCATGTCCAGCTAATCTTTTGTATTTCTAGTAGAGATGGGGTTTCACTGTGTTCGTCAGGATGGTCTCAATCTCTGACCTCATGATCTACCCCTTGGCCTCCCAAGGTGCTAGGATTACAGGCTTGAGTCACTGTGCCTGGCCTAAATCCTCCATTTTCTAATTGTTTTTTTCTTTTTTCGGAGACAGGGTCTCAGTATGTTGCTCAGGCTGCAGTTCAGTGACTATTCACAGGAGTTATCATAGCACACTGCAGCCTCGAACCCCTGGACTAAAGCAATCCTCTGCCTTAGCCTTCCAAATAGCTGGGACTACAGACGTGCACCACCTCACTTGGCTCTGAATTTTTTTTTTTGTCTGCTTGACCTATCAATAATTGAGAACAGGCTGGGTGCTGTGGCTCACACCTGTAATCCTAGGACTTTGGGAGGCCAAGGTGGGTGGATCACAAGGTTAGGAGACCAGCTTGGCCAGCATGGTGAAACCCTGCCTCTACTAAAAATAGAAAAAAATTAGCCAGGCATGGTGGTGGGTGCCTGCAGCTACTTGGGAGGCTGAGGCAGGAGAATTGCTTGAATCCAGCAGGTGGAGGTTGCCGTAAGCTGAGCTCGCACCGCTGCACTCCAGCCTGGATGACAGAGTGAGACTCTGTGTCGAAAAAAAAAAAAATTGAGAACAATGTGTTGGAATCTCCCACTATATAAAGGTGGATTAGTCAACTTCTCCCTATGATTATATCAGTTTTATTTATACTCTTTATTAGATGCATATTGATTTAGAATTACCTACTATTGAACTGAATCTTTTATTATTACAAAGTAGCCTTCTCCATCCCCAATATTACTTTTTTGACAGTTCATTATTTTTCTGATCCCAGCTTTCTTCTGGTTAACTTCTGTGTAGCATATTTTCTCTTCCTTTTAAACTTTTTGGTGTCATTTAAAAAATATGTCTCATATAGTTTCTAGTTTTTTACATTTAAAAATTCAATTTTATAATCTGTCTTTGAACTGATGGTTTGGTCTATTTATAGAGAGTCATTACTGATTTATTTAGACTTATTTCTATCCTCTGATTTAGGCTTATTTGACTTGCTTTTTCTAACCATTTTTTCCTTGCTTTTTAAAAAATTGAGTTTTACTACTTGCTTGATCTTGTACTGTTTTAGATATTATACACTCATTTTCTCTTAATCATTCTCTATACTGAAAAATATGAGGATGTATAAACATTAACTCTGTTCATCTCCTCCCAAACTACATGCTGTTATCCAGTATTTTAGCTGTCCTTTTGTTAATCACTATAATTTATTTATTGTAAATTTTTATTTTTATTATTTTTAGAGACGGGTTCTCCATCTGTCCCCTAGGCTGGAGTGCAGTGGCGCACTCATAGCTTACTGCAACCTTGAACTCTTGGGCTCCAGCGATCCTCCTCCCTCAACCTCCCAAGTAGCTAGGACCACAGGCACGAGCCACTGCAACACACCAATCCTCAAAATTTAGACATCAACATTCCTTATAGACACTATTTAGATTTTAGTTATCTACATGTTTACCAATTCATTTGCTCATGATTCCTCCTTTCATCCTCCTGCCTGTTGGGATTGCTTTCCTTCTTTCTAAAGTCCACCATTTAGGAGCTCCCTGGGTGTTGTCCTGCTGTTCCATAAATTCTCTCCATTTGTTTGAATGACAGTACCTTCATTTTGCCCTCATTTTTGAACTTTAGCTGTGCAGAGAGCATGACTTTCGATTGACATTTTCTTTCGGCAGATGTTTTATTGTCTTCTGGCTTCTACTGCTGCTATTGAGAGGTTTACTGCCAGTGTAACGGTGCCCTCTTGCTTCTAAA
>NW_012101354.1:550253-550719 GCF_000951045.1 Mandrillus leucophaeus | reverse complement strand
AAAAAAAAAAAAAGCTTCATTTAACATATTAAGCTGCTAGCTCTAAATATATTAACTGTGATCCTCAAAGTATCTTTTTAAGAAAAGTATTATTGTCTTTGGTTAATGGATGAGGAAACTGAGGCTCAGAGAGGATAGGTAATTTGATAAAGCTATATGGCTATTTGGTGGCACACATCATCAGTCTGATTCAAAGTTCTGCTTCCCACTTTGCACTTGAGCTTGTTTCATCTGCCAAATGACTTAGTTGAGGTGGGCATGTTGATGTATTTATGGGATATATCTCAATACCACACTAGAACAATGGGTGACTAATTTAGTGTTTTTAGTAATACAACCACCACCACCATCACCGAGCATATGGATCTGATAAATGAACTCTTGATTAAATTTCAGTGGAAGGGGAAAATAACTTGTAGGGAGAAATGATTCGAAGGTTTACTGGACTGTGAGATTATAAAAATCA
>NW_012101354.1:546649-548778 GCF_000951045.1 Mandrillus leucophaeus | reverse complement strand
TTCTATCAGGGTAATCTCTTCAGTTCTATATTTCTGTTCACTTTCAGCTGTGTTAAAATAGTCCTTTAACATATTCACTGAGGTATTTTTTTTGTTTTTAAAAACAATTACACTTTCATCTCCTTTTTTTTTTTTTTGAGATGGAGTCTCACTCTGTCGCCCAGGCTGGGGTGCAATGGAGCAATCTTGGCTCACTGCAACCTCCGCCTCCTGGGTTCACTGCAACCTCCGCCTCCTTGCCTCAGCCTCCCAAGTAGCTGGGATTACAGGTGCGCACCACCACACCCAGCTAATTTTTGTATTTTCAGTAGAGACGGGGTTTCACCATGTTGGTCAGGCTGGTCTCAAACTCCTGACTTCATAATCTGCCCACCTCAGCCTCCCAAAATGTTGGGATTACAGGCGTGAGCCACCATGCCCGGCCTACACTCTCATTTCTAAAAGTTTTGTTAGGTTCCGTGGCAAACCTGCCTAATAATTTTTATAGTTTATTGTTGTTTTCTCTTTTTGTGATTTCATCTTTTATTTATTTATTTTTTGATGGAGTATCGTTCTGTTGCCCAGGCTGGAGGGCAGTGGCACAATCTTGGCTCACTGCAGCCTCCATCTCCCAGGTTCAAGTGATTCTTCTGCCTCAGCCCCCCAAATAGCTGGGATTACAGGCACGTGCCACCACACCTGAGTAATCTATTTTTAGTAAAGTCAGGGTTTTGCCATGTTGGCCATGCTAGTCTTGAACTCCTGACCTCAGGTGTTCCAACCGCCTTGGCCTCCCAAAGTGCTGGGATTACAGGCGTGAGTCACCGTGCCCAGCCTCATCTTTTATTTCTTTAAATATCTCATACTTTATTCATTTATATTGTGTATTGATTATCATGATATCTTAGATCCCTGAGGTCTAAATCTTGTTTCTGTTGATAGTCACCCTTGGTAGTTTCTTTCTTTGTGTATTTGGTACAGGATCTACTTGTTTTGAAGAAGGAATGTCCTTTAGCATTTCTTGTTTGCCATGTTGCATGAAGAAATAGAATTAGGAGCTTCTCAACTCATGTGTCATGAGTGGGTCATTGGTATGCTGAGATACTTACCCTTTCAGCTAGCTAGTCATCACTATTTATGACCTGCTTTGTCTATTATCTTAATGTGCTAGGCACAAGGAAATAATCAAGTGGGATATTTGGATCAGAGGGCTGGAAATTATTCGAAATCATTAAGGAATAATCTTGCTTCTTAAAGGAAGTAAGGTAGATTAAGGCATCTGATGATTAATTGACACTGCAAATTATTTTCTTTTTTTTGACACTGCAAATTATTTTCAATTAAAATATAATCCCAGGTTGTTACCTGTAGCATCCTGAATCAAGTAATCATATTAAATTTCATGTTATTATTACTATTATTATGAACCCAAATAACTGTATACAAAAAAACAGAGCCCGATAAATATTCAATTCTAAACTACTTATAAAATCCAATACTTTATTCTGGTCTTTAGTCATCAACTAACAGAAGACAATAGAAGCTGTGTGTTGTAGTGAAAAGTATCAGATTTGGTGTCATAAGATGTGAGCTCTAATCCTGACTAAATTGCTCTCTATCCATATGACTTCAGGTAAAACTTCTTTTCAGTATGTTTTCCAATTGTGGGGAACAAATGAACAGCAATGCAACTGACTTTTGTGGATGGTTTATTGGGTGGGACAAGCACTAAGCATAGAGTTTGGCAGGTTCTGTTCCCCATTTTGCACTTGAGTATGTGGAGTATGTGCTTAAGACAAAAACACTTTTTGAGATAAACCGCAATCTAAATACTTTGTTTCAGCTTGTTTTCAAAGTAACCTTTTACATTTATTTTTTAGGAAGGATGTTGTACTTCATTATTCAACTTTATTTGAACATGGAAAAATATTTTTGAAAACATGGGATATGGAAAAATATTAAAAACTTAATTTTTAATATATTTTTTATGATGTTAAGAAAACCCAGATTTCTAGAATCTAATTTATAGTCATAATATAAAATATTGACCATCTGTAAATATGTCAACTTTCCCCAAATTAATCTCTAGAATCAATGTAACTGCTATTAAAATCATTAAAAGGAGGTACAATGACAATCTGGGTTTAAAC
>NW_012101354.1:536426-544534 GCF_000951045.1 Mandrillus leucophaeus | reverse complement strand
CACCGTGCCCAGCCTCATCTTTTATTTCTTTAAATATCTCATACTTTATTCATTTATATTGTGTATTGATTATCATGATATCTTAGATCCCTGAGGTCTAAATCTTGTTTCTGTTGATAGTCACCCTTGGTAGTTTCTTTCTTTGTGTATTTGGTACAGGATCTACTTGTTTTGAAGAAGGAATGTCCTTTAGCATTTCTTGTTTGCCATGTTGCATGAAGAAATAGAATTAGGAGCTTCTCAACTCATGTGTCATGAGTGGGTCATTGGTATGCTGAGATACTTACCCTTTCAGCTAGCTAGTCATCACTATTTATGACCTGCTTTGTCTATTATCTTAATGTGCTAGGCACAAGGAAATAATCAAGTGGGATATTTGGATCAGAGGGCTGGAAATTATTCGAAATCATTAAGGAATAATCTTGCTTCTTAAAGGAAGTAAGGTAGATTAAGGCATCTGATGATTAATTGACACTGCAAATTATTTTCTTTTTTTTGACACTGCAAATTATTTTCAATTAAAATATAATCCCAGGTTGTTACCTGTAGCATCCTGAATCAAGTAATCATATTAAATTTCATGTTATTATTACTATTATTATGAACCCAAATAACTGTATACAAAAAAACAGAGCCCGATAAATATTCAATTCTAAACTACTTATAAAATCCAATACTTTATTCTGGTCTTTAGTCATCAACTAACAGAAGACAATAGAAGCTGTGTGTTGTAGTGAAAAGTATCAGATTTGGTGTCATAAGATGTGAGCTCTAATCCTGACTAAATTGCTCTCTATCCATATGACTTCAGGTAAAACTTCTTTTCAGTATGTTTTCCAATTGTGGGGAACAAATGAACAGCAATGCAACTGACTTTTGTGGATGGTTTATTGGGTGGGACAAGCACTAAGCATAGAGTTTGGCAGGTTCTGTTCCCCATTTTGCACTTGAGTATGTGGAGTATGTGCTTAAGACAAAAACACTTTTTGAGATAAACCGCAATCTAAATACTTTGTTTCAGCTTGTTTTCAAAGTAACCTTTTACATTTATTTTTTAGGAAGGATGTTGTACTTCATTATTCAACTTTATTTGAACATGGAAAAATATTTTTGAAAACATGGGATATGGAAAAATATTAAAAACTTAATTTTTAATATATTTTTTATGATGTTAAGAAAACCCAGATTTCTAGAATCTAATTTATAGTCATAATATAAAATATTGACCATCTGTAAATATGTCAACTTTCCCCAAATTAATCTCTAGAATCAATGTAACTGCTATTAAAATCATTAAAAGGAGGTACAATGACAATCTGGGTTTAAACGTTAAAAATCTAAGGCACAACTAGGAATAGAAAGAAACTCTCTCAACATAATAAAGGCTATTTATGAAAACCCTACAACTAACATCATGCTAAATGGTAAAAGATTAAAACCTTTTTCTTTAAGATCAGAAACAAGACAAGGATGCCCACTTTTGCCACTTCTATTCTACATGGTACTAGAAGTCCTGGCCAGAGCAATTAGGCAAGAAAAAGAAATCAAAGGTATTCAAACTGGAAAGGAAGAAGTACAAAGATGACATGACTTTGTATATAGAAAATCCTAAAGATTCCACAAAAACCTGTTAGAATGAATAAACAAATTCAGCAAAGCTGCAAGATGTAAAATCAACACAGAAAAATCAATTGCATTTCTATACACAAACAATGACTAATCCTAAAAGGCAATTAAGAAAATGATTAAGGCCAGGTACAGTGACTCACTTCTGTAATCCCAGCACTTCGGAAGGCCAAGGCAGGCGGAGCACTTGAGGCCAGGAGTTTGAGATCAGCCTGGTCAACAAAGTGAAACACTGTCTCTACTGAAAATACAAAAAGTTAGCCAGGTGTGGTGGTGCATGCCTGTAATACCAGCTACTTGGGAGGCTGAGGCATGAGAATAGCTTGAACCTGGGAAGTGGATGTTGCAATGAACAGAGATCATGCCACTGCACTCCAGCCTGGGCAACAGAGTGAGACTCTGTCTCAAAAAATAATAATAATAAAAATAAATTTAAAATATCAAAGAATAAAATACTTACGAATAAACTTAACCAAAGAGCAAAAGTCTTATACACTGAAAACCACAAAACGTTGATGAAAAAAATTAAAGACACAAACAAATGGAAAGACACCTGTGTTTGTGGACTGAAAAGACTTGGGGGGTTGTGTGTGTGTGTGTGTGTGTGTGTGTGTGTGTTTACAGTTGGGGTCTTGTTTTGTTGCCCACCCTGGAGTGCAGTGGCATGATCCTAGCTCACTGTAGCCTCGAACTCCTGGGCTCAAGCAATCCTCTCAAGAAGCTAGGACTACAGATGTGCACTGCTGGGCCCAGCTAAATTTTTAAAAAGTTAATTTTGTTACGTAGTTGATGTTGGTGCTCCACCCAGAGCCCCTTAGATCCTTTCTTCACTTATTTTGGTTATTTTCCCTAGAGTCTGCTTTGCTCAAACACAGAGACCCTTAGAAGTACTTGGAACTTTATGGTCCCTCGGATGGCCCCAATCCCATGACCGATACATGTGAGAGTATGAAGACTCTAGCTCCCTCATCTGAGATAGAGACAATTCTGAGGCATAAATTTCATTCTAGAGCTCCCTTGTATGATCCAGCTAAAGCTATGCTTTGCTGGACTTTTGAGAGTTCAGCCTTGGTTGACTTCTTCATATTCCCTGTCCTGCTTCTCCCACTCCCTTGCTAGTTTCCTCTGGGAGCACTTCTTTAATAATCACTTGGACACAAATTATGGTCTCAAGATCTGCAACTGGGAACCTGACTTAACAACACCTAAGGATAAATAGAGAATTACTATGAATTTACCTTTTATAATTGATGTTGAGATTGGCAGTCATGACGACTCCCCCAGCCATCAGTGCACACATACCAACAGTACTATCAATCATGGTTGCAATGGCACCTCCATGAACGAATCTGGTTACAAGAGTGGAGGAGAAATGTTTTCAGAAGTTCTGAAGATAGAGAGCCTCTTGAAAGAGAGAAATTATCCAAGCATCTTCACACAATTTACTTATGAAAGGTCCACTTAGCCCATGTTCAGCGTACTGAATGCCAAACACTATTTATGTCCCCAACTTTATTTTGTTCACAGCATAATAGTATAGTCTTAAGTATTTGTAATAAAACCAGAACTTAATAGTAACCAGATCACAAGCAGGCAAAAAGCTAAAATATAATTTAGAACATTTATATTATATTTTTATTATTAGTCAAGTGTGGTGTCATGTGCCTGTAGTCCCAGCTACTCAGGAGGCTGAGGTGGGACGATCGCGTGAGCCCAGGAGTTCGAGGCTGCAGTAAGCTATGATCATGCCACTGCACTTCAGCCTGGGCAACAGAGCAAGACCTTGTCTCACAAAACAAAACAAAGTATACATACTCATTGTTTAGAAATTTAGGTAATGCAAATATGAAAAAAAAGAAAAAAAATTTAAGACCCATAATACTACCCACCTAGTCAGTGACAAGCCACTGTTAACACATTAATGATATGCTCTCAAACTATACTGTTGCCCTGTGCCCTATAATATAATGCTCTTTAATATATTAAATATTTAATCAATATTAATAATATAGATAAGATGTTCTTTAATAATGTATTATAAACATCTTTCCATGTCAATAAATATACATCTACATGACCATTTGAAAATCTTCATTGTAGTCCATGGACAGGACACATGGTGGCACTGTAAGATAACATTTTTTTAGATCCACACTTTCAGGCTATCATTCTTACCCAGGTGGTCCTTCCAGGTAAGGGCCTCCTTGAAATAAGCAAACCATCCTTTTCTCGACGTCACTGTAGAACATCACGTATTCAAAGCCCAGGCCATCATCAAAGCTTCTGGTGAAGAGCTGGGTCTGTGACATTTGTTCTTCTTTCACAAGCTTTGGGTCTATAGAAAATGAGGTGGATGGCAAATGAGAACCAAGGGTGAGAGAAATGCCATGGCAGAGCCAAGCACCTGTACCCTGCTAGAATCACATGTCAATGGATGATTGACTCAAATGTCCACAGGGTGCAAAATTAAAAGGAATGGGAGGGTCTCAATGAAACAGAAGATAGGATCTTTGCCCTTGTGGAATTAACAGTCCAACTGGGGACAGAGTCAAACAGACATGAAATCAAATCAAAGTACCCACACATGGCAATCAGGAATACAGTATATAAATGCAAACAATATACTGAATAAAATGGTACGGTAAAGACAGAAACCCTTCTTGGAAGAACTGTGGTTTAAATGCAATTTACAGAAAATAAAAAACGTTAATAGAAAGGAGGTTTCCCTGGCAGACATGAGTTTAGCTTGAATCAGCAACAGGGTCAGTTCAGCCCAATACTCATGTGATTGTGATTCTAAGCCCCCAAAACTGGCAGTTAGAACCATTAGGGTTCATGAAATCAGACTGTGGGTTGTAATCAGGTTTTTTTCTTTTTTGGACGGAGTTTGGCTCTTATTGCCCAGGCTGTAGTGCAAAGGTGTGATCTCAGCTCACTGCAAACTCCGCCTCCCGGGTTCAAGCGATTCTCCTGCCTTAGCCTCGTGAGTAGCTAGGATTACAGGCGCCCACCACCACACCCGGCTAATTTTGTATTTTTAGTAGAGATGGGGTTTCTCCATGTTGGTCTGGCTGGTCTTGAACTCCTGAACTCAGGGATCTGCCTGCCTCGGCCTCCCAAAGTGCTGGGATTATAGGCGTGAGCCACGGTGCCCGGCCATTTACCAGGCTTTAAAAAGAAACAGAACACTTAGATAACAGAACCATATACTCTGGGTAAATAACAGTGTACTTGTTTAGACAATTTTTTTTTCACTTACAAAATTGTGAGCAAGTTGGGGGAACTGGACTGAGTCAAAATATAGGTCACTTCAAAATAAAGATTGAAAGCCATTGCTCTCAAGAAATGGTGCGGCCAGGCGCGGTGGCTCAAGCCTGTAATCCCAGCACTTTGGGAGGCCGAGGTGGGGGGATCATGAGGTCAGGAGATTGAGACCATCCTGGCTAACACGGTGAAACCCCGTCTCTACTAAAAATACAAAAAATTAGCCGGGCGTGGTGGCGGGCGCCTGTAGTTCCAGCTACTTGGGAGGCTGAGGCAGGAGAGTGGCGTGAACCCGGGAGGCGGAGCTTGCAGTGAGTGGAGATCGCGCCACTGCACTCCAGCCTGGGCGATAGAGCGAGACTCCGCCTCAAAAAAAAAAAATCTCTTCCAACTCTGACATTCCAGGACTTCAGGATAAGATAGGTGTTAAGCGCTTCTAATTTTTTTACTTAGGAGTTTGAAATTTCTAGTCTAGATTATCAGACCTTGAGCTTATTTCATAAAAATGAGAAAAATAATGTCTGGGTTGAGTTAAAATGTAGGTCATTTCAAAATAAAGACCAAAAACCACTGCTCTCAAGAGGATGCATTTGTCCTTTGTGATGGTGAAAGAAGTTCGTTGGAAATGTAGAATCTCAGGTTCTACCTCTGACCTTTTGAAGCAGAACGTGCATTTTAACAAGATTCCTAGGTGCTTCATGTTCATTTTTAAGCCTGAAAGGCAATAGTATTTTAAGAAATGGGATAACACTGAAAATGAGATTTGCATTTTGAATCATTCTAACAGTTGAGTGGAGGAAGGGCTTTGAGGAGGATAAGAATGGAGACAGGAAACTACAAAAATCACAATCACCAAACTTATCTGCTAGATGGTGTGATTTTCTCTAGCAATGCTTAACTACATGAAAGCCTGTTCAAAGTAAAGATGGCAGATGGTTGGATTCATCCAGGGCTGGGGTTTTTCTAGGTTAAGTGGACTACAGAAGTTCAGATAGATGAGGGCTATGGGACCATGAGAAAGTAAAGGATTCAATGAACTCAGAAGGTCTTAATGAAATAATAATTGTTTCTGAGGGGCCTTTGAATAAGTAAGCTGCTGAAAGGAAAAATGCTGTCATCAGAAAACAGGATGTTTAAATGTATGCATTTGGAGGCTGTGTACTGTCTGAAGATAAGGCTCAAGATGTTCATGGGAGTGTGTGCCTGGGGCTGGGGGATAAGAAAAGTTCATGGGTGATGAGGAAGCACATAAACTGAGGAGCCACTGTGTGGATGCTCGAGTTGCTGAGAATGCTGAATGGAGTTGGGTAGATAGTGGACCAACTGCTGAAATACTCAAACACTGAGGGAGAGGTTGGCAGATGACAGCAACAAGGAGGGGAAGAGGTGACAAATTTAGATGGTATAAACTCAAAGAAACGAGGGATTTTTTTTTTTTTTTGACAGAATCTTGCTCTGTCACCCAGGCTGGTCTCAAACTCCTGGCCTCAAGTGATCTGCCACTTTGGCCTCCCAAAGTGTTGAGCCACTGTGCCCAGCCCAGAGGGCTTTCTAAGATGAGGGGAAGTAATGGCTTGAAAACAAGTGTGGGTAGCAAAGAGGACCTCAAACTCCTCTTGATTCTGAGAGGGTCAAATTTTAGTCAAGAGCGAATGAGGGTTGGATGAAGAAATGAGCAAAACCATGTAGGAATGGAACCCTGGAAAACATTGACATTTAAGGAGCAAGTAGAAGGAGGAGGGAAGATTGGTCTGAAAGGTTTATGAAAGCCAACAGAAAATGTTTCAATGAGAATAAGACAGGGAGGTCTAGTACAGTAAGTGCTGAAGAATGCACACTGAATTTGGCACTTCAGTCACTGGTAGCTTCAACGAAGGCATTTCAGTAGAGCTGTTAGGGTAGAAGTCAGATTGTGCTGGGGTAAGGACAGTCAGTTGTGTGATATGCTAACAGCTGGAAGAGAATTAGTAATACAAACTACACATTTTTCCTCTTCATTTATAAAACAGAATAATTATTCCCTTGAGATATATCAGAGATTCTGCAAAGAATCTTAAGAACTCTATAATTTTTCTTGATTAGTTTTGTTTTTGTTTTATTAATTCCTTCAGCAAATACTAAAGTATCTACCATGAGGAAACTGAGGCAAAGAAAGGTAAAGTGCCTTGCTCAAAGTTGCACAGCTTTAAATTGTGGAACCAGAATTTAAACCCAGGCACTAAATTTCAATCATTTAATTAAGAAGTTGTCAACTTTTGGATGGTCTCTAAAGCTGAGAGACTGCATGAGATTACCAATGGAGTGTGGAGAAGACAGGAGTACTAAGGACTGAGACTTGAGGGCACCCTAACATGAAGGGTTTGAGAATGGGGAGGAAAGAGCACAAAAAATTGAAAAGGAGGGACCAGTGAAGTGGAGAATGTGGTGTCCTGGAAATTACGTTCAAGTAGAAAGGAGTCACCAGCTGTGTCAAAAGCTGAGAGGTTAGTGGACTCAGCAACATGAAGGTCACTGGTACCCTTGGCAAGAGCTGTTTTGAGGGAGTGGGTTCAAGATAGGCTGGGCACAGTGGCTGATGCCTGTAGTCCCAGCACTTTGGGAGGCCAAGGTGGGGCAGATCACTTGAGGTCAGGAGTTCGAGACCAGCCAGGCCAACATTGTGAAACCCTGTCTGTACTAAAAATACAAAAATAAGCCGGGTGTGGTGGTATGCACCTGTAATCCCAGCTACTTGAGACGCTGAAGTGGGAGAATCACTTGAACCCAGGAGGCAGAGGTTGCAGTGAGCCGAGATCATGCCACTGCACTCCAGCCTGAGTGACAGAGGGAGACTCATTCTCGAAACCAACAAAACAAAACAAACAAAAACAAAACAAAACAGAGAGAGAGACTGGGAAGAGAGAAATGCAGTTGTGGCATATTTATATGCTGACAAGAAACATCTAGCAGAGATGGATGTCCTTCAGTAGGCCAAAGAAAATGGAATGCAGCACACAAATGGAAGGCTGGGTCTCCGTGAGAGTGTGGATGGTTCACTCATAGCAGGAGGAAGCAGAACATCAGGCACAGATGCAGGGAGGAGGATATGTGAGGCAATGGGAGACTGGAAGTTCTCTTCTGACTGCTTTTATTGCCTCTTAGTGAGATAGGAAGCAAGACCAACTGAGGGTGAGAAGGGAAAAGAAAGTATTAGAGGCATAAGAAGAAAGAAAAAGGCA
>NW_012101354.1:532420-535746 GCF_000951045.1 Mandrillus leucophaeus | reverse complement strand
AGGCAAAAAACCAAAACAAAACAAAACAAAAAGAACACTGGAATATAGTTTGGATGTGTGTTCCCGCTCAAATCTCATATTGAAATGTAATCCCCCTGTCTCTTATACACATCTAGATGTGTATAAGAGACAGGTTTTATATTTGATGCTCAGATATATTAATGAGAACGTTACTGGGTCTACCAAGCAAATGGGTTTTGAAGTCTTGAATCTTTTCAGCAGGTATACGTTTATATGAAGGCAAACGTTTCCAGGAGCCGTCTTCACATTTCTTCATAAACTGGTCAAAGAGCAGTCTTAGGTCCTTGTTCCAGCTGGGGTTGGGGACAGAATAATCCTTAAGAATGACTTCCTCAGAAGAAAATGACCTCTAAAAGACAGAAGAAAAAGAAGAGTGAGTAATGGGAGGTGCATTCTATTTCATAACATATTCTCCCAATTTCTAAGACTATTTTGCTGCTTTCTTCTCCCCATAAGCTTGTCACTTCAAAATGGAAGGGAATTTCAGGGATCACCTGGTCCAACCTCCTTGGGAAAATGAGAGATTGAGAGAGGGAAAATGATTTGCTCAACATCATTTGAGCTATTGACAGCGAGCTATTGACAGAGCCAGCATTATGCTCAGGTCTGCTGATTCCATTCTTTTTTTCAAACTTTAATCAAGCACAGGTGAGCCCAAGACACTGGAGATGGAGGTGAAGAACAGACATTATCTTAAATGTTAAAAGCTCTTCCAGTGGCTATGCACAGGAAGTCAGGGGATACGGGAGAAGTATTCATCTAGGATTAGGGGTTCAGGAAGGGGTCCTTTGACTTGAATATTGATTAGATAAGCAGAAATTAGCCAGCTGGAAAAAGTATTACAGGCAAAAAACCAAAACAAAACAAAACAAAAAGAACACTGGAATATAGTTTGGATGTGTGTTCCCGCTCAAATCTCATATTGAAATGTAATCCCCAATGTTGGAGGTGCGGCCTGGTGACAGGTGAATGGATCATGGGGGTGAATTTCTCATGAACGGTTTAGCACCACCCCTTGGTACTGTCCTCATGATAGTGAGTTCTCATGAGATCCGGTCGTTTAAAAGTGTATAGTACCTCGTGCCTTGCACTCTTGCTCTTGCTGTGTCCATGTGAAATGCCTGCTCCCACTGTGCCTTCTGCCATGACTGTAAGTTTTCTTGCTTCCTTTTCTTTTTTTTTTTTTGAGACAAAGTCCCACTCTGTTGTCCAGGTTGGAGTGTAGTGGCGTGATCTTGGCTCACTGCAACCTCCACCTCCTGGGTTCAAGTGACTCTCCTGCCTCAGCCTCCCAAGTAGCTGGAGTTATAGCCCCACCACGCCCGGCTATTTTTTGTATTTTTAGTAGGGATGAGGTTTCACCATGTTGGTTAGGCTGGTTTCGAACTTCTGACCTCAGGTGATCTGCCCACCTCGGACTCCCAAAGTGCTGGGATTACAGGAGTGAGCCACTGTGCCTGGCTGACTGTAAGTTTTCTAAGGCCTCCCCAGCAGCCAAGCAGATGCCACCATCATGCTTCCTGTATAGCCTGTAGAAATGTGAGTCAATTAAACTCTTCTTTATAAATTACCCAGTCTCAGGTATTTCTTTATAGCAACGTGAGAACAGCCTAATGCAGTTTGCAAAAGAGGCATGAAACAGTTTTGAGGGGCCTTATTACAATCATATGAAGGAGGTACTATTTATTATCCTCATTTTACAGATGATAAAATTAAGGCCTAAAAGAAGTTTGGCATTATTAGGGTACAAGAGTGGAGCAGATGGCTGCAGAAATGCATGTAAAACCTTAATACTAAGCTAACTGGCTTGAATTTTATCTGCAGTGCTCTCTGAGGGATTTTAAATGGGGAGTAACATGATTAGATCTTTCCATAACATAAAAGATAGTGGGAGTGTCCAAGATTGAAATCAGAGGGCCCTATCTGGAAGCTACTAGGGTAATTCAGGTGAGAAATCATGAGCGCAGGAAGCAGAACTTGGTGGGTGACTATTTGGATAAGGAGGGTAAGGGAAAAAGAGAAATACAAGACCCAGTCCCAGGATTCTGAATCCTGCAATGAGGTGAATGACAGAGCCAATTACCAAAAAATATAGGAGAAAGTGGAGTAGGCAGCTCAGGGGAAAGTTCTTGGTGTCACAGTAACCACAGCTTCCATCCATCTATTTCTGTAGCACCAAGCACTGCTATTACTCCAATGCCCAGGCAACAACTAGAACATTACAGGGATCCTAGAGGACCTGGAAGACAAGGTGTGACTTACTAAGGAGCAGAACAAAGTGTATGCCCACAGACACCAGAAAGGAAAACTGGCTTTCTGGACTGCTGCAGATATCTTGGAACATGTAGGATCACAGAAGCTATTAACTCCATGGCATTCTACTTTCAGCCACTCTTATCAATTCATTCAGATTTAATGTACCTACAATAGACAGACTGCACCATAAAACCAAAACAGGGAGGTCACAGTATGATGGGAGAACCAGCTTTCTGCTGACAGGGGCTGGCTCCAATGCTGGCTTGGTGGGAAGAATACAGGGAACCCATCTCAAAAACTCTATGGAAGAGGAGACGCCTAGCCTCCCAACCTACATCTTTCTCCCATGCTGGATGCTTTCTGTCCTCGAACGTCAGACTCCAAGTTCTTCAGTTTTGGGACTCTGACTGGCTCTCCTTGCTCCTCAGCTTGCAGACAGCCTATTGTGGGACCTTGTGATCGTTCTTAATTATTGTAGGAACATAATACATGTCGGATTGGGCAGAGTGATTCCTCCAACTTTTTTCAAAACTGTATTAGCTGAGCATGTGGAGGCATGCATTGTGAATTTTAGCTCAAGATTGACTGCAAAAACCAGCAATCCGGAGAGGACCCACAGACCCTCTGAAGGAAGCGGACTGCTCCTGCAGGACCGGGAGACATCTCAAACACTATGAGTGCCCCAACTGTGGACGTGGGAAAGAAAGACCCTTCTCTCCCGAACACACACCCCCACTGGGGAAGCTGGTCTGTCTGCAGGAGAAATTTCTGACTTTACCAGGAGCTGAGTCAAGTTAGAGAGCTAAGCCGAGCGAAATACAGGGGTAGAGGAAGCAGCAGAAAGGCCCTGGGAGCTCACTGGGTCCCTAAGCAGCCCATACCTGCCTGGCACCACAGGGATCCATCAGGAGGGTGGCCAAAGGAGCAGGGGGTAAAATTCCACAGGGAGAAGGAATTCTCTAGCTGAACTTTGTAACAGTTTCAACTGGCCAGAACTCGGGGAGGGCATGAACCCAGCTTGCAGACTTCAGAGGTCGGGGAAGAACTAA
>NW_012101354.1:523813-530815 GCF_000951045.1 Mandrillus leucophaeus | reverse complement strand
CAGAAATGCATGTAAAACCTTAATACTAAGCTAACTGGCTTGAATTTTATCTGCAGTGCTCTCTGAGGGATTTTAAATGGGGAGTAACATGATTAGATCTTTCCATAACATAAAAGATAGTGGGAGTGTCCAAGATTGAAATCAGAGGGCCCTATCTGGAAGCTACTAGGGTAATTCAGGTGAGAAATCATGAGCGCAGGAAGCAGAACTTGGTGGGTGACTATTTGGATAAGGAGGGTAAGGGAAAAAGAGAAATACAAGACCCAGTCCCAGGATTCTGAATCCTGCAATGAGGTGAATGACAGAGCCAATTACCAAAAAATATAGGAGAAAGTGGAGTAGGCAGCTCAGGGGAAAGTTCTTGGTGTCACAGTAACCACAGCTTCCATCCATCTATTTCTGTAGCACCAAGCACTGCTATTACTCCAATGCCCAGGCAACAACTAGAACATTACAGGGATCCTAGAGGACCTGGAAGACAAGGTGTGACTTACTAAGGAGCAGAACAAAGTGTATGCCCACAGACACCAGAAAGGAAAACTGGCTTTCTGGACTGCTGCAGATATCTTGGAACATGTAGGATCACAGAAGCTATTAACTCCATGGCATTCTACTTTCAGCCACTCTTATCAATTCATTCAGATTTAATGTACCTACAATAGACAGACTGCACCATAAAACCAAAACAGGGAGGTCACAGTATGATGGGAGAACCAGCTTTCTGCTGACAGGGGCTGGCTCCAATGCTGGCTTGGTGGGAAGAATACAGGGAACCCATCTCAAAAACTCTATGGAAGAGGAGACGCCTAGCCTCCCAACCTACATCTTTCTCCCATGCTGGATGCTTTCTGTCCTCGAACGTCAGACTCCAAGTTCTTCAGTTTTGGGACTCTGACTGGCTCTCCTTGCTCCTCAGCTTGCAGACAGCCTATTGTGGGACCTTGTGATCGTTCTTAATTATTGTAGGAACATAATACATGTCGGATTGGGCAGAGTGATTCCTCCAACTTTTTTCAAAACTGTATTAGCTGAGCATGTGGAGGCATGCATTGTGAATTTTAGCTCAAGATTGACTGCAAAAACCAGCAATCCGGAGAGGACCCACAGACCCTCTGAAGGAAGCGGACTGCTCCTGCAGGACCGGGAGACATCTCAAACACTATGAGTGCCCCAACTGTGGACGTGGGAAAGAAAGACCCTTCTCTCCCGAACACACACCCCCACTGGGGAAGCTGGTCTGTCTGCAGGAGAAATTTCTGACTTTACCAGGAGCTGAGTCAAGTTAGAGAGCTAAGCCGAGCGAAATACAGGGGTAGAGGAAGCAGCAGAAAGGCCCTGGGAGCTCACTGGGTCCCTAAGCAGCCCATACCTGCCTGGCACCACAGGGATCCATCAGGAGGGTGGCCAAAGGAGCAGGGGGTAAAATTCCACAGGGAGAAGGAATTCTCTAGCTGAACTTTGTAACAGTTTCAACTGGCCAGAACTCGGGGAGGGCATGAACCCAGCTTGCAGACTTCAGAGGTCGGGGAAGAACTAAAGCCCTTCCTTCTTTTGCAGCTGGGAGGTGGAAAGCCTCAGACAAGTTTTCAAGCCCATCTTGCCCTCCACCTGGAAACAGACTCGGGGCTATTGGAAGGCCACGGTGGGAGTGAGACCAGTCCTTCAGTTTGCATGGGAGCTGGGTGAGGCCTGTGACTGCCGGTTTTCCCCAACTTCCCTGACAACCTGTATGACTCAGCAGAGGCAGCCATAATTCTTCTAGGTATACAACTCCAGTGACCTGGGAATCTCACCCCCATCCCCCACAGCAGCCACAGCAAGATCCCCCCAAGGAGAATCTGAGCTCAGATGTGCCTAGCCCCAGCCCTACGTGATGGTCCTTCCCTATCTACCCTGGTAGCAGAAGACAAAGGGCATATAATCTTGGGAGTTCGAGGGCCCCGCCCACCACCGGTCCCTCTCCACACTACTACAGCTGATGCTTTCTGGAAAGTGCAACCTTTTGGCAGGAGGCCAACCAGCACAAAAGTAGAGCATTAAACCAAAGCTAAGAACCCTCACAGAGTCCACTGCACCCTCTGCCACCTCCACCAGAACAGGCCCTGGTATTCATGGCTGGGAGACCCACAGACAGCTCACATCACAGGACTCTGTGCAGACAACTCCTAGTAGCAACCCAGAGCTGGGCAGACTCGCTGGGTGGCTAGACCCAGAAGAGAGACAACAATCACGGCAGTTTGCTCACAGGAAGTCACATCCACAGGAAAAGCAGGAGAGTACTACATCAACGGAACACCTTGTGGGACACAAAAATCTGAACAACAGCCTTCAGCCCTAGACCTTCCCTTTGACAGAGCCTACCTACCCAAATGAGAAGGAACCAGAAAACCTACCCTGGTAATATGACAAAACAAGGCCTGTCAACACCCCCCAAAAATCACACTAGTTCACCGGCAATGGATACAAACCAAGAAGAAATCCCTGATTTCCCTGAAAAAGAATTCAGGAGGTTAGCTGTTAAGGCAATCAGGGAGATACCAGAGAAAGGCAAAGCCCAATGCAAGGAAATCCAAAAAATGATACAAGAAGTGAAGAGAGGGCCGGGTGTGGTGGCTTATGCCTGTAATCTCAGCACTTTGGGAGGCCAAGGTGGGCAAGATCAAGAGATCGAGACCATCCTGGCCAACATGGTGAAACCCCCGCTCTACTAAAAATACAAAAATTAGCTGGGTGTGGTGGCGCGTGCCTGTAGTCCCAGCTACTCGGGAGGCTGAGGCAGGAGAATTGCTTGAACCTGGGAGACGGAGGTTGCAGTGAGCCGGGATTGTGCCCCTGTACTCCAGCCTGGGTGACAGAGTGAGACTTCGTCAAAAAATAAAAATAAAAAATAATAAAAAGAAGTGAAGGAAGAAATATTCAAGGAAATAGACAGCTTAAAGAAAAAACAATATAAAATTCAGGAAATTCTGGACATACTTTTAGAAATGCAAATTAACCTAATCCAACAAAGAGAAAGAAAAAATAGCAAGAAAACATGAACAAAGCCTCCGAGAAGTCTGGGATTTTGTTAAACTACCAAACCTAAGAACAATCAGTGTTCCTGAGGAAGAGGACAATTCTAAAAGCTTGGAAAACATATTTGGGGAATAATCGAGGAAAACTTCCCTGGTCTTGCTAGAGATCTAGACAGGCAAATACAAGAAGCACAAAGAGCACCTGGGAAATTCATCACAAAAAGACCTGCACCCAGGCACACTGTCATCAGGTTATCCAAAGTTAAGACAAAGGAAAGAATCCTAAGAGCTGTGAGACAGCAGCACCAGGTAACCTATAAAGGAAAATCTAGCAGTTTAACAGCAGATTTATCAGCAGAAACCCTACAAGCCAGAAGGAATTGGGGCTCTATCTTCAGCCTCCTCAAACAAAACAATTATCAGCCAAGAATTTTGTATCCAGTGAAACTAAGTATCACACACGAAGGAAAGATACAGTCCTTTTCAGACAAACAAATGCTGAGAGAATTTGTCATTTTCAAGCCACCATTACAAGAACTGCTAAAAGGAGCTCTAAATCTTGAAACTAATCCCAGAAACATGTCAAAACAGAACCTCTTTAAAGCATAAATCACACACGACCTATAAAACAAAAATACAAATTAGCCGGGCGAGGTGGCGGGCGCCTGTAGTACCAGCTACTCGGGAGGCTGAGGCAGGAAAATGGCGTAAACCCAGGAGGCGGAGCTTGCAGTGAGCTGAGATCCGGCCACCGCACTCCAGCCTGGGTGACAGAGCGAGACTCCGTCTCAAAAAAAAAAAAAAGAAAATAAATACTTCACATTACAATTCAAGGACTTTTATTCTGTGTAAAAAAAAAAAACCCAAAGTACACAGGCAACAAAGAGCACAATGAACACAATGGAACCTCACATTTCAATAATTAATTGAATGTGAATGGCCTAAGTGCTCCACTTAAAAGATGCAGAACTGCAGAATGGATAAGAACTCAACAACCAACTACATGCTGCCTTCAAGAGACTCACCTAACACATAAGGACTCAAATAAAGGGGTGGAAAAAGGCATTTCATGCAAATGGACACCAAAAGCAAGCAGAGATAGGTAGCTATTCTTACATCGACAAAACAAACTTTAAAGCAACAGCGGACAAAAAAGACAAAGAGGGACAGTATATAATGGTAAAAGGCCTTGTCCAAAAGGAAAATATCACAATCCTAAATATATATGCACCTAACACTGGAGGTCCCAAATTTATAAAACAATTACTAATAGACCTAAGAAATGAGATAGACAACAAAATAATAGTGGGGGACTTCAATACTCCACTGACAGCTGCTAGGGCTAAGCCCCCAAATCTGGCCATAAACTGGCCCCAAAACTGGCCATAAACAAAACCTCTGCAGCTCTGTGACATATTTGTGATGGCCATGATGCCCACGCTGAAGGTTGTGGGTTTACTGGAATCAGGGCAAGGAACACCTGGCCCAACCAGGGCGGAAAACTGCTTAAAGGTGTTCCTAAGCCACAAACGATAACATGAGCCTTAAGGACATCTGTGCCTTAAGGATAACATCTGTGCCTTAAGGATAACATCTGTGCCTTAAGGACATGTTCCTGCTGCAGATAACTAGCCAGAGCCCAGCCCTTTGTTTCCCGTAAGGAATACTTTTAGTAAACCTATAATCTATAGAAACAATGCTTATCACTGGCTTGCTGTCAATAAACGTGGGTAAATCTCTGTTCGGGGCTCTCAGCTCTGAAGGTTGTGAGACCCCTGATTTCCCACTCTACACCCTATATTTCTGTGTGTGTGTCTTTAATTCCTCTAGCGCCACTGGATTAGGGACTCCACAACTGAGTTGGTCTCGGCAGACAGCACTAGACAAGTCATCAAGACAGAAAGTCAACAAAGAAACAATGGATTTAAACTATACCTTGGAACAAAGCGACTTAACAGATATATACAGAACATTTCATCTGACAACCACAGAATATACATTCTATTTGATAATGCATGGAACTTTCTCCAAGATAGATCGTGATAGGCCATAAACAAGCCTCCATAAATTTAAGAAAATTGAAATTATATCAAGCACTCTCTCAGACCATAGTGGAATAAAACTGGAAATCAACTCCAAAAAGAACCTTCAACACCATGCAAATAAGCCAGGCGCAGTGGCTTACACCTGTAATCCCAGCACTTTGGGAGGCTGAGGTGGGAGGAGTTCGAGACCAGCCTGACCAACATGGCAAAACCCCGTCTCTACTAAAAATACAAAAATCAGGCAGGAGTGGTGGCATGCACCTGTAATCCCAGCTACTCAGGAGACTGAGGCAGGAGAACTGCTTGAACCCAGGAGGCAGAAGCTGCAGTGAGCTGAGATCATGCCACTGCACCCCTGCCTGGGCAATAAGAGCGAAACTCTGTCTCAGAAAAAAACAAAAACAACAACAACAACAACAAAAAACCTGCTCCTGAATGAGCTTCGGGTCAAAAACGACATCAAGATGGAAATTTTAAAAATTCTTCAAACTGAATGACAATAATGACACAACCTATCAAAACCTCTGGGATACAGCTAAGGCAATGCTAAGAGGAAAGTTCATAGCCCTAAATGCCTACCTCAAAAAGTCTGAAAGAGCACAAACAGACAATCTAAGGTCACAGCTCAAGGAACTAGAGAAACAAGAACAAACCAAACCCAAACTCAGCAGATGAAAGGAAAAAACTAAGATCAGAGCAGAACTAAATGAAACTGAAACAAACAATATAAAAGATAAATGAAACAAAAAACTGGTTCTTTGGAAAGATAAATAAAATTGATAAACCATTAGCAAGATTAACCAAGAAGAGAGAAAATCCAAATAACCTCACTAAGAAATGAAACAGGAGATGTTACAACTGACACCACTGAAATACAAAAGATCAAGGCTACTATAAACATCTTTACACACATAAACTAGAAAACCTAGAAGAGATGGGTAAATTCCTGGAAAAATACAGCCCATCTAGCTTAAATCAGGAAGAATTAGATATCCTGAATGCACCAATAACAAGCAGCGAGATTGAAATGGTAATTTAAAAATTACCAACAACAACAAAAAAGTCCAGGACAAGATGGATTCACAGCAGAACTCTATGAGACATTCAAAGAAGAACTGGTACCAATCCTTTAGACACTATTCCACAAGATAGAGAAAGAAGGAACCCTTCCTAATTCATTCTTTGAAGCCAGCATCACCCTAATACCAAAACCAGGAAAGAACATAACCAAAAAAGAAAACTACAGACTGATATCCTTGATGAACATAAGATGCTAAAATCCTAATACAAAATACTAGCTAACCGAATCCAACAACATATCAAAAAGATAATCTGCCATGATCAAGTGGGTTTCATACCAGGGATACAGGTACTGTTTAATGTATGCAAGTCAATAAATGTGATAACGCTACATAAACAGAATTAAAAACAAAAATCACATGATCATCTCAATAGATGCAGAAAAGGCATTCAACAAAATCCAGGATCCCTTTATGATTAAAGCCCTCAGCAAAATTGGCGTACAAGAGACATATCTTAATGTAATAAAAGCCATCTATGACAAACCCACAGCCAATGTAATACTGAATGGGGAAAAGTTGAAAGCATTCCCTCTGAGAACGGAAACAAGACAAAGGATGCCCTCTCTCACCACTCCTCTTCAACTGGAGGAGTCCTGGCCAGAGCAATCAGACAACAGAAATAAAGGGCATCCAAATTGGTAAAGAGGAAGTCTAACCATCCCTGTTTGATCGTTTACCTTGCAAACCCTAAGAATTCCTCCAGAAAGCTCCCTGAACTCGTAAAAGTATTCAGCAAAGTTTCTGGATACAAGAATTTTTTTTTTTTTTTTTTTTGAGACAGATTTTTGCTCTTGCTGCCCAGGTTGGAGTGCGATGGCACGATCTCAGCTCACCACAACCTCTGCCTCCCGGGTTCAAGCA
>NW_012101354.1:521837-523708 GCF_000951045.1 Mandrillus leucophaeus | reverse complement strand
AGCTGGGATTACAGGCATGTGCCACCATGCCTGGCTAATTTTTGTATTTTTAGTAGAGACGGGGTTTCTCCATGTTGGTCAGGCTGGTCTCCTGACCTCAGGTGATCCACCCGCCTCCGCCTCCCAAAGTGCTGGGATTACAGGCGTGAGCCACTGCGCCCGACCACCGGATACAAGATTAATGTACACAAATCAGTAGCTCTTCTATACACCAACAGCAACCAAGCAAAAAATGAAATCAAGAACTCAACGCATTTTACAATAGCTGCAAAAAATAAAATATAAAATATTTAGGAATATACCTAACAAAGGAGTTGAAAGACCTCTACCAGGAAAACTACAAAACACTGCTGAAAGAAATCATAGATGACACAAACAAATGGAAACACATCCCGTGATCATGGATGGGTAGAATCAATATTATGAAAATGACCATACTGCCAAAAGCAATCTATAAATTCTACGCAACCCTCATCAAAATACCACCATCATTCTTCACAGAGTTAGAAAAAACAATTCTAAAATTCATATGGAACCAAAAAAGAACCCACATAGCCAAAACAAGACTAAGCAAAAAGAACAAATCTGGAGGCATCACACTACCTGATTTCAAACTATACTATAAAGCCATAGTCACCAAAATAGCATGGCACTGGTATAAAAACAGGCACATAGACCAATGGAACAGCATGGAGAACCCAGAAACAAACCCAAATACTTACAGCCAACTGATCTTCAACAAAGCAAACAAAAACATAAAGTGGGGAATGGACGCCCTTTTCAACAAATGGTGCTGGGATAATTGGCTAGCCACATGTAGGGAATAAAACTGGATTGTCACCTCTTGCCTTATGCAAAAATCAACTCAAGATGGATTAAGGACTTAAACCTAAGACCTGAAACTATAAAGATTCTAGAAGATAACACTGTAAAAACCCTTTTAGACTTTGGCTTGGGCAAAGATTTTATGACCAAGTACCCAAAAGCAAATATAATAAAAACAAAGATAAATAGCTGGGACTTGAATTAAACTAAAGAGCTTTTGGATAGCAAAAGGAACAGTCAGCAGAGTAAACAGACAACGCACAGAATGGGAGAAAATCTTCACAATCTATACATCTGACAAAGGACAATATCCAGAATCTACAACAAACTCAAATAGATCAGTAAGAAAAAAATCCCATCAAAAAGTGTGCTACGGACATGAATAGACAATTCTCAAAAGATATACAAATGGCCAACAAACACATGAAAAAATGCTCAACATCACCAATCATCAGGGAAATGCAAATCAAAACCACAATGTGATACCACCTTACTCCTGCAAGAATGGCCATAATAAAAAAAATTAAAAAATAGTAGATGTTGGCGTGGATGCAGGGATCAAGGAACATTTCTGCACTGCTGGTAGGAATGTAAACTAGTACAGCTGCTATGGAAAACAGTGTGGAAAAGAAGTCATTATTCGAAAAAGATACTTGCACATGCATGTTTATAGCAGCATCATTCACAATTGCAAAATCGTGGAACCAACCCAAATTTGCAGTGACCTGGATGAGACTGGAGACTATTATTCTAAGTGAAGTAACTCAGGAATGGAAAACCAAACATTGTACGTTCTCACTTATAGGTGAGAGCTAAGCTATGAGGACGCAAAGACATAAGAATGATACAATGGACTTTGGGGACTTGGGGGGAAGAATGGGAGGGGGATGAGGGATAAAAGACTATAAATGTGCAGTGTATACTGCTCGGGTGATGGGTGCACCAATATATCACAAATCACTAGTGTAAAGAACTTACTCATGTAACCAAATACCACCTGTACCTGAATAACTTACGGGAAAATAAAATTAAAAAATAAAAATTAA
>NW_012101354.1:496794-521592 GCF_000951045.1 Mandrillus leucophaeus | reverse complement strand
AATAAAAGCCTCCTGGCTGAACAAAAGCAAGTCCTGACTTTGGAGTACCAGAGGGTTGGGGATACATGATCAGGGTTGAAACCACTTTGCCCTTAGCCCAGGATTTGTAATTTTTTTCCGTATTTTTTTTAATCGGCTCATCCTTTCAGAACCCGGCTCAGAAAATCTGGGAAAGAAAGAAAAGAAAAAGTTTTAAACCCACCCATCTCTCCCTCTTAAAATAACTAAGGGCAAATTTTCTTTCCTCCAAATTTTTAAAATATAATTTTTCCTAATATACTTGTAAACTCAGTAAAAACAAAAACAAACAAAATTTTTAAAATCCCACAATTTTGCTTTCTGCTTTTACCACTTGAAATTATTTAGTGCTCACTTTCTCCATAATATCAGTTACCACCATTTTCAACAGCAGAAAAATAGTCCATTAAACTGATATACTACATAATTAGCCATTAAGGTAGACATTTAAATTATTTCCAATCTTTTGCTGCTCTAAATGAAAATGTCCACTGGAACATTATGAATATAGCTTTTCCTCTATTTTGGATTATTTCCTTAGAATCCAGTCCTGATTATGTAACTTTTAAAGAACATGAATCTAGAAGTAACCCAACAAAGACAATTCATCACAGATTACTATGTATTGACCAAAACATGTCAACTGAGAGGCAGAATAGTATGTATAAGCTTTGGAGTTATGAATTTGAACTCATCTCATTAGCCACTGGTCTCATCTCAAACAAGCAACTCTAGGATCCTTCAGTTCCACTGTCCTTTTATGGACCAGTGATACAGAACTAATTAAATGCTTTTAGGAATTAGAATGACTCTCTTAACTGTGGGTTCTCCTAATTTTAACTTTTAAAGTCTGGGATTCAGCAAAATCCAAGACACTTTTTTTGAGCCCTACTATATGCCCTGGTTCTATGTGAGGGACAGGTAAAACACAGAGAAGACTTAGACCCTGCCTTCAAGTGTTAGCAGCCTTGGATGTGAAAAATACTACAAGAGAAGTAGATACAGGCATAGAAGGGGTGACTTTCAGGAAAAACTTTAAAATGATGGAGTGATTTCCTACGGATAAAAAGTTCATTAAAGAGAGAACAGGGGAGGGGGGCCTGCTCCAAGCAAAGGCATAGAAGAGTGAAATAACCATATCACACTGGGGAACTGCTAGGATTTCAGCCTTCATACATTTAAGGTGGAAAGAGAGAAAGAGCAGCAAGATGTGAAGAACAAGAGGGATCACATTACATGGCTTAGATTTCATCTTCTAGGTCAGTATTTCCAAAGACCAGCATGAAAAATAATTTTAGGTGGCACAAGGACAAAAATATATGTATTTTAAAATATAACAAAATTATTCATATATTATAAAAGGATATAAGTAGAAAACCCACATGTGATTTCACCAATGTTATTACATAGGATTAAGTTAACTAAAGAAGTGAAGTCTTTAAAGAATCATGAAAGTACTTGAATGATACAGCACCTTTTTCCTTTATGAGGAGACTTAAGGAGTTTTAAGCAAGGGAGTAATATGAACATAGGTTTTAAAAAGCTCCATCTGGTGTAATGAATGAATTAAAATGGTGAAATGCAATGGTAGGGAAACCAGTTAAAAGACTGTTGCAAAGGCCCAGGTCAGATATGGTCAGAATCTGAACTAGGTACTGAGTAATCAGAAGTAAAGTTTTAAGATACTTAGGACATTGGGACTGAGGGATGTGGGGAGTTACTGACTGGGAAACAGAAAGCAGAAGAGTCTTGAATGATTATCTAGAGCTGTGGCTTTGAAAACTAGGGTGAATAGAATGAAAATAAAGATTTTTCGGCCGGGCGCGGTGGCTCAAGCCTGTAATCCCAGCACTTTGGGAGGCCGAGACGGGCGGATCACGAGGTCAGGAGATCGAGACCATCCTGGCTAACACAGTGAAACCCCATCTCTACTAAAAAAATACAAAAAACTAGCCGGGCGAGATGGCGAGTGCCTGTAGTCCCAGCTACTCGGGAGGCTGAGGCAGGAGAATGGCGTAAACCCAGGAGGCGGAGCTTGCAGTGAGCTGAGATCCGGCCACTGCACTCCAGCCTGGGCAACAGAGCAAGACTCTGTCTCAAAAAAAAAAAAAAAAAAAAGATTTTTCTTAGTGTGCACATGTGAATCAGGAGAGAGAAAACAGGAGTGGAACTATTTTAGTTTGGCATGGGTTGAGTTTGTTACTCCAGATGGACACTATAGTAATGTAGAAATAGAAATGATAAAGCAAGGAGGTGAAAACTAAGAGATACCTGAAGTAAAGACAAAGCACAGATTATATATGAAGTAGAAATGTTTGGGACAACGATTATATTTTCTTGTCCTGAACACAGGAAAGGTCTTGCTTGACCTTTGGTTATACATTTATAAAGCAGTACGACAGTGAAGTAAAAAGAGCTCCTCAGAGAACCTCCCACTGGCCCTTGACTGGGAGAATGGGGTGGAGCCACAGAAGTTCATGCCATTGGCAGAGGTGAGGAGCCCAGCCTCTTGAGTTCCTGTGTGGCAAAGTAGGAACAGGTCCCTCTTCCACTGCTGAGGTTTTTCTCTTTTTCCTTTTGCGCCCAATAAATTCCATTATTCTCACCCTTCTATGTGTCCATGAGTCTGATCTTTCCTGGTTGTGTGACAAGAACCCAATTTTTAGATGAATTGAGAAGAAAGTCCTACACCATCTTTGGCGCTCAAATGTGGGGCCTGAGGAAGTGAGGCAGGAAATTAAAGAAAGAAAAATAAAATTTAAAAAGAGAAAAACAAGCCTTCTATATGAGGCTGACTCATCCCAAAGGCAGTAACAGGCAAAGCCCGGACCTGGGTGAAGTCTCGATACCACTCTCAAAGAAGCCAGGGCTCAAAGGATGTGCTCTGGAGACTCTCCCAGCACTCCCTTAACAAAAGGATAAGAAAAAGTAAAGTTCCCCCTTGAATCCCATCCTCCTTCTGTATGATTGTACCTTGCTCCGCAAGTTTTATCAGTTTATAGATACTTGTTTTTTGTAACTAGTAACTTCCAGTATTGTTTTATCTAAACAGCACACTGAAGGTTATAAGACATGCCTGAGTAGGCCTAGGCTGCGGCCGTCTGGGCACCATAGCGAAGGTTACGAGATAAGCACTTGCAAGGCTCTTTTGAGCAAGCCTAGAAAACAGCCACCTGGGCTGCATAAGCAAGGGTCATATGTAATCCTGAATAATGCACCTGTCACAATTTGATTAACTGCCTTTGTTTTGCCTCTGTATCCTTGCTTTCACGCCACTATGCTTTGTGCCACTGTAAGCTTGTTTCAAGCTAGCCCACCCCCTTTTAGAAGTGTGTATAAAAGTCAAGTGCTGTCTTTGTTCTGGGCCTAGTTTTTGGATGTTAATGTGCTGGGTCTGAGTGCACTCAGTAAAGTTCTCCTGTTTCACCCCTTGGCCTCTCCAGTCCTCCTTCATTCCCGCAACAGAAGGGTGAGTCAAATGGGGACTCAAAACCTCTTACTTTCGTTTCTGAGCCTTTTGGTCTTATGGCATTCCTCTTCTTTTTGGGGTGACAGCAATGGCACCTATTTTTCCTTTTACAATACTGGAGGTGGTCCACAACCACCCCAATGGTCACGGGTGCACTCACAAGACAGTTGGGTGGGGTAGCTCCCTGTCCCCACTTCTTTACTGGCTGGGGTACATGGCAGTGTCTGCAGCATGTGTGTGTGGTGTCCAATGGCCACACAGGGTAGGAATGAGCCATAGCCACTGACCAGGCCCCAAGGCGCCAGCAAGGTTGGTTGGTGTTCCTCACCAGGTGCCTACAGAGTCTCCCCCTCCCCCCTCCAGGGAGTCTAGCTCTGTCCCACAGCAATTAAGCTCCTCTCTCTGGTGGAGGAACCATTTGCATAAGAATAAGAGGATCTTCCCCCAGGCATCCTTATCTCCTCTCCACCCCATCAGCAGTATACTTTTAAAGGAGGTTTTCCTTTTCCTTTTGGAAGACATTTTGCTCTGTTGAGAATGATGAGGATTATTGTTTATATTTTCTGTAGAGTTTTGTGAGAAAGGATTTGTGAGGTTAGTCTTAAGCTGTAACCAATCTGTGTATTTTGTATTTTGCATGTCTTTCTGTATGGTCCATAGCAAACTTTGCTGCAGGCCTCCATCTTGTTTTACGTCCTTGGGGGCGTGGCCTGTAACCCATGGCATGGCTTTGTTTAGCCTGGTGAGGCCCAGATTCATCCTGGCTTAGGAAATGAGTCCTTTCTGGTTTGGTATCTGTATGCCCTTTTGCTATCTGTCAGTTCCCCTGCCCTCTACCAACCACCTTGGATTTTCCTTTCTCTGAGCCTTTAAGTAAAGTTTGAAAGCCAGAAATATTGGCTGCTTGGTGGAGCTAAAGTTAGATAATAAGGGAGTTAAAATAATTTTCTTAAGGAGTGCTCAGCTTAATTAAAAGTGGATATCTAAGTTGTAATTATCTTTATAAGGCCTTTATGTTTTCCTTTTCTTGGACCTTGTTTTGCTGGAAAAAGTGTTTCTTTTCGGTCGACTGAGTTATTTTTCTCCATTTTGCCTTGCCACTTTTAATGCCCGCACGAGAGGGTGGACCTCTGTTTTCCTCATGGAACCCCAGGAATTAAAAGCAGATAGATCCCTCTCCCTGTGATGAAGGATCTTATGGCAACTGGATTTTCTTCTGCCTGTCTGTGTAGTTACATATGTGTTGTGTGTGATGTCTACAAAAAGTGCTCTAATTAATTGACCTAAAGGAAGATAAGTGCTTGGATAGACTATTTTTTTTAAAGGGAAGATAAAAGCTGTGGTACCTTTTAGTTTATGTGACTTTAATCTTTGAAAAATAAAAACAGCCTCACACATTATTGCTAAAATGTAGATGTCAAAATATAAATAGATGGACTAAATTATGCAGTTCAGTTACTAAGTTTGCTTAAAAAAGCAGTTACAAACTGCTTTTTGGTTTTTAAGAACTGTACAACTTTGAAAGGCCTGGGGACATATAAAACTAACCACGCCCTTAATTATACTGGAAGGAGTCAAACCTTAGCTGCACCTAGCACATAATTAAAACAACTTACCAGGTTTTACATTAAAGTTAAAAATTGCTAGGAGTTACCTGCATGACATATAATTCAGACTACTTGAATTGTTTTAGGTAAGATAAAGCTGGCCAGGAGCAGTGACTCACGCCTGTAATCCTAGCACTTAGGTCAGGAGTTCAAGATCAGCCTGGATAACATGGTGAAAACCTGTCTCTACTAAAAATACAAAAATTAGCCAGGCGTGGTGGCATGCACCTGTAATCCCAGCTACTTGGAGGCTGAGGCAGGAGAATCACTTGAACACAGGAGGTGGAGGCTGCAGTGAGCCAAGATTGCACCACTGCAGATAAGGCTAAAAGTTCAAACAAGTGGTAAAAAGATTGTAAGAATCTTGCAAAATTAATCTTATATTCGGTATGAAAATACTGACTAAATTCAAAAAGGTATTATATGGTTTTTCTGTAAATTGAGCATTGAAATAAAAGCACAACAAGGTACTCTTTTTCTCTGAGATGGAGTCTCACTCTGTCACCCAGGCTGGAGTGCAGTGGTGCAATCTTGGCTCACTGCAACCTCCGCCTCCTGGGTTCAAGAGATTTTTTGTGCCTCAGCCTCCTGAGTAGTTGGGACTACAGGCATGCGCCATCACGTCTGGCTAGTTTTTGAATTTTAGTAAAGATGGGGTTTTATCATGTTGACCAGGCTAGTCTTAAACTCCTGACCTCAGGTGATTCACCTGCCTCAGCCTCCCAAAGTGCTGGGATTATAGGCATAAGCCACTGTCCTAAACTCAATTCCAAGCTTCAGGTCAAAGCCCTAGGAAAGAAAACTGGATCTAAGGGATCCAGAGGCAGATGATAACAGAAGTTAAATTGCACAGTGCAGGTGAGCATGGCTAATTCCTGCTGATTAAGCCAAGCCTCCCGTTTTATGGATAAAGGTTGTGCTAATATCCATGGCATAAATGAGGTTTAGAGAACTCCCAGGTTACTGACAGTAGCGGGGATAGAGGCATAGATGAGAGCAGATAATTCCTATTCTCCAGCACCTCCCTGCTTCATGGGTACAAGCTGCTTTGGCACCCATGGGTGTCACCCTGTCATGGTTGCCTGGACTTGGGGATACAAGGACGGAGGAAAGAAAGAGGAACACCTCACTTTCCCTCCCTCACATACCCCAGGTATTTGCTAGGAAGAGACACTTGCTCCCCTCTTTCTAGATGAGTAGCCATCCATCTTCAGTTTGTACCCCTTTTGAATGCATCCTGAACCCCTGGGATTCTTTTGAAAAAAGAGAACCTCTTTTTCCTTTCTCCTCCTCTGTCCTCTCTTCACTGATACGTAATTGTATCTCTGTACTTACTACAGGACACTCCCCTCAGATGCATCCTCCAAACTGGGAAGAGTTAATTTCCCAAACCTTAAACTGGTTGGCGTAGGATTCGGCTCAGGGAAAGGGAACCCAGAAACCTGACATGCTGGCAAAAGGGCTTTTTTTTTGTTTTTTTTTGTACTAGTGGGGCTTTTGGCCTCCCTCTCCCTGTACAAACTGGTAAAAGGCCTTGGGATTTCTGAGCTGTCCTTACCTCGGCCCTGTTTTGTTTTGATACACGTCTTCTAATAACCCAGTTTGTCTCTTCTTGCCTTCAGGCCATCAAACTCCAAACAGTCATGCAACCAGAGCCTTGGACAAGGGACCCCTTTGCCAAGGACCCTCAGATAGGCCTCTGAGGGAGCTCTGACTGCCTTTTCTCCAAAACGGCACCCCCTGTCAGCAGGAAGCAGTTAAGATAAGTCCTCATCCTTATCCTTATCCTAATGGCAGTTAAATGTATTTCTTTAGAGGGGGAATGAGACAACCAAGTATAAAGGTGTCCCCGGAGAATCTCTAACCGGCCTGCACACCAGGAGAACAGGGTGGAGCCATGGAAGTTCGTGCTGTTTGCAGAAGGAAGGCGCTTCACCTCGTGAGTTCCGGTGGTGGGGCAGGAGCCAGGTAACAGGCTTCCCTCTCACTCTGCTGAAAGTTTTTCTCCTTTTCCTTTTTCACCCAGTAAATTCCAGTTTTTTCACCTTTCTATGTGTCCATGAGCCTAATCTTTCCTAGTCATGTGACAAGAACTCGGTTTTTAGTTGAACTGAGAAGAAAGTCCTACAATAGTCGGGCTTGTTAAAAGTTATGACTCTTTAAATGTGTCTTCTTTTTTGAGAGTAAGTTACTGAACCGAAAGAAGCATGATTTATAAAGCCTGTAAATACTAATGCTTATTCTCAGCATAGATTACAAGGTACCAACATATAATTAAATAAATGAATTCATCTTTGTAAGATTAGCACATTTTTTCCCCAATGTGCAAGATGGTACAGGATTAGTGACTAATCTGTATTCATTATTCTTTAAAAGAAAGCTACAGTAGCTTAATAGAAACACTATACTCATCTAAATTACTATTTGGTCTTTCAGTTCTTATCAATACAGAGCTGTTTCCTCCTCTTTGTTCCCTTAGTACTTCATTATAGCACATAGTACATACTTATTTTAATTTTGCAATTTCATTCCTGCTAAATAAAATTTATAGGAGGCCATTGGTTTTGTCTGAGCTTCTACAGCAGGCCCAACAGACCAAACCAAATGGAGTTACTCATGCTGAAGTTCCACACCTTTAAGTGGAAATTAAGTTGCTTATCTGATCTTTTAAGAAGGAGAATGAGACAGACAATAGCCAAATACCCAAACAAGCCAGTTTTAGCTAGCATGATAAGGGTGTCTCCTCTGCTTTAACCTTTACAAGGAAATTAACTTTGAAACCACCAATCTGCTTTTTTGTTTCTGCTTTCTTTAGCCCCTTTGTGTCTCTAAAGCCAACCTCCTCTGCTCAGCGCATCAGAACGGTCATTCTATTTTATAGGAGGAAGTGTTGTTTGATTCTAGAGTTGCAAATCCATGTAAGATCTTTAAACTAAATTTGTCATCTTATTTTTTGACAGTTCTGGCCAACATGGACAAAGGGACTAGAGGACAACTCTTAAAATCCCTTGAGGCGTGCAACAGAGACAATGCCCGTGTCTTTTGAGGCTCCCCTGTCTTCTTCAGAGTCTGAGGCTTGTACATCCAAGGTCAGACTTTGCTTTTTTTTTTTGAGATGGAGTCTCACTCTGTTGCCCAGGCTGGAGTGCAATGGTGCAATATTGGCTCACTGCAACCTCAACCTCCCGGGTTCAAGAGATTCTCCTGCCTCAGCCTCCCGAGTAGTTGGGATTACAGGCGCACACCACCATGCCGGCTAATTTTTTGTATCTTCAGTAGAAACAGGGTTTCACCATGTTGGCCAGGCTGATCTTGAACTCCTGAGCTCATGATCTGCCTGCCTCGGGCTCCCAAAGTGCTGGGAATACAGGTGTGAGCCACTGTGCCTGGCCTAGACTTTGCTCTTTTTGCATAGATCCCCTTAATCATTTTGGTTTCCAATTTCAGGATTAGTTTGTGCTATGAGAGGACACATGAACTTGGGGTGGGTACCAAGGGTTAGTTTGTGCTGTGTGACAGCATATGACCTTTTGGGGTTTGCAGTGGCTTGACAAAGTCAGTGGCAAGAGTGGAAGTCATGACAGAAACATAACTTGATCCCGTAGGGAGGTCTCAGGTGTCTGACTGGGTCAGACAGAAATGGGCAATAAATGGCAATTACTGCAGGGGGTGTGAACTCTGGCTTTCAGAAATTCACAGGGATTTTATGTTCTATTATCTTAATTTATTTTTCTTGTGTGCTTAGGTAGGGAAAAATCATTGACTGACTTGGTTAAGGGGATCTCAATGCCAAAGCCAGAATGTGATTGGTGGGCATGAGTCAGGCACTTGAGAGCATCAGAATGCTCGCCACCAAAAAACAGACTCTTGGATTAGGATAATCTGGTCATGGAAATGGGTCAGCTTCAAGAAAACTTCTGTGCAAGGAGGGAACATGTGAAAGCATTACATGACCCAATCCTGTGGCATTCCCCTTTTTTTTGGAGATAAAGTCTCAACTCTGTTGCCCAGGCTGGAGTGCAGTGGTGTGATCACAGCTCACTGCAGCCTCAACCTCCTAGGCTCAAGAGATCCTCCTACCTTAGCCTCCTAAGTAGCTGGGACCACAGACATGTGCCACCATGTCCAGCTAATTTTTTGTAGAGATGGAATCTCCCCTTCTGTCTATAAAGCCAATCTCCTCTGCTCCGCTTATCGGAACATTCTATTTTATAAAATGAGGAGTTGCTTGATTCTACAATTGCAAATAAAAGCCAATTAAGATCTTCAAAGTAAATGTGTTATAATTTTGTCTTTTGACACCCTATTCTCCTACACTAGATTGTGAGCTTCTTAAGAGAAAGGATTGTTTCTTACCTGTACATCATCAGTGGCCAATAATGCCTGGCACAGTGTTGGGGCTTAATCAGTATTAATTGAATATATCAATAAAGCACAAAATAGGGATATATAAACAAGTAACATTTAATACTATTTTAGGCACTGCGTTAAAGTTTCCTTGCGTTATGTCATTTAATCTTATAACAACCTTTAAAGGTGAGGAAACTGGCTTAGGAGAGGGTATTAATGATTATCTGACATCCAGAAGCCTCCTACTCACTCCAGTGTTGGCTGCTTTGCTTCTCAGAAATAAGACAAGTCAGAGACAATCAGGATTAAACCATTGGAAGAGATGGTGTTCTTCTTCTGAGGTCTGTAATGGTTATAAGCCAGACTGCCTAGGTTCAGAGGCCAGCTCTGTCGCGTATTTTGTGTGTGCCCCTGCTGAACCTTTATTAATATCAGTCGTAGCAGTAGTGGTCCTTTCCCTGCTGAATTGAACAGATCCCAGCATACTGCACTCTGCTTCAAAACTGAGTCGAGTATATAGAGTTCAAAACATCATATTGTTCATGTTGAACATACAATTTTATCTGTCAATTAAAGACAAATTAGGGAAAAAAAAAAAAAACGGGCAGAGAGCAGTGACTCGCCTGTAATCCCAGTGCTTTGTGGGGTTCAGGTGGGAGGACCGCTTGAGCCCAGGACTTCAAGGTTACAGTAATCGCCACTGCACTCTAGCCTGGGCGACAGAGCTAGATAGACCCTCTTTTTTATTGAGACGGAGTCTCACTAATGGCGCGATCTCGGCTCGCCACAACCTCCGCCTCCCGGGTTCAAGGGATTCTCCTGCCTCAGCCTCCCAAGTAGCTGGGATTACAGGCATGCGCCACCACGCCCAGCTAATTCTGTAATTTTAGTAGAGAGGGGATTTCGCCATGTTGGTCAAGCTGCTCTCGAACTTCCGACCTCAAGTGATCCGCCCGCCTCGGCCTCCCAAAGTGTTGGGATTACAGGCGTGAGTCACTGCGCCCTGCCAACCCTGTCTCTTTAAAAAAAAAAAAAAAAAAAAAAAAAAAACGGGGTCATCTTTCCATCCGTTTTCTAACGGTTTGAATCTCAGGACTAAGTATTCCTAGGTCCCTGTTGCTTACGCTGCCGTGTGGTGCCCAAGTGAGCTTTTATTCTGAGATTGGCTGGTTGGGGTACGGAGAAACAATCAAAGGCTCTGTTGCCGCAGGCGTGTTTCTGACTGTGAGTCCTGCTCCCGCCCCATGCCCGAGGGTGCCCAGACTCACCAGCGCGGGTAACGGCTCCCTACCCGGCAGGCGCCGGCCTCCCGGCGGCCCGCGCAGGGCCCCGAGCGTGCGGAGGCGCGCGGCGCAGCTCCTCAGCATGGCTCCCGGCCGCGCGGGCGCGCTTGCTCTAGCCCCGGACGGCGCACACTAGCTCTGCCACACGACCGCTCGTCCGAGTTAACCCCTGGGGTGGACGCAGGGCGGAGCTTGGCGAGGAGGCGGTGCGCACTACAGGCGGCGGGCTGGCAGGGGTGTGAGGCTGGCGGAGTCCGGGGAGGGCATCGCTGTGTCTATCTTTTAGTTCCGGTCTTTTCTTTCCGAAGACTTCCCGCTGCGGCCAAGCGCGGAACCACTTCTGGGGCTTGTTAAAGGCAAGGGAAGCGCGGCCGGAGCGGATCCCGATTACCGCCTTGGGCCCCTCAGCCCCGGAACCCGCGCGCCAACTGGAGGCTTTGCAGTCATCCTTCCCGCGTGACCCAGGGCGAACGCAGTGCTCCGTGTCCCCAAGTAGTTATCCCTCCCGCGGGACTGAATTCCCTGGGGCGGGTGGGAGCGCACGCTAGAAGTGGTATGAATAGTGTTTTATTGAAGGTCGTGGACAAGTCTCTGGGACAGGGTGGATAGTGCTGGTTTATAGAAGGCAGTCTGGGCACAAAGAGCATTTATACGATTGAAAAGCTGTTTTCCCTGCCAATAGCCCCATACCCTCCCCAGGAGCTTGCGCCTTAGAAGACTCTTGTTATGTAAACTGACAGTTAAATTATATTACAAACGAAGGTAATGGATACTAAAAAGGTAATAGGTATTGTAACTATTTTACTGTTATCAATGCTTTTGAGGTTATTTACCTCTCTTGTATTCGTATGGTGGGAATACTAGGCGCATACCTTCGGAACTTCGAATTCAGTTACCTCACTGGGACCTTGAAATCGGACTGGGTTGGAGTATTCCCATTACTCAGATACTGCAAATCCGGGCCATCCTACCCCTTTAAGTGCTTACCAGTATCCCATAGCCCATCCTAAGGTGAAGACTCTAATGGTTTGTTTTGTTTTGTTTTGTTTTGTTTTGTTTTTTTTTTTTTTTTGAGACAGTCTCGCAGAGATATCGCTATTGCCCTTCAGCCTGGGCAACATACGGATGCCCCATCTCAAAAAAGCAATAAATTCAAAAGAAAACTCCAACGACCTGAATGCATTAGATATTTTGCGTTGATTCCTTTCCCATGAACAATTCCAGCAGTTTGTCAGTAGGTAAGAACACCTAGATATATTTTAAGCCTATACTATTAACTGGGGGAAGGTGTAACATTCTGAGACAAAGGGTATTGGAGAGAGAAGGCAATGCAGTCAGGAGGGGCCCTTGGAATCCCAGAGCTACTGAACCGAAGACCAGGCATAAATGATGGATGTTGAGATTCTGTAATTCTAGGAGGTTGCATTCTGATATCTCCTAACCACCCCCCACCACATTCCCTTTATCTCAGTTGTCTTCCTTTTGAATATATTAATAGTATTGTAGTTTCCTGGTGGCAGGGATGGGGTCAGATTGCCTTATTAATTGTAACAATGCACACATAGTGCTTGAATACTTATTTAGCAGCAAGAATCCAAAGTATCTTTGGTGTCTGTTGTCTTCCCATGTTGTGCATGCAGATGGAGGCACAAGTATAACGTAAACCTCTAAAATTGAGATGATTACTGTTAATTAATAGAAAAGTTTATTCAGGTAACTTAAAATTGCATCTATTTACAACTTACAGTATAGTCAAGTCAATCAAAACCTATAGACTTCAACCCTACTAAGATTGTCTATATGATTAATGTACCAATAGCTCACCTAACAGCTTCCTTTTGTTTTTTTTTGAGACGGAGTCTCGCTCTGTTGCCCAGGCTGGAAGTGCAGTGGCACGATCTTGGCTCACTGCAACCTCTGTCTCCAGGGTTCAAGCGATTCTCCCTGCCTCATCCTCCTGAGTAGGTGGGATTACAGGCGCGTGCCACCACATCTGGCTAATTTTTATATTTTTGGTAGAGATAGGTTTTCACCATGTTGGCCAGGCTGGTCTCGAACTCCTGACCTCAAGTGATCCACTCACCTCCCAAAGTACTGGGGTTACCAGCATGAGCCACTGTACTTGGCACCCCTCAGTTTCTTAAAAGACCTTAGACTTAGGGCAATTATAGGTCAGTTACACTGAGTTTAAACTTCATTAAATTTTAACTCTAAATTTTTCAAGTAGTGGCAGTGCATTTAGCTAAGTCATCCACACTCTTGCAAGGCTTACTCTGGGATATTCGTGTTGACAGCACATATAAAATGTCTGGTCAGATTTGGAAGAGGAAGGGCAGGTTACAGTCTAGAAATAGGATTGATAAGCTATGGAAGTGGAGGAGTTTGAAGCTTGTATGGTTTAGACAAGGAACAAATGTTCAATCTTGATAGAACTATGCTTCAAATAAGCCAGTGATAGGAAACTTAATAGTCTTCTCACCATTCTTTAATTTTGTAGACAGCTTTATTGAGGTATAGTTGACATGGGATGGGCACAGTGACTCATACCTACAATCCCAGCACTTTGGGAGGCTGAGGTGGGTGGATCACCTGAGGTCAGGAGTTTCAGACTAGCCTGGCCAACATGGTGAAACCCCGTCTCTACTGAAAATACAAAAATTAAGGCCGGGTGCAGTGGCTCACTCCTGTAATCCCAGCACTTTGGGAGGCTGAGGCAGGCGGATCACGAGGCCAGAAGATCGAGACCATCCTGGCTAACATGGTGAAACCCTGTCTCTACTAAAAATACAAAAAATTAGCCAGGCGTCGTGACGGGTGCCTGTAATCCCAGCTACACAGGAGGCTGAGGTAGGAGAATGGCGTGAACCTGGGAGGTAGAGCTTGCAGTGAGCCGAGATCGCACCACTGCACTCCAGCCTGGGCGACAGATAGAGACTCCGTCTCAAAAAAAAAAAAAAAAAAATTAGGCTTGGTGGCGCATGCCTGTAATCCCAGCTACTTGGGAGGCTGAGGCAGGAGAATTGCTTGAATCTGTCAGGTGAAGGTTGCAGTGAGCCGAGATTGCGCCACTGTACTCTAGCCTGGGCAACAAGAGTGAAGCTACATCTCAAAAAAAAAAGTCCGGGGGCAGTGGCTCATGCCTGTAATCCCAACACTTTAGGAGGCTGAGGCAGGCGGATCACAAGGTCAGGAGTTCAAGACCAGCCTGACAAACATGGTGAAACCCCATCTTTACTAAAAATACAAAAATTAGCTGGGCATGGTGGCGTGCACCTGTAATCCCAGCTACTCAGGAGGCCGAGGCAGGAGAATTGCTTGAACCCGGGAGGCGGAGGTTGCAGTGAGCCAGGATTGCACCACTGCGCTCCAGCCTGGGTGACAGAATGAGACTCTGTCTCAAAAAAAACAAAAAACAAAAAACATAAAAAAGAGATAGTTGACATAAACTGAACATATTTAAAGAATACAATTGGATGTTTTGATACAAGTTTACACTCATGCAAACATCACCATAATTAAGATAATGAGCATATCTATTATCCACAAATTTGCTCATGCCCTTTTGTAAACCCTCCCTTCTATCCTGTAGTACTTTCTGTCACCGTAGATTAATTTGCATTTTCTAGAGTTTCGTATAAATGGAATTATATAGTATGTACTTTTTGTGGTCTGGATTTTTTAAATTCACTATAACTATTTTGAGATTCATCCGTGTTTTGCTTATGTCAAGAATTTATTTTTTAAAATTGCTGAGTAGTATTCCATGGTATGGATGTACCACAGTTTTTCTGCTCACCCATGGATGAGCATTTGGTTTATTTCCAGTTTTTGTGAATTACAAATATAGCTGCTGTGAGTACAAGTCTTTGTATGGATATATGCCTTCTTGTCTTTTGGGTAAATATCTAAGAGTGGAATGGTTGGATCGTGTGGTAGATGTATGTTTAACTTTTTAAGAAACTGCCAAACTTTTCCAAACTAGTTGTATCATTTTACCAGCAGTGTATAAGGATTTCAGTTCCTCCACATCCTTGCCAACCTTTGGTATGTTCAGTCTTCTATGTTTTAGCTATTGTAACTAGATGTGTGTAAGTATTTTATTGTGGTTTTAATTGGCATTTTCCTAATGATGAATAATGTTGGACATCTGTGGGCTTATTTTTCATCTGTGTATCTTCTTCATTGAAATGTATATTCAAATATTTTGCCCATTTAAAATAATGAGGTATTTGTATTCTTATTGCACTTTGTGTGTTTCCCTCTGATAACCATTTCACATCTAAATTTTAAATTAAATTTCAAACCTTGCATTTATAAGAAAACTGAATGACAATGTGATGCTGGCCGCTTTAATATTTCTTGCTGCATTTTTCTTGGATTTGTTGTCATCAGTCTCACTCTTGGAAAGGATTTATTCTTGAATTGTTATCCATGGGGCAAGGCACCAAAATGAGTCTCCGGATGGGTGAAGGGTCCCTCTTCCCTTTCACTAGTGGAAAAAGGGTGACTGTGAAAGAGGTTGAAAACAGGAATCGCAGGCTCATTTTTAGGTAGATACAATTTATCTGCATCATTAGTATTTTAATATTATGCACAGAGTTACTGTGTGGTTCTTTTTTTTTTTTTTAACCATCATACAATATGTCCATGTAATATTGTGTGGTTCTTGAAGTCATTTTAATCACATGGGGGAGAGGGAGATTTCTACTTGAGGGGGTGTCAGGTAGATGGTATTGTCATTTACTACCTGTCATATGCTCTAGCTGCACAGGCCTCCTTTCCGCTCTTGGAGTGCCCCAGGCTCTTTCCTGCCCAAGGGCCTTCTTGTGTGTTGATGCCCTGCTTGTAATGCTCTTTCCCCCTACTCTTTCCTAGCTAACTTCTACTAAATTTTTGGCGTCAGCATAATTGCCACTTTCTTAGGGAGGCCTTCCCTGAACAAAGTGCTTACTAGGTTTCAAACAGTATGCCAAGTGCTTTATATACATGATTTTATTTAATCTGAATTAGGTCCTCATTAAATTCTCTCAGAGTGCTGAAACTTTTCCTTTAAAACAATTATTACAGTTTGTAGTTAAATATATATTTGTGTGCTGCCTGTCTCTCTGAGGAGACTATAGGCTTTCTTCACGTCTCTTTGGTGTACCCATGCATCCTCAGTGACATGCAGATCTTAGACACTCAAAAATAATTGTTGAATGAACTAATGAGTGGGAAACATTTGGAAGGAGGGCTGAGATCTTCTTTTCTCTCTCAACTTTTTCTCTTTAATTATCTCATCAATTCCCATGGTTTAAATACCTTTTATTTGCTGATGAATCTTAACTTTGTATCTCTAGTTCAAAGTTCTCTTCATTTAGTCATCAGGATAATCATGTGAGAGTACCATTATTATCCCTATTTTACAGCTGAAACATCTGGAGAAAATTATATATTCCCATGCCATCTTCAAATGTAGGGTTTCATGGATGTTATGATATATTCCTAAGAAAGTTCTGCTATATCATTGTCATTACAGAGTGCTGCAGCACCATAAGACAGGGTGAACATTAAAAAAAAAATGAAAAACACAGAGTGCTGGGTTGGTCTTTTTCAACATTGCTTTGTCGAATTCAGAGTTAAGGGCATCTGTAGGATTTGTTATGTAAAGACACCTGGATTGACAGACCAACCAAGCTGTTACATAAAGATTCTGGTCATGAGTGAGGTGGGATGAACTGGATAAGCAGCAATCTTTACAGAATTCTAACTTAAGAAAGCTTATTTTCGCCTTGGTATACTGTGAATAATAAAAAAGTATCATTTGTAAATACTTACAAATGCTTAATGTAGATTTTGAGTCACCAACATGTGACTAAAGGAACAAATCCACTTCTGTAGTTGTGGGATCACTTCAGGCCAGACTTCCTTTAGTATTGTATGAAACCATTTAGGGTTGACACTAATTCAAATATCTTAAGAGTCTCAAAAAGAAAACCTACAATAGATGAATAATGAAACTGTCCTTGTACAAGTTACTAAATCCCTGAGCAGGTAAAGTACTAGCTAAGTCTTGAGGGACAAGTTGGAGTTGGCCCAGCAAATGAGACAAGAGAGGACATTGCAGGTTCTATGTCAAAGGACAGCCTGAAGTCACCTGGCAAGATCAGGACACTACTGAGAGTTTCTGTGGAGTTTGGGCATCCAGTAAGAGGGGGATGTGGTGAAAGATGAGGCTGAAAAGGCTGGAGAAGCAGGCTGGGACTTTAAGATCCCAAAGGACTCTATTCTCCTATGTGTGCTTAGAGATCACTCTGGAGGCAATGGAGAGCTACAGGAAGACTGTTAGTAGAGGACTGGCATTATCTGATTTGAAGAATCATGATAGAGGCTATAAGGAAATTGCATTGGAATCAAGAAAACATTTGAGTGCTTTGTGGGGGTTGGTAGAGTGAGGGGATTTGGTAATGGATGAGGCCAAGGGCAAGGGAAAGAAGGAGGACTAAGATGTCATCCAGGTTTCTTGGACTACAAATAGTGGAGGTACTCTTTAGAAAGGTAAAAGGAGGAGTATGTTTGGGGGGCAGAGGGAAGAAAACTGAGTTCTTTTCTGGATATGTTGTGTTGAAGTATCTACCACAGAGATAATAGAATAGTTTGGAACTTAAGATGAAGACCTGAAAATGTCCTTTGTTTAGAACACAGAACATATTAGAGACATCAGTAAGAGCAGCTGAGGTGGGGAGGCGAGGCTGGAGGAATGAGTGGGAGGTAAACATACAAACAGGAGTAGATTGACTACTCTTTAGACCTCTTATAGTGAGAAGAGAGGACAGCAGCCAGAGGTGAAGAAAGGATTGTTTTTAAAGAAACATGGTGCTTTCTTTTTTTTAAATACTGAGAAGAAAGTCTACAGATCAAGTTTGATGAGACTAAATTTATGTTGCAAAGATATTAGTCTTATACTGTTTATCTTCGATAGAAATGGGGATGACTATAAAGAAAATAATTATGTTTCTGAAGAAAAACTATAGTACACCTGTTATTAGGTTGTACTCCTATTCATTGTTTACAAATTTTTATCTACCTGTGTACTGGACTGGATCCTGTATTCTAGTTTCCTTCAGTATCTGGCTATAATTTTCCAGCTAAGAACAAGAATTGCTCTGTTCCTAAAGCCCCAAAGCTGAAGCTGGACAACTCAATGTAAATTTTAAGGGACAAGCCTCATGCCTGATGTGTGGACCACATCAAGTTCACCAAACTGCCTGATGCTATAACCAGAGACATTCAAACTGCAAACCCACATGAGTTGTTAACCTTATCGTGGGGAGTTTTTCTCAAGACTGTCAGAATAGCTGAGTGCGATGGCTCATGCCTGTAATCCTAGCATTTTGGGAGGCTGAGGCAGGTGAATTGCTGAGCCCAGGAGTTCGAGACCAGCCTGGGGAACATGGCAAAACCTTGACTCTACAAAAAATACAAAAATTAGCCAGGCACGGTGGTGCATGCCTGCAATCCCGGCTACTCAAAAGGCTGATGTGGGAGGATGACCTGAGCCCAGGAAGTGGAGGCTGCAATGAGCTGAGATCATGCCACTGCCACTGCACTCCAGCCTGGGTGACAGAGCCAGACCCTGTCTCCAAAAACAAACAAACAAATAAACAAACAAACAGACAAAACTGTCGGAACAAGACCCTGCCATAATGAGACTATTATTTCCCTTAATTTTTCCTTGTTTATGCCTGTCTTTTTTGTCTGGCAGAATAATGCCATAGTTAGAAGTTCACAATCAGTAGCTTCTGTGGGTGACTTGCAAATTGTCATTCCATACTTTAACTCAGTCATGAGATTTTCTATTAGCTGAACAAGAAGGAATCGTTGCAGTTGCTAACACTTCTTGTTGCACAGGGCTAAATACATCAGGTATCATAGAGACTGGGTTGAACAATAGACTGGCTACTTGGTTAAGATGGATACACTCCTCATCTGATTCATTCTCCAATCTATTCTATTTTAGTTGGTTTGTTTCATGAGGACCCTAGCTAAGGAGCATACTCCAGACTTTTGGTATTATCCTCCTGAGAGTAATAATAGTAGTCTCTCTGTTGCACTGTATACTCTCAAAAAGTTTTAAATGTTCATGGCTGAGTGTGGTGGCTCACACCTGTAATCCCAGCACTTTGGGAGGCTGAGGTGGGCAGACCACCTGAGGTCAGGATTTCGAGACCAGGCTGGCCAACATGGTGAAACCCTGTCTCTACTAAAAATACAAAAATTAGCTGGACATGGTGGTGCATGTCTGTAGTCTCAGCTACTCGTGAGGCTGAGGCAGGAGAATTGCTTGAACCTGGGAGGCGGAGGTTGCAGTGAACTGAGGTCACGCCACTGCACTCCACCAGGGTGACAGAGTGAGACTCTGTCTCAAAAAAAAAGTTTTAAATGTTTGCATACAGCCATCTGTTGAATGTCAAATAGTCTGTCTTTGGCTGGAATAACAAAAAACTCAAAGAAATGCATGATGATGAGGACACTGTAACCTATGAATGATGTGTTGAGACTGGAAACCTAAAATGATGGTAACTGAGACTAGTGCCAATGCCCTTAGTTTTGGTCAGGTTCTCACTTGAGCCTTGACCAAAAGGGGAAAATTATTAAATAAAAATTATAGGAGGCCATTGTTTTGGACTAAGCTTCTGCACTAGGCCCCAGCAGATCAGAATAAAAATAAAAATGGAGTCAGTCACACTAAAGTTTAATGTAACCAAACCAAAACTAAGTTGTTACCTGACCTTCCTAGAAATCAGGAGAGAACAGCCTAATTTCCCAAATGGGCATGATAATAAAGTTTTGTCTGCCCTCATCATTACCAAAAAATGTAACCCGATGTTAACCAATTAGTTATTTCTCTATTTTTCTGTTTCCTGTTCTCACTGTACAAGGAAAGTAACTGTGAAACGAGTTATATGCTTGTTGTTCTTTGTTTCTGCTTTCTTCAGCCCTTCTCTGTAAAACCAATCTCCTCTGCTCAGCTCATCGGAACACTCATTCTGTTTTATAGAATGAAGTTTTGTCTTATTCGAGAATTGCAGATAAAGCCAATTGAGATCTTCAAACTAAATATTTTGTAATTGTATCCTTTGACACCCCCATTAAGCACTTTCTATATCTAGCCTCTGTCTGTTTCACCATACTCAAACCTCTTCACATAAAACAACAATCATGACAGCAGAAACCCTCACACCTATATCCCTCATCCATTGCTACCCTTCTCTTTCCACCAAAGACAAAGTTCCAAAAAAAAAAAAACCCAAACCAACCTACATTTTAAAAAGTCTTTTTGTTCTGGCCCCAGGTACTATTGAATTGTCATTCACAACTGCCAAGTTTAGTGAATATTTGTCAAGCCTTGTCTTAATGTCTTCACAGCAGTTAAGAGTATAAATCACCTTTCTTTAAACTTCCTTTTCTTTTGGTTTCCATACTAACTCATCTAAGTTTAATTCCTATATCTCTGGAAATTTGTTTCTTCGTGGAATCGCCTACTTTCTTATTAAATGTGGGAACATTTGCCCTTTGGACTCTCTTCTCACATTGTGTGGTCTTCTGGCAACATTAGCTATTCTTTGCCTAGATTCTGATAGAAAGCTTGGGTTTTAATTGAACTCTGACCCTTCCTGGCTGAGGGACTGGTTTTTCCAAATAACAACCAATTCTTCAGTTTTCTGAGACCAACAGGGTGTTCTGCATTTGAATTAAAATCCGACACTAACTACACCATGTTAGCGCAGACCCCATGTTAACCTTGTGCTTAATCGCACAAGACTGCCCTCACTTCAGACACCACAAATGGGATTCCCAGACTACCTACACTTTTACCTGACTGTTAATTCTGGGGTTCCCATGACCTCTTCCCTCTTTAGTAATTCCCTATGTGACCAGAAAGAACAAAATAGATGCCCCTTTATCAACTAATATGGACCAAAGTTAAGGAAACAAAATCTAGCTATGGGTCTTGACCTTTTAAGGTCAAGTTTAGCCTTTTAAGAGTTCAGAGCCTGGCTGGCATGGCACATTTCGAAATTCCTATGACTAAACTCCCTAACAATAAGAGCAATCAGGGCCGGGCGCGGTGGCTCAAGCCTGTAATCCCAGCACTTTGGGAGGCCGAGACGGGCGGATCACGAGGTCAGGAGATCGAGACCGTCTCTACTTTAAAAATACAAAAAACTAGCCGGGCGAGGTGGCGGCGCCTGTAGTCCCAGCTGCTCGGGAGGCTGAGGCAGGAGAATGGCGTGAACCCGGGAGGCGGAGCTTGCAGTGAGCTGAGATCCGGCCACTGCACTCCAGCCTGGGTGGCAGAGCGAGACTCCGTCTCGAAAAAAAAAAAAAAAGAGCAATCAGGCCAGGCGCGGTGGCTCATGCCTGTAATCCCAGCACTCCGGGAGGCTGAGATGGGTGGATCACCTGAGGTCAGGAGTTCAAGGCCAGCCTGGCCAATATGGTGAAACCCTATCTCTACTAAAAATACAAAAAATTAGCCAGACGTGGTGGTGGTTGCCTGTAATTCCAGCTACTTGGGAGGCTGAGGCAGGAGAATCTCTTGAACCCGGGAGGCGGAGGTTGCAGTGAGCCGAGATTGTGCCATTTTACTCCAGCCTGGGCTACAAGAGCAAAACCTTGTCTCAAAAAAAAAAAAAAAAAAAAGAAGAGCTATCACCTTGATTGACAACCAAGACCACTGCAACTCTGATTGGACACAGGACCAGTCTTACAAACATTCTTTCCTCATAAGCAACTACAGACCTCAAGCCAGTTTTAGCCAGCTTATGGATGCTGCACGCAAACCATCTTTGTGTCCTACAGCTCACCTTTTGACATAAAGGCCAACTTCTACTTCATTTTCATTCTAAAATTCTGCCCCAAAGTGAACATAGGATTTATGTAACTATGTTTACCCATTAAACATATATGGGGTTCCCCTCAAATATATGTATAGCCTTTCTCTCAAACTTGCTGAATATCTATCTATCATACTGGTCCAGTGAGGCATAAAATCCAACATATTCTTTCCCTTTGTTAAATCAAGTTTAGCCTAAAGCTACGTATTTTAAGTTCTGCCTAAAGGTTTCTCTGTACATAGTGAACAGTAAGCTAAATAGAAGTGTAAACAGACTGCAATCTACTCTTGTGCCAGCCACTGAGTTTTGGTCAATCAAATGGAACCACTGTTCAAACTGTGTTCAAATAAGGCAATTGCCAAGTTGTAACCAACCCGCCTGCTTCTGTACCTCACTTCTGTTTTCTGTACGTCATTTTCCTTTTTCTGTTCATAAATCTTCCACCACTTGGCTGCACTGGAGTCTCTCTGAGTCTATTCCAGCTCGGGGGCTGCCTGATTGATGAAAAGTTCTTTGCTCCATTAAACTCTGATAAATTCAGTTTGTCTAAGGTTTTTATTTTAATACCTCTTGGAAGAGAGAGCACCTTTGGTCCACATCAGAGCCTCTCTCCTGGCTTGCAAACTAATACCACCAATAAAATTCTCCTTTCTACTATTTAGCCATTCTGATGGTCTTTTGGATGACACCTAAAATGATTCACAGAGCTCAGGAAACACTATACTTATGTTAACAGTTTTATTATAAAGGATACAACTCCAGGACAGCCAAATGGAAAAAGAGATGCATGGGGAAAGATATGGCAGGGATAGGGGTGTGGGGTACGGGGAGGGTGACATAACTTCCATGCCCTCTCTGCGCATGCGATCCTTCCAGCACATCAAGTTCACCAACTTAGAAGCTCCCCATGTTATAGAACCGAGCTGGGGTCCACTAGCCCCGTTCAGTAAGAGCAGATATCCACACCGAGGTTTTGCAGCTATGGAAAGGAAGGCATTTGTTTGCAGGGCGCCAGACAGCTGGTGCTTAAAATCCTGACCCCCTGATGGCTTGCAGGTAATGGTTTTTATTTTTATTTATTCTTTTTTTTTTGAGACGGAGTCTTGCCCTGTCCCCCAGGCTGTAGTGCAGTGGCGCCATCTCCACTCACTGCAAGCTCCACCTCCAGAGTTCATGCCATTCTCCTGCCTCAGCCTCCCGAGTAGCTGGGACTACAGGCGCCTGCATTACGCCTGGCTAATTTTTTGTATTTTTAGTAGAGATGGGGTTTCATCGTGTTAGCCAGGATAATCTCGATCTCCTGACCTCGTGATCCGCCAGCCTCGGCCTCCCACAGGCAAGATCATAAATCAATACATGAAGGTTACACATTGGTTTTGGCCTAAAGTGTCAGGATAACTTGAAGGGGATGGCTTACAGGGTCATAGGTAGACCCAAAGATTTTCTGATTTGCAATTGGTTAAGGAAGATAAGCTTTGTTTAAAATTTGGGGTCAACAGGAAATGTTAGGTTTGCTTTGTGGTTGTGACTCCCTCCAGGTTCCTCAAGAAGAAATTTAGAACAAAGAATTGAGGCAGGAACATAGCAGAGGGAACTGGAGGTTGGATAAAGGGTGGAATGAGTAGGAGCAAAGAAAGATAAAGAGGCAGGTGAGCAAAAGCAGAAGCAAGATAAGAAGCAGAAGTTGAGCAAAACTAGAAGTAAGATAAAGAAGTCAGTAAGGAACCCCATGGTTGGCTAAATCCGAACCAAACCAGTAAGGGGCAGCTCCTAAGAGATGGGCATGCCCACTAGAGAGAAAATGTATCCTTAAAATGACCCCACAATTAGCCATGGTGATTAGCTACTTAAGGATCACGCATATGGGCTGCATATCATGCATGTACTTAAAATTATGGAATGGAAGTGACACGGAAATGCACAGAGGCCAAGAAACTGAGCAACCCACCTGTCAATCAAAAAGCACATGCTGGCTAGAGATTAGGTAGTTTGGGGAAGAGAAGAAAAAAACAGGCTGGGCTCAGTGGCTCACACCTGTAATCCCAGGACTTTGGGAGGCCAAGGTGGGTGGATCACCTAAGGTCAGGAGTTGAAGACCAGCCTGGCCAATGTGGTGAAAGTCTGTCTCTACTGAAAAATACACACACAAAAAACATTAGCTGGGTATGGCGGCGCACACCTATAGTCCCAGCTACTCGGGAGGCTGAGGCAGGAGGATCTCTTGAACCTGGGAGGCAGAGGTTGCAGTGAGCTGAGATTGTGCCACTGCACTCCAGCCCGGGCGACACAGCAAGATTCTGTCTCAAAAACAAGGACCCAGAATACACCAAACTGATCTCATTTTGCAGAAGTCAGCCTGCTCTCCCCTCTCTGAGTGTGTATTATTGTGCTTGACAAACTTTTGCTGCTTTGCTATTTGTGCGTGTCACCTCCACTTCTTTGTTCAGGACACCAAGGGCCTGGAACTGTGCAGGTCTATCCAGTAACAGAATGAGTGGTCAGAGTTCAGTCTTCAGTGCTCCTGTAACCACCCAATGGGTTCTCCTTGCCTGCTGCCTAGACAGAGACAATTTCTCAAGATGGGAATTGCAATAGAGAAAGGGTTTAATTTGTGCAGAGCCTCTGTATGGTAGACTGGAGTTTTATTATTACTCAAATCAGTCTCCCCCAAAATTCGGGGACTGCAGTTTTTAGGGATAATTTGGTGGGTAGAGGGTTGGGAAGCAAGAATGCTGATTGGTTGGGTTGGAGTTGAAATAGGGAATTGAAGCTGTCCTCTTGTGCTGAGTCAGTTTCTGGGTGGGGGCCACAAGACCAAATAAGGCAGTTTATTGATCTGGGTGGTGCCAGCTGATCACTGAGTGCAGGGTCTGCAAAATATATTAAGTATTGGTCTTAGGTTTTATAATAGTGATGTTATCCTGAGGAGCAGTTTGGGGGATATTCGGAATCTTGGCAGCATCCAGCTGCATGACTCCTAAACCATAATTTCTAATCATGTGGCTGATTTGGTAGTCTTACAAAGGCAATCTAGACCCCAGGCAGGAAGGGGACTTTTTTTTTTTTTTTTTTTTTTGTAAGGTCTGTCATAGTCTCTCTGTCTAGGTTAAACTGGAATGAGTTCATCCCAATGCTAGTTCAGCCTGTGCCCAGGAATGAACAAGGACAGCTTGGAGGGTAGAGGCAAAATG
>NW_012101354.1:491916-496715 GCF_000951045.1 Mandrillus leucophaeus | reverse complement strand
TCTTACAAAGGCAATCTAGACCCCAGGCAGGAAGCTGGCTTTTTTTTTTTTTTTTTTTTTGGGAAAGGGCTGTTATAATCTTTGTTTCAAAGTTAAACTATAATGAGTTCCTCCCAAAGTTAGTTCAGCCTGTGCCCAGGAATGAACAAGGACAGCTTGGAGGGTAGAGGCAAAATGGAGTTGGTTAGGTCAGATCTCTTTCACCATCATAATATTCTGAGTTATAATTTTTGCAAAGGCAGTTTCAGCCCCTCCCTTTGGGTTTCTAAAGGCAGGAGTAAATTTCAGGAGTAAATAAGGTTATAAAACACCTTCTTCTTAAGATGTGGGCTATGAAGATAGGAAAGGGCAATTAATGACCACTCTAGCTACTTCCTGCCAACATGGGGCATAATGGGAGTAGGTATTGACCCCAAGGTAGGAGGAGTGGAACTGCTTTGCAGCTGTTTGCACATACTCAAGTGCCTGGTTGGGGTTTCAAAGCTTGCATGATAAAGGCATTAGTTTTCTCATTTATAATTTTAGCACAGCATTTAAGTGAACAGTGAATTATAAGGTAAATAGTGAGTCCTAGGATAAAGAGTGACACTCCTGGCTTCAGAAGCCTTTGTATAATTGATCTTGATCTCTGAGGGATCCAGGCAAATAGCTCCAAGAACCAGTCAGACATGGGAACACTAGCAGAGAGAGATTTAGGTCAGAGGTTGTTAGACCGATTGGGATAGATGGGAAAGAGCATATTTAAATATACCATTCCATATATTTTTAGTCGGTTTCCTAGTCCTGAGACTAGATCAGTTCAGTTAAATAGCTATTTCCCATATCAGGAGAGTGGCATTGCAGATGGGCTAGGCCTCTATATGTGATGAAGGCACACAGATTTTAAATAAGAGGCATTTCTACGGAACAGAAGAAAAATGTTAATGTTGGACCTAACTTATCCAGATGTTAGACTCAAAATACCTTTAATTATAGACAAGGAAGGCATGGCAATCTGACACATTTTTGTCACCCACAGGACAAGGAATAAGCTTTAGTTTGCAGGGTCTCTTGAAAAAGGTAGTAGAAATTTCATTGAGTGGAAGTCAGAAAAGTGGAAGAAAAATTTGAAAGCATTAGTTTGGGGGCTCATAGCCCACAAAGAATTCAGAATTTAGTCCAAATTGTAGAAAATAATAAAAACTCAAGAACAGCAGACAAGACTAGAATCTTTTTTTTTTTTTTTTTTTTTTGAGACAGAGTCTGGCTCTGTTGCCAGGCTGGAGTGCAATGGCGCAGTCTCTGCTCATTGCAACCTCCGCCTCCCAGGTTCAAGTAATTCTCCTGCCTCAGCCTCCTGAATAGATGGGACTACAGGTGCCCACCACCACGCTTGGCTAATTTTTGTATTTTTAGTAAACACGGAGTTTCACCATGTTGGCCAGGATGGTCTTGATCTCCTGACCTCGTGATCCACATGCCTCGGCCTCCCCAAGTGCTGGGATTACAGGCACGAGCCACTGTGCCAGGCCCAAGACTAGCATCTTAACAAGTATACTACAGTTCTTTTGAAACATAATTTTTATCTCTCCAGCACCCCCTTTTTTTAAAGACAAAATATAGGACAAATTTACTTGCAAAATAAGTCTTAGTTTTAAGACTTATTATGCTTGGCCCAATTATTTGTAAAAAGTAGAGCAAGAGTAACTTTTTTGCATATTAGAAATATTTATTCAGAATAATGGCATTAATTGCTTTTCACAATTTAGAAAAGACCCATCCCCCACAGATCCAGGTCAGCTCCTCTAAGTAAACACAATATGCTGTAGTAAACTCTATGCGTATTTCCACTGAGTAAAGATCAGGTCTTACCACCAAATTCCAAAACACTTGGAATGCAGGTAGGCAGGGACATCAGCAGGTTTTGTCTTGATAAGCAGATGAGAATGGTAGGAATGCTGGTTGATTATCGCCCAATCTGCTTTTTCATACCTGAAGTATTCACAGCAACTTATTTTAAAAGCTTTAAAAAGTTATACACCTGCATCCCCTACAACCCCCAATCCAGAATGTGGGACAAGGGTGTTGAGCAGTATGATGGACTCGGTCTATTCTTAACATTTTACGTTTAATACTTCTAACCCCTGTGTGTGGTGGGTACTGTTATTTCCATTTTACAGATGTTGAAACTGAGGCAGAGAAGAAATTAAGCTAGGAAGCAAGATTGCTTTAAGGAATCAAATTTTACTTACAGAGCCAGTAAAACCCCCTTGGGATAGCTGGCCTCATACTTTGTCTACACAGTCCTTGTACAGGGTTCCTGACCTGTGTTAAGTAAACAGTGTCGCTTTCTGACAGGCCCAGGAGCCCTACATTATCTTAGGACCTCAAGAGGAAGAACATTCATCCAACTGAATGTTGGAATTCTGAAAACAATGAATTCTGCCTAGGAAGGGTAGGAGGGGTGGAATTTAGGATTAGAAAACTGAAAGCTGATCTCTTAATTTATTCTGAAACTTGAAAAGAGACTTGGCAGGGAGTGGTTTAAAAAGCTGTTTGTATCAAGATTTTTGGTATAGACAAGTTCCAGGGCTTGAAATTAAAAGTACTTGTAGGCCTTGTGTTTGGTCATTGCAGGTCTTGGGATACACATTCTTAAGGTACTTCCAGTGTTTGGGAGGTTTCTAGTCTCAGTGGACTCTTGAGAAACATGTGCATTAGTTGGGTGCTGAAGACAAACCAAAGTAAGAGAATAACGAGCACTTAAGGTGGGGTTTGACCCCAAATCTGGAACTTTATTGATCAGGGACTGTGGCACTATATAAAACTGTGGGCTTTCTTCCTTAGAGGAAATAGCAAGAGACTAGGACTCCCTGGGCTGGATGATCACAAAGCACCTTGTAAAATCAGCAAAGCAGAGCAGACTGGCAGTTATTATACAACAGATCTACGAGACCATTTACAGTCTTTATTGAGTCCACTCAGGGGGCCATTTTGTTGCAGGAATATTACAGTGTAGCAAGAATAATTATTTGACATATAGGCTGTTTTTAGAATTGGCTTTGCTGAAACTTTGTTCTATAAGGAATCTCAGATTATACTTTTTAAAGCCTTGAGTCCAGCCTTGGATTTATCTATGCCTGAAAATATCTGTATGAGTTGGATGAATGTTCTTCCTCTTGAGGTCCTAAGATAATGTAGGGCTCCTGGGCCTGTCAGAAAGTGACATTGTTTACTTAACACAGGTCAGGAACTCTGTACAAGGACTGTGTAGACAAAGTATAAGGCCAGCTATCCCAAGGGGGTTTCATTGGCTCTGTAAGTAAAATTTGATTCCTTAAAGCAATCTGTTTATATTTGAAAGCATGCCATTCTAGTCAAAGCCTTGGTAAAATAACCAGAATCTCTAATTGTGTTCTGTTACAAAAGAACACAGAATATTTTTGCACTTATGCACATAAATATACTGCCATAAGTTGAGAATACTCACAGAATGTTTCTAAATTCTGGAGAAATCAGGTAGGGAGAAAGCAATATGCTCCAAATTTTGTTCACAGGAGTATACTCAATTGGTAAAGTTGTAAATAGTTCAAAAGAAAAAACTTTTATTAACTGAAAAACAAAAGGATTAATAACATTTAACATTATCACCTCTCCATGAGAGTCTTAGAAGTTTTTTTTTTCCTCTCTATTACAACGTGCAATTTCTAAAGTTATCAGAGACTGGTATTCAAGAGTACCTGTCAGAGTTCGAGGTTTAATTATAAACTGCCTTGTGAAAAAGATTAAAGTACAGAAGGCATCAGACTCCTTTTTGGGGAGAAACCTCTGTTTTCCCCTATGAAACCTCATGAGTATAAATAGACAAGTTCCTCTCAGATCTTAAACTTCTTGATTTTGTATTGTACTACCTGATTTTTTTTTTTTCTAAGTGAAAATAGTTATTACAACAGAAGCTACTCTTGGATGTTTAAGGTAGGAAAGAGTGTAGTTTAGACACTTAGAGAAATGCCTTTGTCAAAAAAAAAAAGTGCACTGTAAAAGAATCACAGGGTCTAGGCTCATGAAAATTCATTTTTGGAGACCCAGGATCCACTGTGGGCTCTTCCCAGAGCTCAGAGATCCTGTTAAAAGATAGAGACTAAAATTAGAACTACCTATCTAAATAAAATTGGTCTCATTATACAACTCTATGATAGATTTCTATAATTTTATGTTTGACTTGGCATTTTTTTCTTTGAGACAGGATCTCATTCTGTTGCTCCGGCTGGAGTGCAGTGGCACAATCTCTGCTCACTGCAACTTCTGCCTCCTGAGTTCAAGTGATTCTTGTGCCTCAGCCTGCTAAGTAGCTGGGACCACAGGTAGGTGCTACCACATGTATGCACTACCACACCTGGTTAATTTTTTTGGTAGAGATGAGGTTTCGCCATTTTGGCCAGGCTGGTCTTGAACTCCTGACCTCAAGTGATCCACCTGCCTCAGCCTCCCAAAGTGCTGGGATTACTGGCATGAGCCACCACACCTGGCCTGGCATCTGTTTTAATTTTCCTCTAACACAACGGACTTTTTCTCTCTGTATTCTGAGATGTAAATTTTGCTGAATTTTTTCAGCTAAGAGTTGTTTCCTTTAAAATGCAAATTTTAGGCTATCTAGCTAACAACTGCCTATGGTAATGAAACAGGTTATTCAAATATTAGAAGTTTAAAATAAGAGGAAAAAGGCCGGGCGCGGTGGCTCAAGCCTGTAATCCCAGCACTTTGGGAGGCCGAGGCGGGTGGATCACGAGGTCAGGAGATCGAGACCAACCTGGCTAACA
>NW_012101354.1:476335-491708 GCF_000951045.1 Mandrillus leucophaeus | reverse complement strand
AAGTCTTACGAATCTGTAACATTTACTTCTATCTGTGTGCCCAATATGTCTATGTATTCATGTGTTGTGTATATAATGTTTCACTACTACAAATATATAAAAGAGCTCTAATTAATTGACTTAAAGAAGAAAGTGCTTAAAAAATAGAGACATTAAGTCACACGCTCTTTCAAGTTCACATGACGTAAGTAAAATCTTAAGCTGGCTTTAAAATTATTGGTAAAATAATTATTAGAAACATCTTAAGAATTGTTAGTATTTTTTTTTGCAATTATTGATGGAGAGGTTTATACTTATTCCTGCAGAATACTATAAGGTGTCAAAATTTGCCATAAAGATTATAAAACTACAAACCTAGCACAAAACAGAATGATCTTTGCTTGTTTAATTTTTGATAAATAAGACATTTAATGTTGGTTTAATGAAAACAGCTAAATCCTGAGAGTTAGTGGTTAAATACTCATACTTTTAACCATAAGTTCCTTAGTTAGGTAAATGGCTGAAATTAATAGGTTATAAAAATGATTAACAGGGAAATCACTTTAAATAATGACTGTCACAGTTTTCATAAATAATATAGGTAAACTACTAAATAATTTAATCAGGTAAGTGTAATGGAATAAATGCTTGTAAACAAATTTGTCGTAATTTGGAATCTAAGATTATATTAAATAAATATTAATTAAATGTATAATTTCCAATTTAAACATTATAGGAAAACATTTAAAAAAGTGTTCTTATTAAAGGCAAATTTTTTTGTCTAATTCAAAGGTTGTTATTATTATTATTATTATTATTATTATTATTTTGAGACGGAGTCTAGCTCTGTCGCCCAGGCTGGAGTGCAATGGCGCAATCTCAGCTAACTGCAAGCTCTGCCTCCTGGGTTCACACCATTCTCCCTCCTCAGCCTCCTGAGTAGCTGGGACTACAGGCGCCCACCACCACACCCGGCTAATGTTTTGTATTTTTAGTGGAGATGGGGTTTCACCATTCACAGGATGGTCTCAATCTCCTGACCTTGTGACCCACCCGCCCTGGCCTCCCAAAGTGCTGGGATTACAGGAGTGAGCCCCTGTGCCCGGCCAATTCAAAGGTTATTTAAAGATTATATATAAAACTAAGTAAAAGGAACCAGGAAGTAAGAGAAATGTAAATTTATAGATATAAGGAGGTATTTTGGCTAAGGAAGGTTAAATGAAAAGTTATTTTATATGAGAAAGTATCTTGTATGGTGAATTTTTTTGTACTAAAATAAGATGACTGTTGCTCCAGACAGAGAGGTGTTTAGGACAAACCATAAAGTTGAAGCATGTCATGAATGGCCTATGTAAGTTGTAAATAAGGATAGTAAAAAAAGGAATTTATTTTTTAAAAAGGTTATATAATTCAGTTGGTGCTAATTAAATATAACAGACTTTCCAGAGATGGGATTTTTGATATTAAAATACATGAATACAAAACTGAAGAATTGGTTAGAACAAGATTTTATTAAAAGTATTGATTTACCCTTAATGCAAGAAGTTTTTAATTTTTAAATTCTATAATCTGTCTCTTTGAAATTCTTCAGATTACTATATCAGAAGTTTAGCTCTTTCTCTGTTTTGAAAAGGCCTGGGAGGTAACTCTCTTCTTTATCTTCTTTTTGAGATGGACTCTCACTCTGTTGTCCAGTCAGTGGCATGATCTCCATTTACTGAAACCTCTGCCTCCTGGGTTCAAGCGATTCCTGTGTCTCAGCCTCCTGAGTAGTTGGGATTACATGCATGTGCCACTATGCCCCACTATTTTTTTTTTTTTTTTTGTATTTTTAGTAGAGACGGGGTTTCACTATGTTTGCCAGGCTGGTCTCAAACTCCTGACCTCAAGTGAACTGCCAGCCTCAACCTCCCAAAGTGCTAGGATTACAGGTGTGAGCCACTGCACCTGCTTGCTTCTTCACCTTTTGTTGGCTCCTGTAACTTTTTTTTTAAATTAATAATCTAAAGTAAGGGACATAACTTTTTTTAAAACAGGCAAATGAAAAATCTTTTTGACTTGCCTTTTTTATTCTACATGCCTGTTATATCTGTATGTTATATGGGTCATGTGGAAGTGATATTTCACTACCAAACTATGTGAAAGAGTTCTAGTTAGTTGACTTTAAAAAACATAAGCACTTATCAGACTGCTAGAAGCTAGCTCAGATGCCTTTTAATTCACATGACCATGATCGTCTTTGGTAAGATTAATTTGGTATTTAATCTGAAAATTCTCTCCAGTAGTTTAAAATCTCCCTAAAATGTGTAAAATCAAGCTGCGCCCTGACCACCTGGGGCACATGTTCTCGGGGTCTCTTAAGGGTTGTGTCACAGGCCATGGTCACTCACATTTTGCTCTGAATAAAACTCTTCAAATATTTCACAGAGTTTGATTTTTTTGTTGACAGTAGGCTCAGAGACTCTAGCAGAGACACATGGTGAAATATTTATAGACAGAAAAAGGAACAACAGAACAAAAGTGAGGTACAGAAATAACTGGATTGGTTACAGCTCAGTGTTGCCTAATTTAAACGCAGTTTGAAAAGTTGGCCCCCTTTGGCCAAAACTCGGTGATTGTCAGGAGGGTATATCGCAATCTGTTTAACCTCCATTTAGGTTATAGTTTACTGTGTACAGAGAAACTTTTAGGCAGAACTTAAAATATGGAAGGAGGCACTTTTAGGCTAAACTTGATTTAACAGTGTCCTTATTTTGGTCATCTTCTCAATTTTGAGAAATTGACCAAAACTATTCATTGTCACCATCATAAATGTACTTATTTGGTCTTCAAACCCACTGATAAATGGCAGACCAGTGGGTTTTGTAAAGTGGGAAAAAGAACTTCATGTTATTTTTTTGGTAAGGGCTAGAGTAGAGGATACCTCCTTATGCTGGAATCTTCTGTTTACAGGAGAAAAATAAAACTTGGTCTGTTTTAGATCTATCTGTTTCCTTAAAGTCTTAGTTTGATTGTGTCACATTTAGCATGAATGATTCCATTTTGGTTTGGTCTGATCTGTTGGGGCCTACAGCATGAGCTCAATCCAAAACAATGGCCTCTCATAATTTCGTTTAAAAATTCCCTGCTTTTGGTCAGGTTCTCACTTAGGTGAGAGTATGACCAAAAACTTAAGAGCCTTTACGCCACTCTCAGTTACCATCATTTTGAGTTTTCATTCTCAGCATGTCATTCATAGGTTACAGTGGTCACACATTTCTTTCAGCTCTTCTCATTCTAGTGGAAGAGAGACCATTTAACATTCTAGAGATGGTTGCATGCAAATATTTAAAGGTTTTGAAGGAATACAACACACCAGGGAGACTACTATCATGACTATCAAAAGGATAATGCCAAGAGTTTGGCGTATGCTCCTTAGCCAGGGTCCCCATGAACCAAACCAACTAAAATCAAATAGATCAAAGAATGAGTTAGATAAATAGTCTACTCACTGTGACCAAGCAGCCTGTTCATTAATCCCCTACAACTGAGTCTTTATAATACTGTATTTCTCCACAGGCAACAAGAAGTGCCAGCAACTGCACAGATAGTTTTCTGTTTAGCAGTTAGTAATCTAGAGCAATTCCATTATTTGGCATAACTTTCACAAGATAATTTATTTATTTTATTTATTTATTTTTTTTGAGATGGAGTCTTACTCTCTTACCCAGGCTGGAGTGCGGTGGCATGATCTCGGCTCACTGCAACCTCCGCCTCCTGGGTTCAAGAGATTCTCCTGCCTTAGCCTCCTGAGTAGCTGGGATTACAGGTGTGCGCCACCACACCCGGCTAATTTTTGCATTTTTAGTAGAGAGGGAACTTCACCATGTTGGTCAGAATAGTCTCGAACTCCTGACCTCAAGTGATCCACCCACCTCAGCCTCCCAATGTGGCGGGATTACAGGTGTGAGCCACCGCGTCTGGCGTGGAAGCTTGCTTTCTGAGATTCCAGGCTGTTCTCTTCAACTTGGATATCGATCTTCTCTTTGGATCATCTCTCTTGTCTCTATACTGCTCATTTTAAAAACTGCATTCCCTGTAGTTTCTCCCTAGTATGGGTCCCTGTCTTAGAAGGGAGCCTTGGCAGATGAATTTTGAATTCATAGGGGCCAGACTGCTCCAGCCCTCTCGAGTCCTTACTGTGGGCCTCTTGTACTTACCTCCTATTGGAGAGATCAGATCTTTCCCTTTTCAGCTGTGTCTTCCATACCTATTACTATTGGAGAGTTCTCAGGTCCCTCAGACACCGTCTCCATTTCTTCATTCTTCTTCCTCACACTCTGATCCAGAAACCATGCAAGTTTTGTGACTGCTGGTTTGTCGCCACTTATTTGTATTTTGAGGCTCATGGGAATACTTTGTCATTTTGTTTTATTGTAAATGTCTGTAGGGTTTGGTTTTGCTATCTAGGTAAGACTTAGCCTGTTCAAGCTGCTATGACAAAATACCTTAGAAAGGGTAATTTACAAACAACAGAAATTTATTTCTCACAGTTGTGGAGGCTGAGACGTTCAAGATCAAGGTACTGGCAGACTCAGTGTCTAGAGAGGGCCTGTTCTTCATAGGTAGTGCCTTCCATGTGTCCTCACATGGCAGAAGGGGTGAACAGGCTCTCTTGAGCTTCTTTTATAAGGGCACTAATCCTATCCATGAGGACAGAACCCTCATGAGCTAATCCTTTTCCAAAGACCCTATCTCTTAATATCATCACCTTGGGAGTTAGGTTTCAATGTGTGAATTTTGGGGGCAGGGGAGTCACAAACATTCAGACAATAGCAAGTTGCTCGTTTGTTTTTGTGTTAGGATTAGGAAAGACTGAACACCTATGCTGTTGCCCCTGCTGCTGCCATCTTCCCAGAATCTACTATGCTACAGTGTACTTTGCTCTGTGTGTGTGTGTGTGTGTGTGTGTATATGTATATATATACACATATATATACACACACATATATTTAAATTAATAGCCTTTATTTTTTAGAGCAGTTTTAGTTCACAGAGAAACTGAGTAGTAAGTACAGAGAACTACTATTTACCCCTACCCTCTTCAAACCCAGACAGCTTCTTCTATTATCAATGTCATATGTTAGTGTAGTGCATTTATTACAATTGATGAGCCAGCAGTCATATTTTAACCAAAGTCCTTAACTTACATTAGGGCTCATTCTTTTTGTTGTATAGTTCCATAGCTTTTGACAGCTGTATAGTGCCATGTGTATTATATTTCTGTGAGCGTTAAAAAGAAGAATGACCCTCTGCTTAGAAGCAGCTTACCTGCTTCTGGTATGGACACCTTAACACATGAATTTATGCAAGGGTTTTCATGGAGGGGATTCTATGTAATGCAACAAATAACAACCTCAAAGAATCCTAACTGTAAAGACAACAAAAAGTCTCACAGGGCTAAACCATGTAATGTCTCTTAATATAAGCTGATGGCATCAAATTTCAGTGAAAGAAATTCAAAGGGAATGGAGGAGACCCAGCAGAGGGGGCAAAACAATGTAGTACAGTTATTCAGCTTTCTGGTAATCTGGCCTAACTCAGAGAAACATGTACTGTGACTTATATATACTTCAGATAATCTTGCATAAAGTTTTTTGATAGATATTGAGAGGCAGCACCAACAATGTAAATGTTTGCTTATTAAACATTCTTTCTCAAATGCAAACCATTGTTTTGCTTGAGATTCTAAGTGTGGGTTTCAAGGCTGATACTCTGCAAGAGGAGAGATGGGCTTTAAACATGGGTAATAGTCCACTGACAAATGTGACATTTCACCAGCTAGTGTAGAAAAACACTGGGAATAGCACCTTATTTCTTGCAACCTTTTTTGTTTTTGTTTTTGTGTGGAACTCTTTGCAGCTATATGTTCCATAAAGTTTTAACCTTTCCAAGTGGTTTTAACCTTTCCAATCAGACTATATTAATAGTAACTGTTTTCCATTTATTTTAAAATTTTTTTCCTCCCATTTCTTTTGAAATTACCTTATAATACCACTGACTATACACAAGGGGGAGATCACATAATTTGTTGACAATTTTGATCAGTATGTTCTCACCAAAACTGCACATTAACCCGAAAGAGCCAAAAGAGTGTGTATAAGTTTCCTCTTGTTGCTATAACAATTATTACAAACTTAATGGCTTAAAGCAACACAAATTTATTATTTTACAGTTCTAGAAGTCAGAAATTTGAAGTGGGTCTCAAGGGGCTGAAATCTAGGTGTCAACAGAGCTGCACTCCTAGAGGCTCTAGGGAAGAATCTGTTTTCTTCCTTTTTCCAGCCTCTAGAGGGAGCTCACATTCTTTGGCTTGGTCCCTCAGCCAGCAATTGTAAAACTACCTCTGCTTCTGTCATCACATTTTCTGTAACTCCTCTGCACCCTTCTTCCTTGCACCCTGCACCCTCGTTATTACATTGGACCCACCCATGTAATCCAGAATAATCTTCCCATCTCAAGATCCTTACTTCATCACATCTGCAAATCCCTTTTGCCATGTGTGGTAACGTATTCACAGACTCCAGAGACTTACTTGGACCTTTTTGGGGGCCCATTATTCTGACCTCCACAAGTGTATTTAAGATAATTATCTAGTTCTTCCATTTATTTTTGTCCTGAATCTTCTGAATTTTTGGTTAGTAGGTAAAATTTTTGACTATTATAAATTTCTTTTGAGTAATTAGGAAGATTTTATAGATTTTAAATTATTTCCTGGCAAACTTTTATGCTAATATTCCTCAATAAATGAATAGGTTATGTCTATCTCAATACCTAACAGTTATTCTTTAAGTAATGACTACTATCTGCTTAGGGACTTGGAAGAACTTCAAAGATTAGTCTTCTAGATTTGACAAAGTGATAGATTGCTCTATTATTTATCATTTTGTTTCCAAATTGAGTATAAAATAGTCAATAGATACATAAAATGAGACCTTGGAGCTGTTTCCTCTTTTGCAAAGTGAGCAATAAGATGCTCCCCACCTCTCTGTCCAGTTCTTACATTCAGTAGAAGGACTAAATATACCTAGAAGACAATGAAATACGTTGAGTGACTCAAAGTAGCTCAGAAATTACCACAAGGAATACCCATCCTAGCTTTCCTTGAACCCTGGACTGCAATGCCCATCACCATCAAATCTCATGGAATATCTAGTGGGATAGATTCTGAGTTGTTGCTTTTTGGGTACTCTGCCAGGTGGTACTGTATAGCAGACACATTAGGAATGATTGAAGTGCAATATCTGTGTCTGGAAAAGGTAATAAAAGCAACCACTTACAGCTACCAGGTACTAGATATTAAATGAGGCACTTTTTTCAAGTTCAACAGAGTTTAAAGGTAAAAGAAAAAAAAAAAGAAAAAGAAAAAAAGAGAGAGACATTTAATACCCATAATATGTCACGTAATTCTCACATGCCTATTTAGATACCTCCATTTTTAAACGTGAGGAAACAGCTCCAAGAGATTTATGAGCTTTCCCAAGATCACGCAGCTAGTAAGTTATGGAGCAGGAATTAAAACCCCAATCTCTACGACAAGGTTCATGCTTTTTAACTAAATCACAGCAAACTACACTACCAGTCTTTTACACATGATGGTGAAATCTCTCAATAAATATGGAGTGTGCCAAAGCTAATCTCATTATTCCCAGAAACATACTGGAACAGGAATTAAAAGAAATTAAGGAGTGTATAAGCAAAAACTCAGTTGTATATTTAAAAAAACCCAGTTCCTCCTGAGAAAGAGAAAGAGCTGGAGTCCTTTAAAAATTAACTGCCTGTTTTTCTGTGGCCAATAAGCCTTATCTCTCCTCCTTTCCTAAACGTTGTAAAAACCCTGTTTCCCTAGCTATACAACTACAAAGTCACTAAGCAAATAAACTCAAGTCACAAAACATGTTTTTCCTTAAAAAATAAAAAGTAATGTAATACATGTCTCAATTAACTAAATAACTGCCTTTGTTCCTGGCTTCTATAATATGCTTCCCCTTGCACAAATCTCCCCCTGCCCCACAAAATACTTAAAAAATAACTCTTTATTCAAAACTCAGTCCTTTAAATATTAATCCGACTGGGCCAATACACTTAAATCATTAATAAATATCCTCCTAACCCCATCAGCCTCTCTAATTCCTTAAAAATCCAGTAATACAACTGTTGAAACCTGTACTTACTCTCTCATTGTTAGACCCAGGTTTCTATATGAAGGTCAAACGTGGTCTGATAAGCTTTGTTAAATAAAAGAAACCAAGTTGCCTTGAGGTCCTGCAGGGAGCATCAGATGCCCATTGAACCTTGCAACTCATTTATCTTTAGCACAGTTCAATAGGGCCAAAGGGCACTGTGATAGGGATAGCCCTCTGTTGGGGGATGAAGGGCAGGAGTAAGACAAAGGGAAACTTCCAGATGGAAAGAAGAGATGTCTCACTTGCCTCCCTGCTGTTTCCCTGTCACGTTTCCCTTTCTTTTCTTCCTAACCCTGTCCACTATAATTACAATTTGCTTCTTACCTTAACTAAATTTCTTTATTTCTTATAATCCACTCTCCCCCGCTTTTTTCCCTCTTAAGATTATTTCCCTTATTTTTAAGAATCTAAATATACTCCTTAAATTTAAATTTTAAATTTTAAATATACTCTTAAAATTGTCTCTAGACATGTAAACTGAAGGTAACTGATAATATTAGCAGCACTGATATTATAAAATATGTAATTACTACCAAGAGAAGAGAGTGCTAATAGGTACTCACTAATTTTGGGGGGATTGGGGGAGAACTGAATTAAAATAAAATGTAATTGAAAGTAACAGCAATATGGCAGGGTACGGTGGTTCATGCCTGTAACTCCAGCACTTTGGGAGGTCGAGGTGGGCAGATCACCTGAGGTCGGGAGTTCGAGACCAGCCTGACCAACATGGAGAAACCCCGTCTCTACTAAAAATACAAAATTAGCTAGGCATGGTGGCGCATGCCTGTAATCCCAGCTACTAGGGAGGCTGAGGTAGGAGAATCGCTTGAACCTGGGAGGCGGAGGTTGTGGTGAGCCAAGATCGCGCCATTGCACTGCAGCCTGGGCAACAACAGTGAAACTCTGTCACAAAAAAAATAAAAAATAAAAGATAAAAAATTTTTAAAAAGTAACAGCAATACTTATAACTTAAAGAAAAAGGAAAGTTTAACATGGAAATTAAATTAAGAGAGAAATTGAGATTGTGATTTCTTTTGCTGTTTTAGAGAAAATTTTCCAGTGGTTTCGCAAAACCGTTCCCAGCAATCTAAAAAATTTTTGAACTCTGGCAGCCTCACGACACATACATAAAAGGTATGAAGCATTAAATTTTATTTAGATTAATGGAGTCACAGACTGTTAAAGCTGAGTGAGACCTCAGAGACTTTTTCTTCTACAGTGACAGAAACTCTAGTGACAGAAACCAAGGACAATGTCTTGTTCTTTGGCTGTAGAAAGCCAAACCCCAAGCCCAGCTAGTACTAGGCATTCTGTAAATATTTTTTACCTGAATGAGAAAATGTGAGGCCCAGAGAGATAATTGACTCTCATAACTTCATATAGCAATTTTGTTGTGGAGATGGGCCTAGGACTGGGGTTTCCTGAGCCTTGTCCATTAAAAAAAAATTTTTTTTTTTGTCCTTTTTGCTTGTCGTGGACTTGAAGCTTATGGCTTGTTCATTTTGAGTCACCACAGCTCCACACTCTTCATCTGTTTGTCTATTTAAATTCAGCTTCAGGCAGTGTGTGTGTGTTTTCCAAATTCTGCTTTTTTCATATATGTATATTTCAGATATATTGGTTCTTTATTGCTGCTGTAACAAATTACCATAAATATAGTAGTTTAAACAACATGGGCCTGGTGTGGTGGCTCACACCTGTAATCCCAGCACTTTGGGAGACTGAGGAAAGAGGATTGCTTGAGCCCAGGATTTCAGAATCGGCCTGGGCAACATGGCAAGACCCAGTATCTACAAAAAAGACAAAGGAAATTAGCCGGATATGGTGGTATGTGCCTGTAGTTTCAGCTACTTTGGAGGCTGAGGTGGGAGGATCAATTGAGCCTGGGAGGTTAAGGTTTTAGTAAGCCTTGATTGCACCACTGCACTCCAGTTTGAGCAACACAGCAAGACCCCGTCTCAAATAATAATAATAGTAATAATAATAAATTTAAAAATAAAAAAGAAAAACAGCACAAATACATTATTACGTTACAGTTCTGTAGATTAGAAGTCCAAACTGGGTTTCACTGGACTAAAATCAAGGTGTCAGCAGGGCTATGTTCCTTTCTGGAGGCTCCACGGAAAAACTTGTTTCCTCACCTTTTCCAGCTTTTAGAGACCACCCACATTTCTTGGCTAGTGTCTCCTTCTTCCATCTTCAAAACCAGCAACATTGCATCTCTCTGTGCCTTACTTTCATAATCACATCTTCCTCTGGCTCTCACTCTTCTGCCTCTCCTTTCTACTTTTAAGGACTCTTGTGACTACATTGGGCACACCTAGATAATTCCTATTGCAAGGTCATTTGATTAGCAACTTTAATTCTATCTGTAACCTTAACTCCCTTTTGTCATGTAATCTTATATACTCATAGGTTCTGGGGATTAGGACATTGACATCTTTGCAGGGCGGGGGGCATTATTCTGCCTTCCTCATGGAGTACTAACTACAACTAACATAGTTGACATTTTTAACATCATTTGACTAGTTAAAGAATTTAGCTGGCCAGGCCCAGTTGCTTATAGCTGCAATCCCAACATTTTGGGAGGTCGAGGTTAGTGGATCACTTGAGCCCAGGAGTTTGAGACCAACCTGAGCAACATGGTGAAACATGACTCTGCAAAAAATACAAACATTAGCTGGGTTTACTGGCATGTGCCTATAGTCTCAGCTACTCAGGAGCCTGAGGTAGCAAGATCGCTTGAGCCTGGAAGGTCGAGGCTGCAGTGAGCTGTGATTGCACCACTGCACTTCAGCCTGGGCCACACAGCAAGACTCTGTCTAAAAAAAAAAAAAAAAAAAAAAAAAAAAAGAATTTAACTGTTTGTACAATCTGGCAATTAATGAATGTCCTATTTATTTATTTATTTATTTATTTGAGACAGAGTCTTGCTGTATCACCCAGACTGAAGTGCAGTGGCACAGTAATCGCTTACTGCAACCTTGACTTCCTCAAGCTCAACCGATCCTCTTGCCTCAGCCCCTTGAGTAGTTGGGACTATAGGCCTGTGCCATCATGCCTGGCTGTTTTTTTGATTTTTAGTAGCGATGAAGACTCACTATTTTGCTCAGGCTGGTTTTGAACTCCTGAGCTCTAGCAATTCTCCCATCTCAGCCTCCCAAAGTACTGGGATTACAGGCTAAGCTGCTGCTCCCAGCCTTGAATTCCCTTTTCAACGTGGGCTCTGTGAGTATGTCCTTCCATCATAATGGTCCAACATCCCCTTTTTGTAACCAACATTTTGTAATGCTCCCTTTGCTCTCCTGAAATGAAGTTCATAGATAATATAACATACATGCCTAACTTAAAAAACCAAATGGTCATGTAAAGGAGAAATAAAAGGGAAGTAATTTATGATAAAATGCTGTTAATTCCAAGAAACTGATGATGACTGTACCACTTTGTGAATATTACTAAAACCACTGACTTGTATATTTTAAGGGTAAACTTTATAGCATGTAAATTATATCTCAATAAAGTAACAAAGAATATGGCTATTATAACCTTAAAAAAATGCTGTTAATTCCAATATGTAATTTCTCAAACGTAGCTACTTAGAAGACATAATGATGGAATAAGACTCTTGCAAGTACACATAGAATCACTGTGATTGCAATAACTACAGATACTGGATGATACAGATTAATTATGCTGGCAACTCAGATTTGTTGTTAGTCATCTAATTTTACAAAATGTGAAACTCTTGGGAACATTCCAAACAACATGAAGTTTAGTTTTACTTGATTTACATGACAGTTGCATTCCTGGAAAATTTAGTAATATTTACGCTGTACAAAAATGCTTTGTGTTTGTATGTAAAATGAAATTAGGCTTCAGGTTCAGATAATCATAAACAGTGTTTTTACTTACATAAAGACTGAGAGGATTTATAAAGTTATGTAGGACATGGGGGCAGTTTACCATTGCCCTGACCCATGGATTGCAGAACATCTAATGTGTAACCCTAACACTACCCAAAAAATGCTGGCAGTGCCTGCCAGTCATTGTGACAACCAAAAAAGGTTGAGACTCATTCTAGAAGTGAAATCATCCTGGTTGAGAATCACTGGTCAGTGGGTCAGCATTTTTGAGTTACCTGGGATTTTCATTAGGAGAGATGACAATAATAAAGTTGATATTTGTTGACCACTCGTTATGTGTCATATGCTGTTCTAAACATCTTGTCTGTTTTAACTCATTTAATCCTCACAAAAACCCTATAGTCTAGGGTCTATTATTATTCCCAGTTTAGAGATGGGGGAATTAAAACTCATTGAGGTTAAGTAACTCATCCTTGAAATCATAGCTAGTAAGTAAATAAATCAGAATTCAGACCTAGGCAGTTTGGTGCCAAAGCCTGTGTGAGTAACCATTGCACCCCACTCTGTTATGGCAGAAGCTGGTCAGTCCTGAATCAGTTCCCCAAAAATACAGTGATTTAAATAAAATTTATCAGTGTATCCTAAGTGAATCTGACTAAGCCTGTTGCTGGAGAAATCGGTTAAGGTCATTTGACTCCCTTTCTAGCTGCCCTGCCTGTTTCTCTCTCTCTCTCTCTCTCTCTCTCTCTCTCACACACACACACACACACTCTCATACACTCATAGTCTTTTTCAAGGTAATTTGACTCCCTTTCTAGCTGCCCTGCCTGTTTCTCACTTAAACACACACACACACACACACACACACACACACACACACACACTCTCATAGTATTTCTTCCCCCGTCTGGCTCACTGGAAGAAATGGCAGTGTCATAGCTGCTCCAGATCTGTGAAGGATGCCAGTAAGGACTGGTGAAAATGAGTCAGGAGCCATTCATTGGAAAGATTGTGTAAGTGTATGTATTGTATTTTCACCACTAATATAGTAACTTGGTTACAGTTGCTTGGTAACTATACACTGTTCTAAGTAATCCTTAAAAACTGGCTTTGGTGAATGCCCACAGAGATTTTTCCCTCTTTTTGCAGCCTCTAGTTCTCACTACTGTAACAGGGCAACAAAAATCTCAGAGTCCTTATGTCATACCTTTGCCCACACTCCGCCTTTGTGTTTGGCATTGACTCATAACACTCTTTTGCCAAGTTCTGCAAGTTAGGAATTTGAACCCATGGCATGAAAACACTTCTAATAGCTCTTAAAATTGCTATTTTTAGATATTTATTGGCAAAATTCCAACACTGCTGTCCCTTATTAAAGGAGGAGAATTAAATAAATTTCATATTTTGAATGGAAGACACCTGACCACACTGAATTTGGATGTTTTAGTTCCCTACTCTGAGAGGCGGGCTCAGTGGAATCCCAGGACATTAGGGCTGGAGGAAATAGTGAATTCCCTGTTCAGAACAGAGGGCTGCCCCAGGACAAATTCCTGCTGTGTGTTTTCTCTGCGACTTTAGGTAAATTAGTTAAGCTCCTCAAGACTCAGTTTTCTTATCTGTAAAGGCAGATAACACTAGTTCCTAACTCATAGTGTTGTAGTTGTGGGGGATGAAATGAGAGGATGGGTGTACAACAACCAGAACATTGGGCACCCAAGGCAAGTGATTACATGGAACAAGCAGTAAAGATCACACATGCTCCAAGGTCACCCAACTTTAAAGGTCTGAAGCAAATGTGCAGGGGGTGCCATTAGTGGCTAGAGGTTATGAATCAGTGGTCTCTACAGGCTTGATCATCCATGCAGTTCTTATTTATTTATTTTGAGACAGAGTCTCACTGTGTTGCCCAGACTGGAGTGAATGGCGCAGCCTCGGATCACTGCAACCTCCGCCTCCTGGGTTCAAGTGATTCTCCTGCCTTAGCCTCCTGCGTAGCTGGGACTACAGTTGTGCGCCACCATACCTGGCTCATTTTTGTATTTTTAATGGAGACAAGGTTTCACTGTGTTGGCCAGGCTGGTCTCAAACTCCTGACTTAGTGATTCTCCCGCCTCGGCCTCCCAAAGTGCTGGGATTACAGGTGCAAGCCACCGTGCCCGGCTCATGCAGTTCTTTAAAAACATTTTAGTAATTTGCCTACCTTAAAATCAGGAGATTTCATGTAACAACTTGAATTTTACTTATCTTGAAACTGGGAAGGTCTAAAAATCCTCTGCCCTCTTTCCTATATGGCCACAATAGATAGGAACTGGGTAGAGACTACCTCCAAGGGCATTCTCTCTTTAAGTACTTGTGATCTGCAGCTCAAAGGCATTTGAATTGGCTGCTGCCTGGCACGCAGAACATCTTACCCAATAACTGCACATAGTAATGATAAGAGCCAGCAGGGGTTAAGTCCTTCTCATGTGGTGGAGACAGAAAAGCAAGAACCCAATACTGAACGTTACTAACCACATCATCTAAGAACTCCTGTAACTGAAGTGGAACATCAGTAATCTTAGCTATTCACCAGAAACATTTAGGCCCATTCATCAGAAATGTTTCAAGCTAGTGAACAAGAATGCGTTTTCATGCCTGTCATATCAGGGCATTCAGTTATATACTCAAAAGGAAGTCCTTGAATCAGGAAAATGACTCTGGTCAAATAACATTTCTATGATTTGTCTTTTCCTTTTTCTAATACATCTAGAAACGTCTAATTTAAAAATCCTCTGAGGATGCTTCATTGATCTTATTTGGGGAAGGGAAGAATAGGAATGTTTGAAATTCTCAAAATAATCTTAAAACATAATTAAGGTAAATATTTGATTTAACTAAACACTCTGTCATTTAGTAGGGAATGAGCAAAGTGGCAATAACCAAGTAGCAATTTGGGGGACTTCAGCCCCTTACTCCCACAAAACACCCCACTCCCCAATAAATATTCAATCCAAGTAAAATAATGATTTTTTTTTGCCATTGCAAATGAGGGGCAAGACAAGTGCCCAAGTGCCACATCTCTTCCCAGACTGTTACCCTAGGTCCTACCTTTTTAGAAATTTCCAAGGGACAATGAGGAGGTTGATAGCGGCCTATACCCCTCTCTCTGAAGGGAGTTGTGAATTAAATCAACAGGAATTAAGTCTCATTCCACAGAGTCATTCATCCCTGCATTAGTGAATTTATTGTAAATTATGTGGGTTTATGGTTTGTTTTTCTGAAGTCCATCTGACTCCCTGTTTTGAACATGATCCAGGTGCTTGGTTG
>NW_012101354.1:472752-475465 GCF_000951045.1 Mandrillus leucophaeus | reverse complement strand
CTTGCTTACTGTGGCACGATGCTCTTGTGTTGTGACACAGCATAGCTACAGTGCTTACAGCACAATGCTGTGAGCCCAGAAGAGCTTCATGTAACCCTTAAAGATTCAAATTAGACCTAAGAAAATTGCTAGCCCACAATGACGGCATCCTTACATCACGTCAGCGCTTTAAAAAGTGGTGAAATTTAATACTCGGTTTGCTTTTGAAATCAGGTTCACCCAACCTCCACTCTTAGCTGTGCATTAGATAAATGTAGAAATTGCCTCCTTTTTCATCTTGAGTCTCAAACAACAGCTCTGGACTCAGAGCTAATAGACTTCCCGAGTCCAACCAATTCAAGCAGCCAATGAGGCATCCTGGCAAATGAGGACATTTCTCCAGGGGATGAGGCTGTCCTTGGTGCCCTTGCTCCCCTCTGCCAGCAGGATAGGTTCTGTGAGTTATGCTTCTGGTCATGGTGGTGGGCTTGTGCCGACCTGTCCCCAGTAGATTCCTTTGTGATGAGGGGTGGGACTGATGAGATGCCTGGCCAAAGTGGCAGAATCTGTGACTGTGAAAGATGGTGACACTGCCAGGTGTAAGGAAGGACTTAAGTTGATGGGCACCAAACAGAGAACTTTCTCCATGCCTGTGACTGGAACATGTCCATCTTGGTAGCCAGGTCTCCACTACACAATTCAGAGTTTGCTCCCTTAGCAGTAAACTGTCAAATTAGAAATCCAACCTGTTTTAGTCTTTAAAGCCTTGATATAATTTAACTATAGTCAGCAGAAACAAACAAGTGAACAAAACCCAACAATAACTTGTGAGGCTCTTCCTTTCCTATAACCCGAGGTCAGACAGTGGTTAAGGGTGTGGGTCCCTGGAAGAAGACTGCAAGGCTTGAATCCTGGCCCTGTGACTCACCAGATGCGTAACCTTAAGCTCTGGGTGTCTCAGTTTCTTCATCTTTAAAATAGGAATAATGATAATGGAGGACGAAGAGTGCCTCATAGTAAGACCTTAATAATGACCACAATCTCTGTTTCCCGTCATCGTCAGGTAGTGTAATCTGGTAGAGACATATACTAGCTGTGAAGAAGTAATTATGTTATTTTGGCTCTCCCCTTTTTCTCTTTGCTTCTTGCACTGCTGACATCTCTCGGGTGCCAAACAGCCTCTTCCTGTGATTAAAGTTTCCACTTTATAACAAACAGAAACAAACAAAAAGAAAAGCGGTAGTACTTACTCTAGCCACGCCCTAAGTGAGGGCAGATGCAGGGCTGTTGCCATGGTGATGCAGAGTATTGTGTAAAACACTTGGCCTGGGGGGCAGTTAATGAGTCATACTCAGGGATGGGTGGGGAAAGGGCAACTGCTTTCAATTAAAAGGGACAGGCGAATAATAGTTGAACTGGGAGACTGCCTTGGTTCTTGCAGTACATCAGAGACACCTTGGGGCTGAGGGTTTGGTTATACACTTGGTTCGTTTGTTGTGTGGACATTTTCTATTTCCTTCCTCTGGGTAGAGGGAGCGATACAGTAGATTCCCTTTTGCTCTTCCACTTATCTAAAAAACTTCCAACTTAGTTCTGAAAAAATAAGTTGTTTTCTTGTGAAGTCTTGATACAACTAAAGCTAGTGAAAGGATTTTTGTGACTTTCTTCCATCCCCTGTGTCTTTGCATATATTCATTGTCTATAAGTAAGGCATCCGAAACATATTATTCAGCATTTTCCTAAACTTTTCAGCTGGAAGTGTTTAAACAACTATAGGCAATGTAATTCAGGATGGAGGATCTATACTTTACATGACTTCTCTGAAATTTAGTGCTGGTTGAAGTCAGTAAACCTGCCTCAAGCACACTGAGAAGTGTACATGTTGCCTCCTGATAGGGTGTGTCATACACCTCAAGTGGTTAGTTATGATTAATATTGCTCAATTCTCATTGACTACTCATAGCATATTGGGCAGGAGCAGAGTGTGGACATACCCTCTAGGAAATGACATGCTAATAAATGTCACTCAATCACTTAACTAGGTCTTACAGAGCTGTTGCCATGAGAAAGGCACCGTGCTAGGATATAATCAGAAATATAAACATAGTAAAACACAGCTCTTTCCCACTGAAAGTTTATAATCTTAAGTGAGAAGGAAGAGAAAAAACGTAGGAAAAAATAACTAGCAATAATATGATGCACATGGTAATATTAAATGAATAGTACCAGAAATGGGTGATATGTGTGCAGAGGAGGGAGAAATTACCATGGGCTGTGGTGGTCAAGGAAGGTGAGATTTGACATGAGTTTTGAAGTATGGGTAGAGAAGAGGGTGAGGGCATTCAGGAAAGGAGAAAAGAGCAACAGCACCAAGATTGGGCCTCATCCCTGGAACATGGTCCATGTAAGGATGTGAGGACCAGCCAAGGGAGGGCCAGAAACTGGGGACGAGATAAGTCATTTGAGTGGAGTGCTATTAGCATATCATGGAGGGTCATTAGTACAGAGGGTAGTACTTGTGAAGCCAAACAAAACTAGAGGAACTATGTGGAATCCAAAGGAGGCTATTCAAAAACTTGCAAGTTATGGGCCTGCCAAGGAAGGAAAAAGTGAAAAGAATAGCGATTTCAGTCAACCCAAGTCATACAATCAAGTGCAGAAATTAACAACATAATTTTATAAGGTGTGAAGGATCTGATGAATCGGCATGGTGACATTACGGTGACTCAAGAGC
>NW_012101354.1:468952-470832 GCF_000951045.1 Mandrillus leucophaeus | reverse complement strand
TCCCTTCCTCCTCCTCCTTCTTTTTTTCAGAGCTAGCTGTTACTTTATTTTGGAAAAAAAAAATCGAATTGTTTTTTAGTTGGGGGTATGGGCAAGAGGGGGTACCCCAGGGGAGGATAGGGCTGAGCCTCAGGTGGGTCTCCTGTTCCCCTTGCTTCCTTACACAGTGGCCTCCCCTATAGGCTCTGGGGCAGCCACAGGAGCAGGAGGCTGGGAGGGGCTGCCATGGCCGTTCACTGGGGCAGGACAGCAGAGGGCTGGACACCAGCTTGTTATTGCTGGTTTGGATCTTTTTCAAAACCACAGCCTTGGAGGAGCTGGTGTGGCTGAAGGAGCTGGAGCTCTTGACACAGCCAAAGCTGGAGCCCAGGCCGTGGTTGAGTCCAGAGCTTGTGAGGCCCAGTAGGCTGAGCTCAGCCCACTTGAGCAGCCACTGGTGGTCTTTGTATAGATACTCATGTTCTGCATCCCAGACTCCAGGCTGCTGTCCTTGTCCTCCGGCAGCTTCCCGTAGGTGGTGACCTCAGTGTCCAGGGCCAGCCTGGCGTTCATCAGCTCCTGGCACTCACGTACCTGCTATGTCATGCCCTGCTTGACCCATTGCAGGGTGGCCTCCAACTTTGCCAGTGTGGCACTGGCTCCTTAGTAGCCAGCTACCCATGCGGCTCGGCTCTGCGATGGTGGCCCCCAGGGAAGCCCTCTGGCCTTTGAGGCCCTTAGTCTCAGCTGGAGCCAAATGATGTTTGGGTTAATCTCGGAGATCTCTTCGTGCACCACAGGGCATCCCTGTGTTTCCCAGCCAGTGTCTGCAACCCCTCACACTTAGATCTGGTGCCCTCTCAGCCTCGCCCAGCTGCTTCGGTCATCTCCTCCCACTTGGGGACTTAGCCATGTCACTGTCCATGTCCAGCGTGTGGCTTTTGGCCATAGACAGGACCATGGATGTGTCTGAGTCTGGGGGTCTCCTCTTCATACAGCTGCCTGAGGAGGCTGATCTCATCAGTCAGCTCTCCCAAGCGAGACTCCAGCTCTACCTTGTTCACTTACGCTTCATGTGCGTCCTTCTTGATGAGGACAGGTTGATTCTCCATCTCTGTTGGCTTATCCGTCTCATCCTCCTACTTCTTGAAGTCCTCCGGCAGCCTCTGCTTTTCCTGGCCCAAAGTGTCCAGCTGCCACCCAAGGTTGTTGATGTAGCTATGGAACATGCTGTCCATGTTGCTCCCAGCCTCCTCTGCTGCTGCTGGAGGCTCCACTTGGTCTTCAGCATCTTGTTCTGTTGCTCCAGGAACTCCACATTGTTGATGAAGGAGGCAAACTTGTTGAGGGTCTTGACCTGCTCCTTCTCCTGGGTGCTGATGCCTGGATGTTGGGGTCCACCTCCAGCATAAGGGACTTAGCAGGCTCTGGTTCACCATGGCAGCTGTGATGCCTCCCATACCACTGGCCCTGGCATAGCCTCCACCCAGACCCATGCTGACGCCCAGCCACCCCAGAAGCTGCTGCTGCCCGTTTGGAAGGAGCTCCAGGAGCTGATGCAGGAACCAGCCCATTCATGTAGGAGCAGCTGCTGAGGGCCCTGGGGCCAAGGGGGACACCCTGTAAGACTTCCAGGTCACCCTGGCAGACATGGTGGAGGCAGAAGTGGAGGCAGGCAAGTGGAACCACATAGAGACTCGAGAAGGAGCTGAGAAGCTGCTTCTATGTGGGCCTTGTCTTCTTTTAGAGAGCCTCTTTCTGTCTGTTATTTAGGTTGACATAAATGGTGCCAGAAGCAAGACCAAAGCGAGCTCACCGCAGATGGATCCGCAGACTCTGGAATTGAGTGCAGTTCTGACCGAGCTCTTTGCTTGTGTGAGTCACCTGTTCTGCCCTGCTGA
>NW_012101354.1:456783-459007 GCF_000951045.1 Mandrillus leucophaeus | reverse complement strand
AAAATAGAAGTATAAAAATGTGTTGTTTATTAAAAAGTAGTTTTGTCTAAATTCAGACATTATTTAAGGTTGTTTCAAAAAGTAAGTTTAAAAAATAAATAAAAACAAGATAAAAAGAAGCCAGTAAGTATGAGAGACACAGATGTAAAAAAAAGTTACAAATATGAAGACATATATTTGGTAAAGAAGGTTAAAAATAAAAGAGAATAATTTTGTACGAGAAAGAATCATCGATGGTAAAATTTTGTCCTAAAGTAAAATGACTGACTGGTTATTTTAAAAAGAGGAAGTATAGGACAAAACTAATGTGGAAGATTTATAAAGGATGAATTTATTAAAGAAACTTTGTATGTGATAAAGTTGGCTATAATTAAAAGGGAATTATTTATAAGTCTTTCTAAAGATTGAGCTTTGATTTTTTTTTTTTTTTTTTTTTTTGAGACAGAATCTTGCTCTGTCACCCAGGCTGGAGTGCAGTGTTATGATCTCGACTCACTGTAACCTCTGCCTCCCAGGTTCAAGTGATTCTCATGCCTCAGCCTCCCAAGTAGCTAGAATTACAGGCACGTGCCACCACACCCAGTTAAATTTTTGTATTTTTAGTAGAGATGGGGGTTTCACCATGTTGGCCAGGCTGGTCTCGAACACCTGACCCTAGGTGATCCACCCACTTTGGCCTCCTAAAGTACTGAGATTACAGGCATGAACTACTGCACCCAGCCTTATTTTAAAAGTATATATAAATACACTGATACAAAACTAAAATTTGGTCCCCTATGTTAAAACATCAAGGTTTTCTTAAAGTATTAATCTGCTCTTAGTAATAATATTTGCAAGAGGTTTTAATTTAAGTCTGAAATCTGTTGTTTTTTTTTTTTTTTTTTTTTAGTCATCTTCTGGATTGTAACTTTACAGTTTACAGCAATGTTTTCTTTAATAGAACTTGATTCTGTACTCTTGGCTTTTCTCTTGTGTCTGAATTATTACATGTGACCAGGTAATTTTCCATGCTTTTACTAAGAATCATGTATTCCTGCGCTCAATGTACTGGTATTCTTGTCTGCATTCATCTGTAATATGGTGCACACTCATAACCTTGGACACACACTCTTCCTATGTCCGATTAAATTAAAACACCTTTTCATCAGGTTTGTCTTCCAGGTTATCTAAATGAGCTTCCCAGAAGGAGAAGCAATCACATTGTAGGAGGTTTTTATTTACCTTTTTGGTAACTGGCCCAAAAAACAAAGATTTTATGTTTTATCCAGATAATTCCTTCTGTTTCATGTTGCTTTTATTATTACTTTTTATTACTTAGGAGAACTGTGGTTAAAAAGAGTTTTTTTGGCATTCATGTAAATTTATGTATTGCTTTTGAAGTCTTTTGATTATCACTCTGGTTAAATAAATGACTAATATTTTACAGTAATCTGTGATCCTGTTTTGATAAGGTATTTTAAACCTTTTGGCATCTTTGGCAGGCTTCCCCAGGATCAATTTCTAAATTAAGTCTTTCTTGACCTCAAACTAATGTTGAGATGTTTCAGAGAGCCCTGGAATGTCTCAAAGGTTTATAAAAGAGAAATATTAAACTAAATCAGGCTTATTTGAGACGCTGAATTATATGGAAAACATTGTCAAATAATAAGTGATGCTGGATTCTTCTTTCAGTTACACTTATGGGTATATTATTGATATGAATGTTCAAAATTTGTATAAAATTGTTAAACATTTACTATGTCTTCAGCCATAATTCTGGTTATTATGTATGTATGTCACAAAAATAACTAAATTTCCTTGTCAATTATGAACTCTCATCGAATTTTTAATCATGGCTAATCTAAGGTTTTTGTCATTTGTAATCATTGTTTTAATTTTTTTCTAAAGGCATCTATGATCAGATTAATGGAAAAGACTCTAACAAGTATTCGTTAATATATGTTTCTGATAACTTTAAGATCTTACCAGTGGAGTAAGTAAAAATTTCCAAAACTCAAATGAAAAAACTGATGGATTTGAAACCGCTAATCAAGATCAAGCAAAATGAAAACTAATACATGAGATTAAATAACTGGTAAAGATGTTTTTATATGTTTTATTTGAAACATTGTTCATTCTTTACTTAAATTTTTAAAAAATGTTTTATTGAATGAAACACTTAAATGTTTTGTTTTCCACATTTAAGAAAACTTTCTCTCCTAAATTATCTATAGTTTGCAGTAAT
>NW_012101354.1:453998-456088 GCF_000951045.1 Mandrillus leucophaeus | reverse complement strand
TGCTGACTTTTCTGCTGGTATTATTCACTGCTTTTGACATTCCAGCCAGCATAAAAAAAGAAGTCTTAAAAGACTTTCAAATTAATGACTTTACAAATTACAATAGCTCTATGGAAATAAATAACCTAGACACCTAAGAGTCAAACCTTTTGAAAACGTAAATTTGGCTAAGAATTGCTTAGAGTAATGAAACAGTTAATTGAAGGATTGCTATTCTGAAAGAAATAAACTAAATAAATGTTTATAAAAGTTAGGCTCATAGGCTGAACAGGTAAAAATCTTGAGCAATAATATAAGGTAACTCTCTCTGGCATAAAAAAAAATTAATCTGCCATGCAGGGGCAGAAATAGCTAGGAAAAAACCTACAAATAACTTTTTCTAAAATCCTTCCTCAACTACATTAACTACTCAAGCTAACCAGACTGACAAACTGACAAAAAAAAAGATAGGCTGTTACTAATTCAAGGCTGCTTGGAAATTTTGGTTTCTTATACTCTTCAGCCAGTTCTAGCTAAAATGTAAACATTTAAAAATTTAACCCCCTAAACTCATTTGAGACAAAAAAGGGGGTAAAAGAGATTTTACAAATGATATAATAAGCAAATGATATAATAAGTAAATTGATATAATAAGCAAATTGCAATGGGAAGGGGAGAAGGAAAAAGATATATAAATATATATATATTTACACTCACCACACAGTGGAGGATTCACCACCAGACTGGGAAGCAACAGCCTGGGCTCCAGAGTTTGCCACTCATCTGTGCACAGACGAGAAGCGGTCTCATGAAGCTTTGGTGCAGTCAGGGACCCTATCTCTTTTTGTAAGAGTCAGGAGGGCCCTTCGCAACTGGGCTCAAGGAACACAAAGAAGTCAACTTGTTTTTGTCATTGTCTGTTGTTTTTCAATAACTAACATATAGGAATAGATCAAAATAGAGATTTCTCTGTAACAGCGCTGTATGAAAACCTCAAGGGGCTCACACAACCTGTTTCAGGACTTGGTGACCGTTGTTCGTGTCCATGTTCAATTGAGTTCAAATTTAATATTTAACTTTTCCTCCATAACGGGTGGGTTTGTATTACTATGTTTTACTGTCCTATGACTAAAATCCTGAAATAAAAGCCGTAAAATCTTTGTGTTTTGGTGTGCTTACACATATGTAGATTTATTATTTTCTGTGTTGTATCTACATGGTAAAACCTGATGTAGTCAGTAGAATTTCCTTAAGAAATTCTGTTCAGATTGGCTCAGATAAGTGAATGCTCATATAAATTGTTAAAATATATAGTAACTAACCCAAATGCATTTTAGTTCGTGTGACTTAAATAAATCTTTGATAAATATGCTAGTTTTAATTCTGTTGATAAAATAAAAATAGAAATGTCTTCAGAATTGTCAGCATATGTTTTTGACTGAGTTTACTGATTAGAAAGTTTTATATTTGTCTCTACTAAATGTTTTAAGGGGTCAGGTTTTGACACAAAGTTTATACAACTGTATATCTAGTCTAAAAATAAAATGATCTTTATGTAACTCTTTAATAAGTAAGACGAATTTAATATTGTTAATTTAATAAAGCAGCTATTATCAGCAAAATTTTTGTTATCTTGTTCTCAGCAAAAGCAAAATACCCATGTTTAACTGTAAAGTTCTTACTTAGATGAATACCTGAAATTCACATACTGTAAAAGTAGTTAATGACAACAACAAAAGCTTGAAATGATGACTAGCTTTGTCTAATAGCTCAGTTTTCATAAGTAATCTAGGTATAATTGCTAACAATAATTAAATTAGGTAAACATAATAGGATAAACATTTTAAAATAAATTTTTCATGTAATTTAGAATCTGAAAGTTATGTTACATCAAATTAAGTAATACATATTCATTAAATGCCTGGGTCATTTCCAGATAAGATAAAATACGAAAACACAAATTGTTGAACATAAATATAAGTTTGTTCTTGGCTTCTTTTCTTTTGAGACGAAGTCTGGCTCTCTCACCCAGGCTGGAGTGCAGTGGTGCAATCTCAGCTCACTGCACCCTCTGCCTTCTGGGCTCAAATAGTCCTCACCATGCCCAGCTA
>NW_012101354.1:414833-453016 GCF_000951045.1 Mandrillus leucophaeus | reverse complement strand
TTTTTTTTTTTTATGGCAATATGGTTCTTTGCTTAAGTTCAATAACAGTTTGCTCTCTTTTTATAACAGGATACAATTGGAAACACTGGTTATTCCAAGGCTTTCACTGGAATATCGTTATTTGGGAATGTACATAAAATGCCTGACTTCAAGAGTTCCCAGCCTTACAGTGAGCGAATAAAAATTGTCACTTCCTGGAAGGCCCAGGAACCTTAGGACAGTAGGCAAAATCTAAAGTCTGCCTTGGTTTGGCTTTCTAACCTTGAGAGGTTTTAAATCTGAGATTTCTATGTGACCAATCACTATTCATTGCTACAAAAAATTTGATAAAACTAAATTTTTTAATAAACAAATTTGTCTTACTCTGATTACCTTTGTAGCGATCAGGATAACTATGGAGAGAAAAGTTTATGTTTTCTTAAAAAATGTTTTAATACACTTGTTATTGTAGCCCTGTACATTGTATTTTAGTTTTCATTATTTACCTGTAGACTGGACTGGATCCTAAATTATTCTAGATTCCTCCAATCCAACTTTCTTCCACTGAATTACTAAAAATGGAACTGTTCGTTTCCTGAAGCTCTATAAGCTGAAACTAGATACATTTTAAGGGACAAGTCTCATGCCTGATTTATGAGCCACACAGAAAATCCCCCAAGTTGTCTGATGCCATAACCAGAGACATTCAAACTGCAAAGCAGGACAAGAAGTTGACAGCTTCCCACTGCAGACAGCTTTCTCCAAGACATTGGAACCAGAATCCATATCATAATGATGCTCTTATCCCTCTTAATGCCCTCTTAATCCCGCTTTTTCACTTGACAGGTTGATGGCATAATTGAAATTTCACAATCAGTGGCTTCTGCTGGTAACTTGACAAAACCTGACCAAAGGGGTTCTTTAGTCTACCTAGTAGGTAACTCTGGCAGCATCTCTAATACAACTGTTGCTCACTCTCTGCTTTAGCTCAACCCAGTTGTGGGATACTAGATAGTAAGATTATTTTACATTATCTATTGGTTAAATAGTGAAATGTCTTGTACTATTACTAATACTACATGCTATATCTGGATAAATTTCTCTGAGAAAGTTTAGAACCATATACACAAAATAAGAAAATAGACCACATGGTCACAACAGGGCTTACCTAACTCCCCATAGCCATTTGATTCATGCAATTGGTTGCCTGTAAGTCTAGGTTCGTGGCTCAAACCTATTATTCAAACTGAGATGATCATATTACTGTTAATTTAACTTTGTATTTTTATTTTTAAATTTAGTGCCTGCTACTTGTTAAATTTCTATAAAAGTACAACTCCTCACAGAATAATATTGGCCCAGGATTTTTTTTTTTTTTTCCTGAGACTGAGTCTTGCTCTGTCACCCAGGCTGGGGTGCAATGGCATGTTCTTGGCTCACTGCAACCTCCGCCTCGCAGGTTCAAGCAATTCTCCTGCTTCAGCCTCCCTAGCAGCTAGGATTACAGGCACCCGCCAATTTAAAAAAATGGTAATTTTTGTATTTTTAGTAGAGACGGGGTTTCACCATGTTGGCCAGGCTGGTCTTGAATTCTTGACCTCAGGCGATCCACCCACCTCAGCCTCCCAAAGTGCTGGGATTACAAGTGTGAGCCATTGTGCCCAGCCTGGCCTAGCATTTTAAGGTTATAGCTAACATCTATGGAACAGACAAAATTAAACTTAGCAATGGACTCCAGGTAGACTTTGCCTGAGAGCTACTCCCTCCAAGCCTCCTTTATTGCTCAAATATGTCTAAAAGGGTTTTGACACTGATTCCCAGTTGCCAATCACTCCCTCCCACACAGGACCAGACCAATAACTTGAGACACACTGAGGGGACAATCAAAACCTAACTACAGGATAACTGATCAGCAATGCTTTTGGAGAAAGATCTTGATTAAAAAGGGGAAATGTGAAAGTTGTCAGAATCAAAATGAAGTGCCTTTTGTTAAAAACCCTGATGAATTGAGCCAGGGAAGGCTATAAAGAGAGGGTTCTCCTGCACCAGTGCCTGATAATAAGAACTATCACCAAATACTGCAAAAACCACAACCTTGCACAAATACTTCTGTGGAGGTCACTGGTGCCACCCTTGTTATCGATCCTTGTAGCCAAGGTTAATTGATTCTCGATTCAAAACAGTTATGTAATCCATTTTTAAAAAATCTTTGTCTTCTTTTACCTCCCTGAATATGCACAGTTTACTATGGGATGTATATTCTCATGGCAATGCCCATTTCTGAATTAGTGTCATTTTTCTTTTAGATAGCCTCTTTCTGTGTGTTATTTAGGTTGACAAGACTGAGAGGAAAAAGAATCATTAACAGCATAGGGCTAGGGGCAGGAAATGGAGTTGGATGCCAGAAATTGTAAGTGGCAAAATGTTCTCTCTCACAAGGTAAACAAGCACGCGGAAAAGAACTTCTTTTAGGAAAGCACATGTGGAAACTCAGTGGGATATTTTGCTTTTACTTCACATCTAATGAAAGCCTATAGTAACCAGGAATAAAACTGGTACTGATTTCTTTGTTATATGGGGCATTTATTGTCATTAATCTGGACCTTTAAGTAGAATTTAGTGTGCGCTGAGAGCGAGCCAAAATTTAGACACTGTGTATAGCACATTAGAATAGGAGAGCTTTTAAAAAATAATACAGATTTGGGCCCCATCCCAGACCAAGTGATTCAGAATCTCTAGGGGAGAGGCCAGAATCTCTGGGTGTTTTTTAAAAAGTTCCTTAGGTGATTCAGTGCACATCCAGGGCTGCGACCCACCAGTGTGTTGGAAACCAAGCCCTGAAGTGGAAGCCAAAAGACTGGGTTTAGAGTCTCAGCTCTGACACAGCCTGCTGTGTGTTCTTGGGGAAGTCATCTGAACTCTCTGGGCAACTGTTTCCTCTGCTATGAAACAAGGAGATTCAGCTAGATGACCTCAAGGACCCCAACTAGTTCCTACGTTCTCCGAGAAACTGCCCTCTTTGTGAGCCCAGATACTGACCTACGACACCCCAGTGGCCCACTCATTCTTGAGTAATTTCACATAGGAAAGATGGTACTAGCAGTCACTCCAGAGGGACTCAGGGACTTTAATAGGTGGTGAGGAAAACAGATGAGAAATCAAACAGCAACAACAGAAACAGGCTCCCTTCCCTTGGCTTGCCTGTATATTTGTTTCTAAAGTGAACTTGAATGGGGAGTGAATAATTAACTCTCAGGTGGAGGCTTATATCTTGAATTAGTTTTCTATTGTTGCGATAACAACACAAGTTGAGCAGTTTAAACAACACATTTATTTTCTTATAGTTCCATAGACCAGGAGTCTGATGTAGTCTCAATGGGCTAAAATCCAGGTGTCCATAGAGTTGCATTCCTCTCTGGAGGCTCTAAGGGAGGATCTGTTTCCTTGCTCATTTCAGTTTTTGGCAGAATTGAATTCTTTGCTGCTGAGCAGCTGTGATCCCTGATTCCTTGCTGGCTGTCAGCTGAGGGCTGTTCTAAAGGCCATCAGCGTTCCTTAACCATGACTTCTTTTTCCACGTTCAGAATTGGCAACAGTAGGTTGCATCCCTCTCACCCTTCAACTCTCTCCTTTGTCTCCCCTCTCATCTCTCTAACCCAGCCAGGAAAGTTTCTCTGCTTTTAAGGACTAACAGTGACAAGATTGGGTTTACTCAGATAATCTAGGAAAATCTCCTATCTGAAGATCCTTCACCTTAACCAAGACTCTTTTTTTTTTTTTTTTTTTTTTTTTTGAGACGGAGTCTCACTCAGTTGCCCAGGCTGGAGTACAGTGGCGCAATCTTGGCTCACTGCAACCTCTGCCTCCTGGGTTCAAGCAATTCTCCTGCCTCAGCCTCCCAACTAGCTGGGATTACAGGAGGGTGCCACCATGCCCGGCTGATTTTTGTATTTTTAGTGGAGACAGAATTTCACTACGTTGGCCAGGCTGGTCTTGAACTCCTGACCTCAGGTGATCCACCCACTTTGGCCTCCCAAAGTGCTAGGATTACATGCATGAGCCACCGCGCCTGGCCTGCAAAGTCTCTTTTGACGTGTAAGGTAATATATTCACAGATTCTCTCAGACACCTTTGGGACACCTTTGGGAGACACCTTTGGACACCTTTGGGAGAGGGGTGTATTAGTCTGCCTACTTTATGCCTCCAGGGAAAGATTTTTTCAAAGACAAGGAATAGGAGTTGGTGCTTGTGGTGCTAGGTAAGTCATAGATTTTGTCTTCTGAGCCACTGAACATTGATCCTGGGAGAGATGAAAATATGTATCTAATATAAATGGTTTCCCTGGGGTAAGTAGAGTAGAATCGTAGACACTGAGAATTCTAGGTCTTGCGCTTCTTTTTAGTTCAGGGATAAGAAAATAGCAAGCCTAATTCTGTTAGTGTGAATTCGTTCAGAGCAGGCATCGGTTACTGACACACCCTCTCTTCTGGGCCAGATTTTTTTTTTTTTTAATCCCAGTCCCACAGAATTCTCTGCTTTTCTAGGGATCCTTTAGAAAGAAAGTCTGGCCCTGTTGGTCATGCTTAATTTGTGTCCAGCTCATCTTCAGCAGTGACAACATAAGGGAATGGAATTTGGGGCATTGAGAAAAATGAATTTGCCTTCTAAAAAGATGGAAGTAATTTCTACTTTTCAGATCCTCCATCTACTTTTGATCTGAACTCCATGTTAGATAGCTTGGAACTCTTAATACAGGAATGGTGAAAATGCATTCATTCAGTAAGTATTTATTGGGTGCCTACTGTGTGTAAGATCAAGCAGTCCGAAGATCTCCAAGGACAAGGCAGGGTGGTGTTCTGATCAAAACAGCTACCTAGCCAACTCGGTGTTCTGTGAAACAGCTGGCCTTGTCCATTTGGAATTTGTGCACCTCCCTCAATTGTTTAATAATAAGACAGGAACCTGACTCTTCCTAGAGTTATGCCCCTTTAGTCAATTAATTATTTAAAGGATTGTTTCCACTTCATAGCAGAAGGAAAAAAGATACTGTCCTTTAACATTTTCTTAGCAGCTCTTAGGAACATTTTTTTCGAGCATGCTTTGGCAGAGAAAGGAAACAGATTTTGTTTTGAAGAGGATGGAAGTATTGAATTCCAATGTTTTCTACTCTGGTGGTTGACTTTGATAAGCAGAATTTGGGAAATGTTGTTGGAAAAAAATGATTTTTTCCCAATCTTCCATTAAAATGTTGTGCATGATGTTTTTCTATGTTAATTTGACAGCATCGTTGACTTGAGCAATTTTTCTTCATAGAGGAAAACATTTTAGTTCTGGATATTGGAGAATGCTAAGGAAAGAGCACAGACAAGAAAGACAAACAGGCCTGAATTCAAACCCAACCCTACCACACCTTAGCTATGTCTTATTTGTAGGTCACTTAACCTTTCTAAAGTCTCAATTTCCACATCCGGAAATAATATCCACCTATATCAGCCAGAGTTCTTAATTTATAACAACAGAAACCAATTATATACACATATAACTAATTATATATTATTTATGTATATAACTATATATTATTTATATATATACATACACATATATTCTTTTTTTGCAACAGGGTCTTTGCTCTGTCACTCGGGTTGGGTGTGTACCCCCATGGGTACTACAGGCGTGTACCCCCATGCCCGGGTGAAAATTTTTATTTTTTGTAGAGCTGGGGCCTTGCTATGTTGCCCAGACTGGTCTCAAACTCCTGGCCTCATGTGATCCTCTTGCTTTGGCCTCCCAAAATGTTGGGATTACAGGCATGAGCTGCTGCTTCTGGCCCAGCTGCACATTTAGTTGCCCATTTATTAGGCACATTTAAGCAGAATAGGAGTTTACTGATAGGGTATTGGATAGCTCACAGAGTCTCTAGAAAGGAAATATACAGGAACAGCGTAAGCCAGAGAGCCACCAGGACTGCAGCTGGTGTTACAGAGCTGGTCTGGTGGAGATGGCAATGCCCGTAGCTGGACACTAATGCTCATTGGCACTCCTGGCCCCTCTGCTCAGGAGCAGAATTGCTCAGGAACTCAGGATTGCTGCCGTTCTGCCCTGCCTGCCAATGCAGTGGATTCTCTGAAGTCTCTTAGAGGCACTCACTTCCAATTCAGTGTTTGGGGCAGGGTGTGTCTGTTTGGAGGATTTAGGTCATCTGCTATTTCCTATTAGTGATGGAGTCTAGGAAAGCGAGGATCTACTTCAGCTTCTATAGTGCGAGGTGGCTCTTCCCATCTACCAAAACTCCTAGGAATGGAGAATTTCTAAACATAAGAAGGAGATTCAGATGCCAGGCTGTTTCCCCCATCACCAAAAAAAGAAAAGAGAAGAAAAAAATTTCCACTCTAGTTCATTCCTTTGGTTGCCCAACATTGCCCTATTTCCATTTCCCTGTGTTTAAACTTAAAAAAAAGTTTCTCTTATCCAACCTGATGTGACTATGCTTTGTGTAACTGAAAATGCTCTCACCCCTTCCTCAAGGAGCACACACCAGTGTCATCAGTTATTGGGTTCATCTCCAAATTTAGGGTCTCTAGGTGGTCTCCATTTCCTCCTTCACTTCTGACATTGATATGGTTTGGCTGTGTCCCCACCCAAATCTCATTTTGAATTGTAGCTCCCATAATTCCCACGTATTGTGGGAAGGACCCAGTGGGAGATAACTGAACCATGGGGGTGGTTTTCCTCATACTGTTCTAGTAGTAGTGAATAAGTCTCATGAAGTCTGGTGATTTTATAAGGGGTTCCCCCTTTTGCTTGGCTCTCATTCTCTCTTGTCTGCCACCATATAAGACGTACCTTTTGCCTTCTGCCATGATTGTGAGGTCTCCCCAGCCATGTGGAACTGTGAGTCCATTAAACCCCTTTTTCTTTATAAATTACCCAGTCTCGGGTTTGTCTTTATCAGCAGTGTGAAAACAGACTAATACAAACATGATCCCATCTCAGTGTTGTGTAACATCTTCAGTGTTGACTGAATTGTAGAGTTAACCATCACTGGCATATCTTATATAAAATAGAGGGGGAAAGAGAAAATTAGTTAAAATTTGTAAATACATACATGACATAGCAAGAAAGAAAATATTGATAGATGCTATATTCCATGCTTCTGCATCAGATCACAAGGCCAAAGTAAGTAGTTTAGATTTCCCTCCTTCATTCCCCACCCCATATCCCCTTACCATCAACCTTTACCTTGGCTAATATTCTTCACACAGTGGTATTATCCAAACCTTCACTCCTGGGGGATCTAAGTCCTTGGCAATTCTACCAATGTATCTTTCATTTTTAAATTTTTATCTTTATATAATTTTTAATGCTACCAAATGTGCAGTCAATTCCAAATAAACGTTGTGATTTAACACTACTGCCCTAACATATGGGTTCTTTAGTTGACCAAGTGAAGATCTTTAGAGGCTCTTTGTCTATTTGTTGTGGTATATTTCCCTAACAAACAGTTTAAGATACAGTTTTCTGCAGCTTGATCAGTGGCCTTTTCGGGATCATACAACTGAATTTTGCACACTGTCTCTCTCTCTCTAGATACACACAAACACACACACTATATCTATATATCTATACCTTTTAATTTTGGCCGTTGGACATGGTGGTACTGGGAATTGCCCCAAAGATCTCCTGGATCCAGCTGTACTCTTCTCAGTTCATTATGTAGCAGCATCCCAATTTCCTCAGGATATTTATGATTAATCATCTCAAGTAACAGTAACAAGCACAAAACCTGTTTTCCCCGTGGCACAAGAAATCTGAAAATGACAGTCTCAGTTTCCAATTAAATTGAAAAACTGCTTCTTTTGGTAGGATCCTTTGGATATCAATACCTATAAAACAGCAAAACTCAGTCTCACTGAGATGGATAAGGAGGTGGAAAAATATCCACAGAGCAGGTCATATCTTGTCCATCTGTTTAATAAAACCTTTCTCTATGGAGGAGACCTTCTGGTCAGCATTCCCATGGGATATACAGTCACACACTTGAAGCACGTTCTCAGAGGACCATCTCCATACCTCTCCCCAAGCCCCTTTGTCATCAGGGAGGGTCAAAATTCCTGATCATTAGACAAAACCATTAGTCACCATGAATTAGCACAGGCATTTACATGAAGCCATCTCTTTTTTCAGAAAAAGTAGATGGTGAGATGTACGGCTCAAAGTCATGCTCAGGAAGGCTTTCTCTTTCCCATCATCCTTCAGTGCCACCACAGGGGCTGAAGAGATGCTGCCTCCACTTCTGGTTGATGTCAGCATGTCGTGTGGAATAATCTACAAACTAGGCTCTGATTTTCCCCCCCAAAGTCAAGAAACAGTTCAGTAATTAGTGAACTAAATTTTTATTATTTTCCTTCTCAAAAAGAGGAAATAACTTTCCATGAGGTTGCAGGGGAGGATTGAAGGACAGGTGACACTGTGGCAGGAGTAGGTGCTCTAAGTGTGAGCCCCTGGAAAGTGCAATTTATGGCTGGGCACGGTGGCTCATGCCTGTAATCCCAGCACTTTGGGAGGCCGAGGCGGGTGGATCACAAGGTCAGGAGATCAAGACCATCCTGGCTAACACAGTGAAACCCTGCCTCTACTAAAAAATACAAAAAATTAGCCAGGCGTGGTGGCGGGTGCCTGTAGTCCCAGCTACTCGGGAGGCTGAGGCAGGAGAATGGTGTGAACCCAGAAGGCAGAGCGTGCAGTGAGCCGAGATTGTGCCACTGCACTCCAGCCTGGGTGATAGAGTGACACTCCGTCTCAAAAAAAAAAAAAAAAAAAAAAAGAAAGTGCAATTTATTTGTGCTTTCTAGGGCCTGGCCTCATTTCTTCCACAACACTTCTGATTTTTTGGCTAAGGGGATAAAATAACACCTAAGTTTATGATTGGCAGTTTGGATCACATGGTGCTCTGATGTTCCACAGTGAGTCTGACCAAACCACAGAGTCTAGGCCAGCTTCAAGGATTAGTAGGAATGATGATTAGGACTTGGTCAAGGTTACTTTCATTTTAGTTTACTGCAGAACCAGAAGACAAGCAAAGCACATGAGAGTCACCAGTTCGAGGATGGTGGTATGAAATACTAGATACTTTCTTTCCCAGGCTCCTTGGTGCCTCCCTTTTTCCTTTGTGCCTGAAGTTCAGTGGTCTCAGAAGCCCATGCAGAGCAAGACATTCAGTGAGATAAAGGAGCCCAGAACTACAGGCTTTCTGCCTTTTGGAGCATTTTAGGTTGCAGAATGATGCCATAGGGCACTCAAGGATCCAATGTACTGGCATAGTAGAAATTTCTTGTTGTACAATGGCTCTATGATTTGGCTACTTTCACGTCTTGTGCGTTACTGCATGATGAGGTTGAATCAAAGAATTGGAGCAGAAAGGCTGACATGCCTTACCACACATGGTCAAGCTATCAATAACTTTTTTTCAAAAGGATAATAAAAACTGCCTAAAAAGAACGTGGGTTTGCTCCAAAAAATCCTAGGGGATGCCCCTGTGATTCTCCTATTGGCGCTTGCCCTAGGCTTTACACCGCCTCTTGATCTTCCACCATTAGATGCACTGGGTCATGGGGGACATGTGGCAGAGTTGTTTGCACTATAGCCTGGACCAGCTGGAAAGCCTTTGCCTCTTTGGGCTTCAATCAGAGTTGTCAGTCTTTAGGGCTATTCTGTAAATGGAAAAGAGCAGCACATCTAATTGAGGTAAGCATTGCCTCCTACATCCAAAGAATATCACTGTGCCCATTATCAATGAGTTCCCTCTTAGCCCCAAAGGTACCCTTCCCTTTTTTGCTTTGCTTTGTGATATTGGAGCTGGACCTTGTAAATATTTCTTTTTGCCACCTGGAACAATGTTTAGCTTTGTCAATAGAGGGAGCTGGAGGAACACTGAAGGTGAAAGGGGCTTCTCTTCCTGAGCCTACTGTGCCTTCCTTCCTGCTTGCACCTGCAGTATGCAGCAGTTAACACCATGCGGGCACTCTCCAGCAGATTTCAGTAGCACTCCTGGGAGTAGATGCCCAGCAGATTCCATTGGCATCCCAGAAGTTGGCTTCCCAATGAGTTACACTGGCATCTCTGTGGAGGTTTCTGAGAAACACCCAGAAAGTCTTGCAAATACTCCAGTGAGCTGCTTCCCACCACGTTCCTTCAGCACCCTAGGAGGAGGTTTCCTGGTTACCAGCCCCAGCCTGTGGTACCTCAGTAAATTCTATGTCCTCCAATGGGCCGTGGCTGTACCCCTTTCCAGTGAAGTCCTAACCAGCCTTACTGGCAATACAGGGGTGGGGGACTCTTCTGAATTCCTTGGTTACTGTGATATTGACAAACATTTATTTAGTCGTTGTCCCAGTTTCCTGGCAAAAAGATTCTAAAACTCTTGGAATCTCCAGAGTAATGAGTGTTTTTGTGTATGCTAATGAGATGACTGGTGACTGGGGGCCTCTAGCTATCTTCAGGATGAGGGCAGGTTACCCAGAAAAACTAACCATGCGATTAGAGGATTGGAATCTTTAAACCTCCCATCCTACCCCCGACGACTTCTCAAGAGGGAAAAGGGGCTGAAGGTCAGGTTGATCTCCAGTGGCCATTGATGTAATCAATCATGCCTATTTAATGAACCCTTCATGAAACCTCAAAAGGCTTGAGTTTGGATGAGCTTCCAGATGCTGCACCCATAGAGGGCATGGAAGCTCCGCTGCCTTCCCCCATACTTTGCCGATGCATCCCTTCTATCTGGTTGTTCATCTGTATCCTTTATAATAAACAGGCAAACATAAGTAAAGGGCTCTCCTGAGTTCTGTGAGCCCCTCTGCCAAATTAATCAAACCCAGGAGGAGGTCATGGGAACCCTAATTTATAGCCAGTTGGTCAGAGACACAGGTCACAACCTGTGCTTTGAACTGGCATCTGAAGTGGAAGGCAATTTTGTGGGACTGAGCCCTCAACTTGTGGAATCTGATGCTATCTCTGGACACGTAGTATCAGAACTGAATTGAGTTAGAAGACACCCAGCTGGTGTTTGCTGGAGAATTTGCTGCAGAATTAATTGGTTGCTGGTGGAAAGAATCCCCACACATTCTGGTAACCAGAGGTCGCAGAAGTATTCTGTGTTGATTTTTGAGTGCAAGAATAATAAAAACACTTTGGTTCATATTTTTTCTATCTCCAGAGGCACTCGGCCTCAAGCCTAGATGTAGTAACTTCTTCCTGTATCTACTATTTCTATGTTCTTTAGAGTTCTTTTTATCCTTTAGTTATTAATTTCCTGTTACTAATTAGTCTTTGTTTACATTAAACTTTCTCTGTTCAAATTACTGTGTGATTTCTGTCTCCTGACTTATCCTAATTGACACAATCACCAAGTGTTGAGCCTTTTTCTTGTATGCTGAAGTATCTAAGATAGATGTAGTAGCTTATTTTTTAAAACTTGGTTAACGCGTTGATTTTTTGTGTAATTGTATTGGGGTTAAAAAGTAGAGTTCTTTGTTTTTTAGAAGTACTCACTGAAATATTTATAGACAGAATCATTGCTGTTTAAATTTGTTTCAATATAATGTGAGAGAGGAAGGTAGGGAGTAAAGAGGAAATAAGATTAGCCTTGAGTTAATCATTGTTAAAGCTAATGATGGGTGCATTGCTACTTTTATATTAAATACACCTAATTTTGTATATTTTAGAAATTTTCTATAATAAAAACTAAAAGCAAAGATAAAATTGTCTTTAGCAGCCTCTAGGATGGCTGGACTTTCAATAAATATGTTATGAATATTTATAAAAGGGAAAAAAACATCATTAGTGTACTTACTTCCATAAGATTTCACTCTGGCAGGTGGACTTTAATGATATTTTAGGTCTCCAGGAGTTAGGGTTAGTTCAGAGCTAAAGACCGATACTTCCCAATGGTTTTCCTAGTGGATGACTGAGGTTCCTCAGGGCAGAGCTCGGAAGAAGATGCATGCTAGTGCTTGATCTGTTATTGTAGGGTTCTTGCTCAAATGTACTTGAATTCCTCTTCATTGAGGGGGCTAGATGTCTGTGCATTGACTCAGATGTGGGAGTTGGCTTAGAGGCAATGACGTTCTACCACGCAGACTTAAGTCAGGTCTCTGTTCACACCTGAAATATTTTCAGATATATAGATATAGTTGAACTATATTAGTCTTTGGGACCTTATGATTAATAAGGCACCACCAAAGATCCCCTTGGACAAACTATTCTGATAACCTGGCCAGCCAAATTGCCTGTTTTGTTCAGTTGGAATCTGACACTAGAGTTCTGCTAGTTGGCATTTACAGCCCTGGGATCCTAGTATTGTTGAAATCAGGGAGTTCATTTCTACTGCAGCATCTCCCACTTGCATAGCTCACTCATAGAAGAGTCTTCCAAGTTTTTTCCAATACATATAAGTAGAGTCTTAATAATCTCCAGGTGTGTAGGCTTCTTTTCCCGAACTTGACTTTGTAATGGCTCTTTGGGGCATGCCAAGATCTGACTCTAGTTAAAAGTACAGAGACGGCAGGTTATTCTGTCTCGTGACTTTAGAGGAAATCACTCCATTCCACAGTCCTTGAATTTCTCAAGTTGTTCATGTTGGTCTGTGTACTTTGTCCCTCAACACTTCCCTTCCATGGATTATTGATCCAGGTGACCACAGTAATAATTGCATTAGTTGAGATTCTTCCCAGTACTTGCTTCTCTGGGTCACTAGCTCCTGATTGAAGTCTAGATCAATTTACCTGATAGGTGGGGCCTAGGCCTAGAGCTAACTTCCTAGTAGTAAGGGAGTCTTGGAACTGACTACCTGGGCTTTCAGCCATTATAGGGGGAAGAAGACTCTGCCCCCAACAAGACTCAAAAGATGGGGAATTCATCAAACATATGAAGGGAATTCAGATGCTGGGCAGCCTAAAACTCATTCAGGGTCTATAGCACCTCCTGACGAAGTTGTTAGGGAGAGTAAATAAGATGACATAGAAAAAGTATCTAACATAGTACCTCATGTTACACTTTAGTAAATGTTAATTCCCAGTATCTTCCTGGTTAATAAAATAAACAGCATTGAGCCATGAAGAATGGAACTGCGAATATATAGTTAAACTTGAGCATTGAAACTTGATGTATGACTTAAAGTTTAACAGGCAGGTTAGGAAAGGTTCTATTAATTGTCTTCCGCTCCTTTAAAATCTCCATTTTTTGGGCCGGGTACAGTAGCTCACGCCTGTAATCCTAGCACTTTGGGAGGCTGAGGCAGGCGGATCACGAGGTCAGGAGTTAAAGACCAGCCCCGCGTCCACTAAAGTGAAACCCCGCGTCCACTAAAAATACAAAAATTAGCCCGGCGTGGTGGCACGCGCCTGTAATCCCAGCTACTCAGGAGGCTGAAGCAGGAGAATCGCTTGAACCTGGGAGGGGGAGGTTGCAGTGAGCCATTGCATGCAGAGCGAGACTCTGAGACTCTGTCTCAAAAACAAACAAACAAACAAACAAACAAATAAAGGAACAACAACAAAAAAAGCCTCTATTTTTGGTGTAAGCATTGACATTTTGATTGAGAAAAAGTGTGAATATTCAACATTTTCTCCCTAAAAAGCTCTTTTACAAAACCAGTTTGCCTATTTTACCCTGTTATAAAAAGGAGATAAAAAATTAATCAAAATTTGAATCTATCCTCAGCCGTAAAAAGTTGAATAAACTGGGCATAAATTCATCATTGTGTTGATTTTTCATTGGTCAGGAACTTATTCCTGCTTGCTGTTCTATCTGGGTGTCTCATGTTGGGTTTAAACTTATGAATAGCTATAAAAGAATCAGTAGAAATGAGAAAATACTGTTTTGACTCCTCACCTGAATCTGAAATTAGAATGAAATTGTTCATAAATTGTGTAGTCACAGCTGCATTAAGATTAGATGCCCCAGAGGCATATTTATTGGCTTGGAAATATTACCTTCATTTGCTGGCTTCCATAAGCAACAAAAGAATGTCACCATTCACGTTTTGCTCTGCATGACTTGGCAATTCCTTCGCATGCATATATGAGTGTTAATTTCTTCATCACACATTTGCAGAGCCCCTAGTACATCCTGGATGTTATAGCAGGCTCTGAAAACACAGCGGTGGAAAGACTTGGTCCCTGTACTTACAGTATAATAGGTAACACAGACGTATGAGCAAGTAATTGTAGTATAATGTGATGAGTGTGATAATTAATGCATGCACAAAGAAAAGTGGTGGCTCCAAGGAGAAAATAGTTAATTATTGTTGTGTGTGTGTGGGGGTGGATTTAAAGAAGTAGTCACAGAGGAAGATGTCACCAGTTCTCAGCAGTGGCACATAAATGAAAGGCAATTAAGTAGCCGATGTGAGTTCCTTCACACTTTCTTGTCCCCGCTTCTTACTCCCTCCCTCTTGCTGACTGGAAGTCTCTGAGTCACCACTTGAAGGAGAGCGGCCAGACTCACTGAACTTTAAAGTGCTGTTTGACTCAGCAGTTAACCTCCTGTGATACAGCCTGTCTGTTCTGTTGCCAAATTATATAAATTTGTTGCTAGACTTTGAGGACTTACTGCTAAGTCATTAAGGCTAACTCTTAAATCAGTTCATGAATTATAAATTATTTTGGCAGCGACATTATCCATAGACCTACATAGCTTCTGTCATTTTTGTTGAAAGCTATCTCCATGATTTCTTTTCTTTTTTTTTCCTTTTTGAGAGAGGGTCTCACTCTGTTACCCAGGCTGGAGTGCAGTGGTGTGATCTCGGCTCACTGCAGGCTTGACCCTCTGGGCTCAAGCTATCCTCCTTTCTCAGCCTCCCAAGTAGCTGAAACTACAGGCACGCGCCATCATACCCATACCTGGCTAATTTTTAAATTTTTTGTAGAGATGAGGTCTTGCTATGTTGCCTAGGCTGGTCTCGAACTCCTGGCCTCAAGCAATCCTCCCGCCTCGGGGTCTCAAAGTGCTGGGATTACAAGATTATCAGTGATAGACTGGATAAAGAAAATGTGGTACACCTGGTCTTCCATGATTTCTTGAGTTGGAGGTCTATATTCCACAGAGTAACTGAGGTGGAAACTAGGAGAAAGTTGCGCCATAGCATCTCATGCTCCTTCTGCTTCCAGTTTGGCTAAGTTATGCTATAACTTGTTTTTGGCACTGTTTCAGTTATTTTCTTTTAACTTCCACAATATTTTTGGCACCTAATATGTACTGTGCCTATTTATGTTTTACTTTGTCCCTGGAACTGTGCTAAATTTTTCTGGTGCGATAATGAACAAGAAAGAGATGGTCTCTGCCCTCCTGAAACTTAACAGAGTGCTGGTGGAGGCAGAGAATTAAGGAAACTTTTGGAGAACAGGATGCCTTGAGAGCAGACAGAAGGAACATAAAACGTGAACTTGGGAATTCAGGGTGACTTCCTGGAGAAAGTGAGATTTAAGCAGATATAAAAAGGTTGAAGAAGAGTTAGATGAAGACTAGGGGATTGGTTTTAGGAGGAGAAAGATAATATGTGCAAAGGCCTGGAGGAGGGAGAGCATGAAAGGGGCAGAAAGAAGTTCTATGTACCTTGAAAATAAAGTACAAACCGAGAAACGCAAGGGCTAATGTTTGAAAAGGAAGCAGGGGCCTGATGATGAAGGGACTTATGAGCCATGCTAAGAAGACTATCTTACAGGCTGGGCACGGTGGCTCACGCCTGTAATCCCAGCACTTTGGGAGGCTGAGGCAGGCGGATCACTTGAAGTCGGGAGTTTGAGACCAGCCTGGCCAACATAGTGAAACCCCATCTCTAATAAAAATACAAAAATTAGCCAGGTGTGGTGGCGCATGCCTGTAAAACCAGCTACTTAGGAGGTTGAAGCAGGAGAGTCGCTTGAGCCCTGGAGGCAGAAGTTGCAGTGAGTCAAGATTGCGCCACTGCATTCCAGCTTGGGTGACCAAGTAAGACCCTATCTCAGAAGAAAAAAAAAAAAAGAAGACTGTCTTACAGAAATACCATTCAACCTAGCAATCCAATTACTGGATATATACCCAAAGGAATATAAATCATTCTGTTGTGAAGACACATGCACACATATGCTTATTGCATTATCATTCACAATGGCAAAGACATGGAATCAACCTAAATGCTCATCAGTGATAGACTGGATAAAGAAAATGTGGGACACATATACACCATGGAATACTATACAGTCATAAAAAAGAATGAGATCATGTCCTTTGCGGGGACATACATGGAGCTGGAGGCCATTATCCTTAGCAAACTAATGCAGGAACAGAAAACCAAACACCACATGTTCTCACTTATAAGTGGGAGCTAAATGGTGAAAACACATGGGCACATAGAGGGGAACAACATACCCTGTGGCCTATTGGAAGGTGGAATGTAGGAGAGGGAGAGGTTTAATAACTAATGGAAAAATAGCTAATGGATACTAGGCTTAATACCTGAGTGATGGCCAGGTGCGGTGGCTCATGCCTGTAATCCCAGCACTTTGGGAAGTAGGTGGATCATCTGAAGTCAGGAGTTTGAGACCAGCCTGACCAACATGGCGAAACCCTGTCTCTACTAAAAATACAAAAATTATGCACCTGTAGTCCCAGCTACTAGGGAGGCTAAGACAGGAGAGTTGCTTGAACCCGGGAGGTGGAGGTTGCAGTTAGCCGAGATTGCGCCACTGCACTCCAGCCTGGGTGACAGAGCGAGACTCCATCTCAAAAAACAAAACAAAACAAAAAAACCTGAGTGATGAAATAATGTGTATAAGAAACCCACATGACACATGTTTACCTATGCAACAAACCTGCACATCCTGCACATGTACCCCTAAACTTAAAGTAAAAGTTAAAGAAAAGAAGACTGTCTGAGGTTAGGGCACTTCAAAAGCAGAAATTGAAGCAAGGGTTTGGATGGAAGTAGTTTATTTGGAAGGTGATTATTTGGAAGATGCCTCTGAGTGGTTGCACCCAGTGAGGAAGTGGGGGCATTTATCCAGCACTCTCATCCCTCACTGGCTGGGGGTACCTTCTGGGGACCTTAACTCCCCCACACTTCTCGCCTGCCCTGAACTCTTCAGAGAATGCCCTCAGGCTAAGAGATGAGACACAGTCAGACATTGTAAGTAAGGAAACAGTCTGTAAGTGACACCTAGGGCGGGACAAGGGTACGTGGGCAGGACTCCGACAGCATCTTCTGAGAGTCTAAACTTTGTCCTTAGAACAAATGAAATCTACTGCAGGGTTGGAATGCATTTTAGAAAGCCAAGTTTGGGCCGGGCGTGGTGACTCACGCCTGTAATCCCAGCACTTTGGGAGGCTGAGGCAGGTGGATCATGAGGTCAGGAGTTTGAGACCAGCCTGGCCAACAAAGTGAAACCCCGTCTCTACTAAAACTGCAAAAAATTAGCAAGGCATGGTGGCAGGTGCCTGTAATTCCACCTACTTGGGAGACTGAGGTAGGAGAATCACTTGAACCAGGGAGGCAGAGGTTGCGTCAGCTGAGATTGCACCACTGCACTCCAGCCCGGGCGACAGTGTGAGCCTCCGTCTCAAACAAAAAAAAAAAAAAAAAAGAAAACCCAGTTTGGCTGAATGGGCAGGGTGGATTAGAGTGGGCAAAACAAAGTAGACAGATGAATTAGGAGTATTTTAATAAAATTCCTTTCTGCTTAAATAAACCTGAGCAAATTTTGTTGTTTGAAACCAAGGACCCTGGAAGATCGGCCTGTTCACATGTTCAGTGAGGTAGGGTGGGGAAGATGAGTGTCGCTTTGATGTTGAGTGTGAGAGGCCTGTGGAACATCCACATGGGGTTGTTACTTTAGTGATGATAACTGAATGGGGTGAGGGTGATGGTAATGAGATTCCCCAGGGATAGAGTTAATGTGGGTAGAGAAGAGGGCATAAGCGATAGAAAGATTGACATTTAAGGAGGATGAGATGCTAACAAGGGAGAGTAAGAGTAAGCCCCAGAGGCAGGAGGAAAATGCAACCTTATGGAGCCCAAGGGAAGAGTGTTTTAAAAGACAGAATGGCCAAAAAGAGCAAACCCTGCAGAATAGTCAAATAAATTAAGGGCTAAAAATGGTGTATCAGAAGGAGATTCTGGATAGTTTGGGTGAAAGCATTTTTAAAGAAGCAGTGTAGGGATAATACAGATCAGAAATAATTGAGAAAGGTGAGAAAATGGAGGTAGCAAGTAAGCTCAATTCTTTTCTTTTTTTTTTTCTTTTTTTTGAGACAGAGTCTTGCTTTGTCGCCCAGGCTGGAGTGCAGTGGCCTAATCTCGACTCACTGCAACCTCCGCCTCCTGGGTTCACACCATTCTCCTGCCTCAGCCTCCCGAGTAGCTGAAACTATAGGCGCCCACCACTACGGGCCCGGCTAATTTTTTGTATTCTTTAGTAGAGATGGGGGTTTCACTGTGTTAGCCAGGATGGTCTTGATCTCCTGACCTCGTAATCCGCCCACCTCAGCCTCCCAAAGTGCTGGGATCACAGGCGTGAGCCACTGCACCCGACCGGTAAGCTCAATTCTTTCAAGAGATTTGCAGGATATGGATTTGAGAGACGGCTTTCTTTTTCTTCTTCTAATGGAAGAGACTTAAACATATATAAAACGTTAATGGGAAGGAGTGGAATGACTTGGTAGCGGGAGCAATGGAAAGAAGATAAGGAAGCAAGCAGATGATTGGTGGAGTGAAATCCTGCAGAAGGCCGGGAGGAGATGAGATCAGAGCACGGCAGGAGGGATTAACCTTAGAGGAAAATAAGGGTTTCTAGTTCTTTTTAATAGAAGAAAAGCAGGAAAGGACGAGTGTAGGTTATATATTGTTATTTAATCCTTACACAGCTCTCTGAGGGTGGATATTGTTTCCCCCAATTTGCGCGTGATGTAGTGGAGGCCCAGAAAAGTGAGGTAACTTGCCCAAAGTCACACAGGAGAACCTAGGTGTGACCCCAAGATTAATGCTTGCTTTGAGTCCAAAGTGTAATGCTCACTTACCTGCAATATTTTAAAAGCTCGAGTTCCCTATAGGGAATTTAGTTAGGTCCTTGTTTTACGACTTGATAAGCTAGAACGCAAAGAGATTTTACTGGAGCAAACATGCAGTGCCATTTGGTAGAGATCTAGCGAAAGAAGCTGCCCTCAATTAATGTTTGACTAACTCAGCACCAAAGGTCTGACTTTTCTTCCTGAGTACGCCTGCTAAAATAAATACGCTTGTTTGCCTCTGTGTGCTACTGAGATGCGCCAACATGGACATCTTATATAATTATCTTCTTAGCCTTTCCAAGCAATCCTGCTATACAGATACTCTTGCATCTGTGTTACAAATGAAACAGGCTCAAGGAGGTCAAGTGACTTGCCCAGGCCACAGGGTACGTGGTGAAGCAAGAATTTAAACTCAAATATTTCTGACTCCAAAGCATTTGTTCTTTCAACAAAGCATTGCTTCAGGTAGCTTGGGGATAGGAAAGGATCTGCTGGTTGGAGCATTAATTATGAGGCTTTGTAATATCCTCTGGCAGATAACTTGCCTCCCAGGATTATGTCTTTCTTCTTTCAACTTCCTGAACTTAGAAACAGTTACAGGACTAATCTAGTCAATATTTATATAGTGCCAACTATATGCCAAACATTATTCTAGGTGCTCTAGGATAGTAACTTAATCCTAATTATATTATTATCTCCATTTTACAGAGGATAAAATTGAGGCACAGAGAGGTTGAGTAATTTGCTTAAGATCACACAGCTTGTAAATATCAAAGTCAGAATTTGAACCCAGAAATCTGGCTTCTGACCTGAGTCTATGCTCTTAAATAATTATGCTATTGCCCCTCAGTCAGGGACAATTAGTCTCTGGTGAAGAGAATGCCTAGACTTGATTCTCAATTCTGATTTTCTAACTTCTTCCCCATGGACTAAACAGTTGTTTGGCTAAAGGCATAGACTTTAATTTCAGACTTGGATATGAACCACACTTCACCACTTAAAAAGTTGTGTGGCCTTCGACAAATTACTTCTCTACAGCTCAGTTTCTTAATCTGTAATGTGGGGCCAATAAGAATATTCAACTCAAAGAGTCACTGTGAGGATCAAATGAGATAAAGCATGTTAAGAGCTCAGCAGAATGTGTGGTCCATAGATAAGCCTGGGCTTAAGGGACCCTGGAGATGACGTTTTCATCTATCTCATTCTTCCATTCCTGTTTTAGTACTCTCATCCGAACTTTAGCTTCTCTTACCATGGATTACTACCATATGCACTTAAAACCTTTAAAAATCACATTAATATATAATTATTAAAACAATGCTTGTTTACTAAACATAGAAAAGTTCTTAAAATATTTTGAAAGCTATGAATTATGTTAAACATTATAACTTTATTAAATTTGTTTTTTGTATTTTTTGAGACAGGGTCTTGCTCTGTCACTTAGGCTGAAGTGCAGTGGTGCCATCATGGTTCACTGCAGCCTTGAACTCCTCAGCTCAAGTAACTCCCCAGGCCAGATGAACTCCCCAGGCCAGACGCCTTGTCCTCCCAGCACTGCCCTGCCCATAGTGGATCTTCCTCTCTGTTCTTTCCCACCTGAATCCTTCTTTCACACAACCCCTAACCTGCAGAGCTAACACCAACATTTACCACTCACTGATATTCTTTTAACTCACATATATTGTTAAGTATTGTTGCTTTGAAATGAAGTCTTATTCCACGAGACTGTAAACTTTGTATGTCAGTGACCACATTTCCTATGTAATTTGCTACTTTCTATGGTGCTTTAAATCATATCATTGAAGGGAAATTTTAATTTGTAAGTTTGTAATATGACCAAGACACAAATGTCTCTCTGGACTGACTCACTGTGGCGTCCCATCCCAGAGTGGGGCAGGACAAAGCAGAGTCCTCCCTGCAGAGAGCAAAGCTGAATCACCCTCTCCTCCTTCTAGAAAAACAGGCTTGAGGCTAAGTGCTTCTAATGCTCATCAGGGCCTTAATGGCAATGCCCAGAAGAGATTGAAGGGAGTAGCCTGAGCTTTTGCAGGAAGAGCCGGCAACGCAGGGGCTGCTTGTTGATTAGCTGCTTTGGGTAACATGGCAAATATGATTTTTACACTGAGCAGGTCAAGTTCTGTGTCCAGAGAGCTAACTGGAATTATTTTCCCCCTTATTGAAAGGACAACGTAACGATGCTAAAGAAAACATTGATAACATGACTATTTCCATGCTATGAAATTTATTTTCATTTTATATAACCCCTTCCAGACTTTGCCCACTTTCATGCATTTATTTTTATTTTTTCTTTGAGATGGAGTCTTGCTCTGTTGTCCATGCTTGAGTGCAGTGGCATGATCTCGGCTCACTGCAACCAATACCTCCTGGGTTCAAGTGATTCTCCTGCCTCAGCCTCCCAAGTAGCTGGGAGTACAGGTTTGCACCACCACTCCCGGGTAATTCCCACTTTTTAAAAAAATGTAAATTTGTAATATGCATTTAAAAAAACATACAATAGCTGCCGTTAGAGTGAACATAGCATTTTTCAGATGAGTTGGAATCTCAGTGGGAAACTGGATGAACTAATGTTGTATCAGATGCCTTTCTCACCTAGATGCTGTGGCCCTATCATCTTGATTTTTCTTCCCTTTCAATTTTGGCATGACTTGCCAGAGGTCAAATTTTTTTCCTCTGTACTTAGAGCTTCTCAGAAAGATAAAAGTGAATCCCCACCCTGCTTTATCTTTTGTATGCAGAATGTGATTGGAATGTGAGCAATGGAGAAAAGTGGGTTGAACATTCACAAGAACATACTGTCTGATTGTCTCCTTTTAGACAAGGGCATCTCTTTTTCCCAAAGGAGTAGTAATAACCCAAACCTAGGACCTGTAGAGATTTTTATTGAGCAACCTCGCCCACAACATATCCTTTATTCTTTCCATTTATCATTCCTTTAACACCTCCTACCTGTTCTATCCCACCTACACACACTTTCTGCAGTGAACACACGCCACTTTAGACATGCTGGATTCTACGTGGCCTCTTGAGTTTTCTGCGTCCTGGACATTCCTTTGCTCCATCATTACTATGTCCAGGGATGCAGCAGAGAAGAGTGGTTAAAATCTTAGACCACCTGTGTTCAAATCCTGCCTCCACCTTGGTCAAATCACCTGTAAAGTGGGAACAGTAATAGTACCGACTTCATAGTTGTTGGAAGGAACAAACGAGTTAATACTTGTAAAGCACTAGAACAGAGCCTGCAATGTAGTAAGAACTCAGTGTTGGTATCCAAATTTAAATTTCTTCCAATCTTCAAAGACCAGATAACACCTTATCTCTTACACAAAATCTTCTCTGACTAGCCTCATCTAACCCATGAAATCTCTTACTCTTCTGAAAGAGTAACACAGTTGATAGTTAATTTACTCAAATAGCACCTTGAGACAACTGCAGAATACAGGCTGCTCTGCCTATGGAGTTGCCGGTCTTTATTCCTTTCCTTGCTTTTCACTTTACTCTAAAAAAGAAAAAAGAAAAAGGAGGAAAGGAAAGAAAGGGAAGGAAGGAAGGAAGGAGACTATCTTGATATTTGGGTTTAAATCTTAAAACAGTAAGTGCTGTGGGACTTTGAGGGAGTTACTTAAGTCTCAGTTTTGTCATCTGTAAAATGGGTATTATAATACCTTGACAGGGTTATTGTGAGGTCCAAGTAAGATAAATGCTTAAAAAGTATCTCATACAGGTCCTGACTCATAGTAGATCCTCAATAAATATACATGCTCTTTCAAAGTATATTATTTAAAATTTTATGGATTGTGAAAGTGTAAGTGCATGTAGGTGGGCTAGGAAAGAACTGCATAGAAAATTAAGATAATATAGCACTGTATATAAAGAAAATTATAATAGTCTCATAAACATCTTTCTGGAGCAACAATTTCCCCAGCCAGTAACTCCTACTCTGGAAACTAAACACAGCTGGCTGTATTCCCTTTAGTTTCTCTCTCTCTCTCTCTCGCTCGCTTGCTCTCGCTCTCGTTCTCTCTTTCTCTTTCTCTCTCTTTCTGTGTGTGTGTGTGTGTGTGTGTGTGTGCAGGCATGCACTCAAGCAGACACGCATATTTAGAAAAGAAAGGAATTCTATTATACACCAATTTTGCAGTCTGCTTTACTTTACATAGACATTTCCCCATCTCATTTAATATTTTTCAAAGTGAGGGTTTTGATGGGCCATATAGCATCCCATGTACATCTAAACAATCTAAATATAACTTATTTAACCATGGCCTCATTGTTGGACACTGAGGTTTTCTTTAGGTTTTAGCTATTCTAAATAATGCTGCATCAAATAGCTTTGTATACGAATATCATAAGTATCTTTGATTATTTTGCTAAGAGAAATTCTTAGGAATAGAAATACTGGGTGAAAGAAAACACATTAAAGGATTCAGGCACATATTGCCAACTTTTGCCTTTCGGAAAGGTTGTATAAATTACATACCTATCAACGGTGACCACAGGTGCCCATCACGTCTCCCTTGCCAATGCTCTGTTGTGTTGTTAGTTAACTTTTTGTCTGCTTTATCTATTATCTTTCAATTTAGAGTGGAATCTTCTTCAGCAGGCACTGTGGTCATCTGCTTCTTCGTACCTGCCTTTATACAGAACATTGCTTGGTGCCATTCACACAGTAGCCCTTGTTAATATTTGCCAAGTGAATGAATTTCTACTCACAACTATCCCTGTGGAGTTAAGAGCTGGAGAAGACTTGAACAATCACTTTCAAATTGGTCAAATTTGAAAGAGAGAGGTTTGTAGAGTTGTCCTTGGTCTCCTAGTGAGATGGGTTAGGTAGAAAACTATTAAATCACAGGTAGTTGGCCGCTGTTCAGGGGACTTGGACAAGGGAGTGGGTCCAAGAGAGAAAAAGGATGTTTTTCAGGGTCAGCTCTGCAGCGGGTTTGAAACTGACTTTCTGCACTGCTGTTCATTCTTTTTTCATAACAGGGTGTGGGGAGGGGCGGGATCTACTTTTTACAACTCAGCCATGTAGCAGAATGAGTGGAATTTTCCAGATGGTTCCTCTCGATGACTGTTGGCATAATGGCAGTTTTTCCCCCTGGGAGCCATTGGGCTGCAACCCCTGAAGCCTAGACAGCAGTTTCAGCAGGTCAGATTGTGGGATCCGTGTGTTTTTGTTGGCACAAAGAGCCATGTGGGATTTCAAGCCATAAATACCATTTTTATTTTCCTCATACAGCTCCCTACTAAATGCTTTGAGCAATGAGGCCAAAGCCAGGAAGGTGTCATAACCCTTCCCCTAAACACACATACACATCCGTCCCAAATACAGTGACTCAGATCATTCCCTGGCCCTGGGCGCCTTTCTGAATGAGAGTCTGGGGTAATCTGCTGGGAATAACACATTGCTTCAGAATTGTTGTGAATCTACATACCCACTGTGAAGAGGAGTTGATGCTTCCTTTCTCCTACACTGAGAGCCTCCCTCCTCCTGGGATAGTTGTGTTTTTCTTTTCAGGTAAAAGAGGCTTAGAGCGTGAAAGTTTGCTACAGATTTCAGGACATGTGAGCGCATAATAATATCTCTCTCTTATAATTTTCCCTGTTCATTTGTGAGTTGACCACTAATCTTCCTAATACCCAGTAAACACAGTTGCCCAGGAGGCAGGTAAGCCAAAGGGGTGAATCTGGACTGACACAAATTCTCATGGATGTGAGATTGCCTTACTGTGGTGGGCCAGTTTGTTGTTTTCTTGTCTCTGTATCTATTACAGATGTTATCTTCCAGATCCTCCTTTCCTTAGAGCCACAACTTCTTTAACTTCCAGGTTGGAAGACTTCACGTAGAATTGGAATTGTCACTGTGGTAGAATCAGTCGCTGGTGTGCAAAGGTTGGAAAATGTTAGAACTTTATTTCCCCGAGTCCCTTGCGGTTAGGAATTTGTTGTGGTTGAGGCATCTGCACCTGGTTGAGACTTGGATATGAGAGCCCAGCCATATGTGGAAAGAGGGAGGGTGATGAGATGTGCGTTTGCTTGTGCAGACTGTGCCATGGTTGTGTGGTTCTGGAGCAGCCAGCTATGGCGATGGCTCCTCATTCAGCAGGCAGCTTCCTGAGCCAGCAGCTCCTTGGCGGCCCAGCTCTGTAGCATGGGTTTGGAAGTCATTCCTGGAGTCAATCCAGAGTCACTTCCTTTAACTTATCAACTCCCCTCCTTCATTAATACTCTTGTAATAAACCCCTTTGTAAACTTGCTGATACAATGCTTCAGCTGCAAAGCTATCATTTGTTTTACATTGTTCATTTGTTGACGGAGATAAAATCGTTGGAATGTTTTCCTTGACTTTGATTTTATTACGGATTTCTTTCTACCAAGCTAGTTTTGAACTATCCTGTTCTCTTTGCATGCTTTTCCTTGTGACTATCAATAACCTTATATTGCACTTTTTCCCAGAGTGAGATGGAAGTTTTTCCCAGAGTTATATTGACGTGTCCAATCATAAAAGTAAATATTCTAGGCCTGGTGCGGTGGCTCACGCCTGTAATCTCAGCACTTTGGGAGGCTGAGGCGGGTGGATCACAAGGTCAGGAGATCGAGACCATCCTGGCTAACACAGTGAAACCACGTCTCTACTAAAAATACAAAAAATTAGCTGGGCATGGTGGCGGGCGCCTGTATTTCCAGCTACTCGGGAGGCTGAGGCAGGAGAATGGTGTGAACCCGGGAAGGCGGAGTTTGCAGTGAGCCGAGATCACACCACTGCACTCCAGCCTGGGAAACAGAGAGCAGGACTCCGTCTCCAAAAAAAAAAAAAAAAAAAGTAAATATTCCATCTTCTTTGACCTATTTAATTTACTTGGAACAATGCTATGTGCCAATTCATGGAAGTCATGTATCACTTCTCCATAAAAGCATACAGTACTGTGTTATTCATAAGCATATAGCATGTGATGCACATATACCCTGTGCCTAACAGGCACAAAAAAAGGGCTAGGAGAAACATTTTGCATTGTCTATCAAGACATTAGTACTGACACTTCATTTTCAAAAAAAATGCACTGCCCCATATGTAAGTCATGCCTACCGTATTTCCTGACATCTGAGAGTTGACTTAATAGATGCTAATGTGATGTTATTACCAAGGTGTCAAGTTACACCCTCTCCTCGATTGGTTCTCCTAGTTCTGCCTTAGGTTTGCTGACACTTTGCTATGAAAAACGATTCAGACATTGCAGGCATGCAAAGTCCTGGCTAGAAAAGCACTGATTTAACTGGGCAAAACTGTGCCCAGTAATTATAAACTTAGAACATATTCCTGTAGAGCCTTCTCCCAATCCTTCAAATAGACACAGCTACAAGGGCAGAACAATTAGAGAAGTCAGACTCCAATCCTGAATGAAGAGTGTTTTCTCATTTTGCCAGTTCTGTGAGAAGAGCTCTGCTGTGTGCTGGCAAGCTGCCTCTTGGGGAACAAGCATTTCTGAGGGAGCAACAAACATTCTGTCTCAAATTCGGAACTAAAAAAGAACTTTATTTATTGAGGGCAAGGGGATGCAAACAATACAAAAATCAAAAGCTTATCTGGTATTTAACTTTCCTTTCTCAGCTTGTCAAATGGGAGTTAGATTTTATTTTTACATTTGCTAAGGGTCCTGATCTGCTCATGAAATCCTTCTATGGGGGAAGCTGTGGGGCAGATTCCTCAAGTGACCCTTTGGGACAACTCTTATCAGGGAGGAGGGAATTGCTCGTTTCTGCCTACTTCTTTCCCTTCTGCTTCATGTGTACTACAAAATAGTCATTGCATGCAATGGTGAGGCCCGCAATTAGGGAAAAGAAGCTCTGGAAGCCCACTTTGCCATCTCTGCACTGGTCCAGGTCCTTCATTATTTTGTCCACGGCCAGAGGGTCTTTTTGATTCTGAAAAACAGAGAACAAAGGCAAGAAATATCGAAGGTTGCAATGATGAGCTTATTTGATTTGTACTGCTGAGAACTGTGTACATACCTCCCAATTACTTGAGCTCTTGTTTTAGGTCATAAGCAACCTTTGGAGGTCATTTAAATGTATTTTTCTTTTTTTGCCTTGAGGGAGCATTTCAGAAATTTCATAGTTAGATTCTGCCTAAGAACCACCCTAAGTTCCTCATTTTGTGGTTTAAACTTACATTCTCTTATTAAAATTTTATTCCCAATAGCATGGTCAAATCCCTTGCAAAGGAAACTCCTTATGAAAAGGTATTTTGGATTTAGGGAGTAAGTTTTCGATCACTGTCCTATGGATTTTAAAGAAGTGCTAATGATGCCATGGATTGTTTTAGGTTTGGAGAAGACAGCTCTCATTCTTCTTGGCACTGCTGAGGCCAAGCTAGTGTGGCTTCATATTGTATTAGCCACGTCATGCTGAGTGAACCACTTAGTGGGCCTTTGTGTATCAACGATGAATTGAGGAGGTTGGACTATAATGTTTCTAGAATCCTTCCATTCTTTGAATTGGTAAGTCTATGCCATCCTATACTCTTCACCGGACGTTGCACATCGGACCAGTTTCAAAAGGAGTATGTGTGATGAAGTCTTAAACTCCCCATGGCTCTCAGTGCCTAGTAAGAATGTGTGGGACAGAGATAGGAAGGCAAGATCCCCTTTGATTTTATCTGGCTTCCATGGTGATTGGCTTTTGGCTTCATCACTCGTTTTTGTAGTGATGCTGGTCAGAAGTGGTAAGCTGTGGTTTTTCCTGTAGGGTCCATGCCATCAACCAGAGAGAGAAATATGGCCTGTTTAGGTTGTTAAAGGGCTCAGGTAAAGTATTTATGAATTCTGATGACTATATTCATGAGTGAGAGAAATGATACACAGTGTTTCAAGAGTGCACTAGATGTTTCTAAATAGCACTCGGAAATTCCTAAAAGTATAGCAGCAGCATTTCCCACATAAGCACTGCAAACTCCTACTCTAGCTAAACCTGCTCTATGCAGCTCTTGGTGGGTTTCGGCTAATTCTGGCTTCACCCTCAGCTTCCTGGCTGTGGTCAGAATGAGTGCAATCTGGATGACATAAGGGGTCTACTTTAGAAACAAAACGCTCTGTTAATGCAGTGAGTGTAGGTGTTTCCGGAATTATGACTCTGTGCCTGGAATAAATCACCCTGCCATGTTTAGTGCTCCACACTACATATACCCTTTATGTGTCTCATGCCACAAAACCTTTAGGAAGAAAGGGTCTGTGTCTTATGTGATACTCACTCGGGCTTCTAACAACATTCTTAACAAGTGTTTAGCATACTGAGAATGCCTTTGTCCATAGGACGGGCAGGCTTACAATGAGCACATTTTGTCCTTGCGTCTTAAATGCTTGTCTTGACTGATCATAGAAAGTGAAAGTGACCTTGCAGATAATTATGTCCAGCCTTCTCCAATTTTACAGGGGAGAAACTGAAGACTAGAGAGCTGAAGCAACCTGCCCGTTGTTAGTTAAGGCAGAGCCAGATCTTCTAACTCCTGGTCTGGGGCTACATCACAGGACTCTACAAAAGCAGAGGACCTGCATATTCCAGCTCATTCTGGGATAGCATTAGGTAATAACTCTCTGAGAGAGTAGTTAGGCTATTTATATCTGCTTATTTAACTGATATTGATGCTATGTGAATTATAGTATACTAAAAAGCCTCGTGTTTATTGATTGTAGGAGTCAGGGGCTTGACTAATGTGCTATTTACGAGGCAGATGACAAGAGGCAGGACCCAACCTTTTACCGTATCTCCTCTCACCCTTTAGAGGTTAATGCATTACTCAACACCAAGCACATAAACAATCCTTTCAGGTGACTACAATTTTGGTAGGGAAAGAAGGGCTTGCATTTCAGCCTACTATTTTGTCATGCAGTGTTTCACCTTCAGTTGAATTCAACAGCCATCTCTCAAGAACCTGGAACATAAAAGGACAACTGTGCCTTGTGGCTCCATGTCCTGAGTCATGTATCTGAGCTAATGGCGGAGTCCTCTTCTCGGTCTTCATGCATCTCTCAGTCTGTCAAAGGTGAGACATAAACTCAAACTGCTCCTGTGCTGTCAGAGCATTATTACGTGAAAAGCAGTTATTTCTGGAGTGATATGTGCCTCTTATTCAGTAGATGATTGACACTGCTCCTTTCAGTATTAGAAAAAGAAAAAACAATCCCTTTATCTGAAGAGATTTAAGAAGTGAGATTCAAGTTGCTCAAAATGGAATGTGACCAGGATGTGGCATCTCCACCACCAGGTTTTTGGACCTGAAGATAGCCATTTTCTGGTTGACTACTCTTTTGTGAAAAGCTTTCTTTCTCCCAACTTTGTCCCCAACATCATCACAACAGACACAGATAACCAGATGGGATTTTCCAACAAACAGCTCGCATCGTAGTTATTTGTATGTAGTCTTATTTCACCTGCAGACTGTAAGCTCCTTGAAGGTTGGCGCTGTGTCTTCATTACTTTCTATTTCCTCAACAGTATCTTACAAATAGCAGGTACACAATATTATTTAATAAATGAATGAATGACCTCATTCATTCATTCCTTCCTTCAGGTGACTACATTCATTCTTTCACCAGTGGTGACCTCCACAGGGAAGGGATGGAAACAAGAAGGAAAAGGAACCAAGGCCTAGAAGCACTGACTTTTATGTCTGGTTCTTTGTAAGCCTTTCAACACTTACTTCCAAAAATCCAGGGAACTCCTTTTCCATGAGTACTCTCAGGTCCTCCTTTGTTAAGTAGCCTTTATCCCCCGCGAATTTGTGAAATGTAAACATCATGGTTTCCATGGCGTGCTCCATTTGAGACGGCATTTTGGTGTGGTCTGTTGAAGCCTATTAAAGGATGTAAAGAAACAGGGTCTACATTAACTTCTTTTGGCAGACTTTATGAATGAATTTATTTTTTTTTAAATTGAAAGATAATATTGTATGTATTTAACGTGTACAACATGATGTTTTGAGGTATATATACATTGTGGGATGACTGAATCTAGCTAATTAACATATGCATTACCTCACATAGTTAGCACTTTTGTGGTGAGAACACTTAGCCACTCTTAACTATTTGTCAAGAATACAATACATTGTTATTAACTACAGTCACATTGTTGTACAGTAGATCTCTTAAACTTATTCCTCCTAACTGAAATTTTGTATCTTTTGACTAACATTGCCTCAACATCACTCCAGTGCAATCACCCCAGCCCACTCTATTCTTCAGTTCTATGAAATTCAGTGTTTAAGATTCCACATGAGTGAGATCATCTGGTAATTGTCTTTCTGTGCTTGGCTTATTTCACTAAGCATAATGTCCTCCAGGTTCATCTAGGTGGGTTTACATTAACTTTTAAGCCATATGTATTGCCAACCTTTTTAGGATAATTGGAATGATGGAGATGAGATCATTCATCTGATCCTCTCCAGCTTTAAAATTCAGTGAATGAATCTAAGAGCCAGACCACCCCAGTCTGGGTCTCTTGTTGGTAGAAATAGACACCTCAGGTACTAGTGCTGTAAATAAAGGGGTTTATCTAACTCCAGCTAATTTGCATAAATAACCTAATAAAGAACAGAAACTCTAATCATTTAGAAAAGCATGATCAGTGTTCCTCTTTTTTTTTTTTTTTGAGATGGAGTTTCGCTCTTGTTGCCCAGGCTGGAGTGCAGTGGTGTGATCTCGGCTCACTGCAACCTCCGCCTCCCAGGTTCAAGCGATTCTTCTGCCTCAGCCTCCCGGGTAGCTGGGATTACAGGCACCCGCCACTACGCCTGGCTAATTTTTTGTATTTTTAGTAGAGATGGGGTTTTGCCATGTTGGGCAGGCTGGTCTCAAACTCTGACCTCAGGTGATCTGCCCACCTCGGCCTCCCAAAGTGCTGGGATTACAGGCGTGAGCCATTGCGCCCAGCCCAGTGTTCCTCTTTTTACTGACAAAGCACCTACTGAAAGAACAGATAGTTCATAATTTCTCTTGGCACTAGTAAATGGGATTCTTAGATATGGCTGATACTAACAATACACACAGTCAAGCCTGGTGAATATGAAAACTTCAACCTTCTAAGCTTAACGTGGTAACTTGGTTCAGTCTGATTCTAGGGTTTAGAAATCTGCTTACAAATGAATTTATCTGCTGGGTATATATGTATTCTTTACTAAAGTTCTGAACTTGTTATTTATTGCAATAAAGACAGCTGCATCTCTGGCAGTAAAATGCAGTTGATCTACCCAAATAAAAAAACTACTCAAAGTCCATTGTCTAGTTCACTTGAGAAGCAACAAGTAATACTATAACCTAACTCATTTGAGGGTCTTCTATGTTTTTAGTGACACTAGACAGATGCGCTGCTCTCACAGTCTGGGGTACACTGGGAGAGCAAGAGCTTTCATCATGAAGCATTTATAAGAAAGGAAAGGAAACATGTCAGATCATTACATTCAGGTATAATGAACTAGGGGTATATGTCTCATCAAGACCCAGTATGTGGTACTTAATAGAACCTCAGTGAATTTTGGCTTAATTGGAAGGAATCATTTGGCCAGAACAGATAAACTTTGGCTAATATAATCTAAAATCACTACTGGATAAGAAACAGGTGAACACAAATGGAGACTGTAATATAGCACTAAAAAATAAAAATAAATAAATCACAAGAATACGCTTTGAGTTTAGATTGAAGGGCTGGCAAATTCCTCTGCTGAAGAACTCTAACAGGAACCTGAGACATAATTTGGTCTGGTTCCTGTCTCTGAGAGATGCCTATTCAACACTGATTCTCAAATGCTTTCTTTTACAGAGGAGAAGGTGGAGTTGGTAAACATGAGGATTGAGCAATTAACACTTAAGAATTGTAAATTCTACCCATTAATCTCCAGAAAAGTATGGGAACCAGCAGGCCAAAGAATGCTATAAATCAAAATCTGGCATGAGTCATCTGAAAGGCAGTTAGTTATCTTGGAGAGAGCTGCAAATTAATGCTTCAGGGTCTGCTGTGAGATGAATTCCAGGGGAACCACACCCTTTTCCTTCTCTTCTGACACAGCTCAGATCTGGCTCATCCCCCATCCCTCATATGGGCTTCAGATGGCAGTGGGCTTACAGAGAGTCTGCCTTGCCTAGATTGGTACTCCAAGTCCAGCAATTTAAGAGAACTGAACTGGGCGAGTCACCTCTGGGAGAAGGACATGGGATCTTACCCCAGTTCTTAAATAACTCAGGAAAGGAGTCAGACACCACAGAGGTTTAAAAATAACTGTGCTCAAGTTCAGAGCAGCAGAGCACTTCAGGATCAATTCCCAAAGATCCCAGAAATTGGAACTGGGTGGGGTACCTAGTTTACCTTTTTCAGATGACAGGGCAGAAGGAAAGTGCAGAATTAAGAAAGGGAATGCAGCAGGGTAAGGACCTCTAAATTTTAAAAAGGCGAATTTAGGAGCTCCTAAGAAATACAAGTTGTCAGTCGAGGAAATCCTGGCCAGCCTTGAGTATCTTCTTCAAGAGAGCAAGTGAGTGCTCAGGTCTGAAGTCACTCAGTCCCATGTCTCTCTTGCCCACAGCCATTACGAAGTGATGGAGCTTCCCTCTCTGAAGTTACATCCTTCTCCCACTGGGTCCTCCCCTCCCCTCCTCCCCCAGCGGTTTTATTCAGTGGATGGATTATGAATACTGCAGCCAGCTGACTCCCTATGTGTCCAGTAGACCTTCTGCAATAAGGATGCAGAGCAGGGGCTAGCCAGGAGGTGAAAATAGCATTGAAAACTAGGGGGGAAGCCTTTGTCTCCTCAGTAACCAGTGCCCCAAAGGGCACTGACCAGGGCCACAGCAAGGAACTCTGTTTTGAAGGAGCTGCACACTGGCTTTAAAATAAGACAAAGTAAAGGGGGAAATGTGATTAAAACTGTTCTCTTGGCTAGAGGATGAATCATGACTGCAGCCAACAGTTACCCGATTGAGTCAGCCCTGCCTGGCCCTCCGTTCTTGGGTAGGGCTTGCCTGGGCAGGGCTGTCTGCAACACTGACTGTTAGCCGCTAAAACTGAAGCTCTTCAGGGACTTCAATCTGGCATTTCCACCCTCACCTAGCCACCCTGCAAGCTCTATTCCTGGGCAGATGTGGGCTTCCTGCATCCTGGTTAGACACACTTTGACAGGAGGGCTCGGGGCGGGGGTTGAGAGGCAGCAGTGTCCTTTCTATTCCCAATAACTTACTCTTGTACCTGAAACATTCAATTCCATTTAATTGTTTACTCGTCTGACTGAGATTTAAGCTTCTCTTGATCAAGAACTACAAATTATTCTGCTTTTATTCATGGAGCACTATATAACTGTTATGTGCATAAATGAACCACACGATCCCTTGGGCAGTAGCTGAGGTACAGGTGTCATTACCCAGGACTAGGCTGAAAGCCTTGTAGCTCAGAGCTCAGGAGGACAATGTGAGAGCTGGGAAGGGCCAGGAAAGGGGCCCCAAAAGTGTTCAACTATGAACGGAACAGCAGAGTACACAGGAGTGCACATTCCATATGCAAAAGGAAAAATACGTGTCCTGCTAAACAGGTCTAGTCAGAATGACATGACTGTGCTCCTTCTCTTCTAACACTTGCTGTTTTCTCATGTTTCATTCATCCTGTCTTCTACTTTATGCTTTTCTAGTGCTGCTGTCTTACTGCTCCACAGGATATAACAGCCTTGCTGTCCACTCACCTTTTATTGAATTATTTTATTCTGATGCCTATACATGCCCTCTACACGTTTGCCTGAGCAACAGGTCTTAAGAAGGGAGGCTGAGACATCTTTTTCTGCATAGTTTTCTCTACAGAAAACAATTCGGGACTCCACAAATGTAGTTACCATAGGAGGAATTCAATTTTCCATTTTTAGGTTCTCCTACCCTGAGCACCTACTGTGAATGTCCCAGACATGGTGTTAGGCATGAGGGTGTTCACACACACATGCACCCACGCACACACACAAAGCTCTCCATGGTGCTTGCCTTTGAGGAGTTCACCAGCTAACGGAATATTATTAAAGCATTTGGCCTGAATTCTAGTTATTTGTGTTTCTGTTTTTTTCCTCACTAGGTTGCAGGTTTTCTGAGCAGGGTCCCAGTAGCCAGTGCCCCAGCCCTCATAGAGCCTGCTCAATGAATTGTTAAGAAATTGATAATAATGTATTTTGGTTTTCCTGGGAGTAGCAGGGAAGCAGGAGTCCTCCTCAGAAAAGTATCTGCTCCTGAACAATCTCAAATGTTTGCTTTGGACCTATGCCCAGATCCTGGCTGCAGTTTCAAAGAGGACACTTCTGAAGAGTGAGTCGGACTCACTCTTTGCTCCTCTGTATCTTGTCCATACCCTAGTTTTCTTACAGCCCACCCAGAAAATAAACGGCAGAGCATCAGTAAAAACAAACATCTGTTATTTAAAATGTTTGAGGTTTCCTTCCTTTCGCTTTGGAAATTTTGGATTTTTAAAAATTGAACCCAGAAGGCATTCCTGAATTTGATCTCTGAAGGAAATTCAGAAAAAATGAGTTGAAGCAATGGATCTGGATCCAGTCTGTCTCTCTCACCTCTCACCAAATAAAACTTGCCCACTAAAGAACTGGGCAGCAAAGGAAAGTTTCAGATGCAATTCAATAAGAAGAAAGATCTTGGAAGAAACCTCCTCCAATCTAACCGCGTACATCAATTTTTCCTTAAAGAATGCTCAGGCATCATCTTGATCAGCCAACATAGCTATTGTCACAACTGCTGTTAAATCCTTTGGTAGGATGGGTGGTACATATTTAGTAAAGGGATAGAAAGTGCTGAAAATTGTTTAAAAGAAGTAAATTCTCTTTTTGCTTTTGATGTGAGATTCCTAAATTTGTTGAGTCCCCAGAAAAATGAGAAACTTAAGATGCTAAAATTTTAGTCCAGCTTTCTCAGCACTTTGAGTGCTAATTTATACATTATAACCCTGAAAGAATTCCATTGTTTCTCTCAACTTTACGCTTTAAAAGACTGGACTGTGTCCAAGGGTATACTAAGTGGGTTGTGCTCTACAAAAGTCACATTTTTTGAACTGTCAGTAGAAAGCAGGGAGGCACACAGTCTCAGCTCCACCCAGCTCAGGCCTGACCTCACTGGAGTGGCTGCTTAGGAGGCTGGCCAGAGGCCAGCACACTAGAGGAAAGGGGCCTATCTGATATGCCTGAGAAAAGCTAGGAAGAGCATCACCTAGAAAGCAGGGTGAGACCCAAAAATTGCTTCATGCCCAGTAGACCAAAAAACTAGAAGAACCGATATAAGAAACTCCAAATAGTGGATCAAGGGCCACAGTGAAGAAACTACCCTCTGGCTGTGAAGGAACAAATACACCATTTGCAAGGGATGATTAAACAGAAACTGGATAGGAATCTGTGGGGGCAGGGCCGATTAAGAAACTTCCAATAAGTTATATGAACTCATTCCCACTCCAGCCCCTGGCATTATCTTTTGTAATTTGCTGCAACATGTTGGAGGCAAAGATCACTGACTGGGTGTTTCCATGAGCCTGGCCTCACCTAAAACACACAACATAAAACTTCACTACTGGAGACTGAAACTCAAGCTTCTGGGGAAAAATACCCGCAACAACAGCAAACCTCTTAACGGGAAAGGCTATCTCCCAAGTAAGGCTGAGGCAGGCTGCCAGGCGCATACTGGCCGATAACGAAAAGCGGTCTCGCCAAGGCCCTACAGATCTAATGATCTGCCCTCACCCGCAATTCAGTCAAGAAACCTCTCCTGCACACTGGCGGCCAGTCCAGGTGTGACTCACTTCCTCTTGGAAAATGCCCTCTGAGATGGCACAGTTCTCCTTTTCCTTCAGGGAGTGTTCTGTCCAAATCATCCACCGAGAGTATCTGCAACCGGCCACACCCACATGGTCTCACAGCTGAGTCACAGGCCTCAGACCACTAGGAGAATCCTGGAGCCCTTTGTGCTAACCACGCCCTGCAGAAGCTCTCGCAGGGACAGAACCGGGTGGGGGCGGAAGGCGGGGTGGGCTTAATGAATCCCAGAATCTGGCTTAGGGCTCCCCTGTGATGGCCTGGCTTGGAGCGCTCTGCATTCCACCCCCAACCAACAAGGCAGAACTCCTGGTTTCACTTAGGCAGAGCTGGACCAAGGCTGGACAGCGCAGCAGTGTCCACGGCTAGGGGCAGCGCCATTCCTTCGGCCAAAGCACAGGTGGTGAACCAAGTACCAATGGCACGTCTGTCTGTCTCACTGCGCCGGGCCAAATTAGTCTATGATTGGAAGATCCTTCATCAAGCCTGCTCTTCCTCCATCTCTTTCTGGTTCCACTTATTAAGATAGCAGGGGAATCCTTTCAGCAGAGAAACCACGTCACACAGGGCCCTCTCCCACACATCCCAGCCAAACTGCTTTAGAAAGAAACAAGTGAACCTCCCGCCCTTGGCAGGAAGACCCTTCCCGTCGAGCAGACAACAGGAAGCCCCAACCTGAAACGCCTGTTTGGCCGAGGGACTAAGGGGTACGGAAGGGACGCCCCCAGCTGCCTACTTGTCCTACCCGCGCCTGGCTGGGCCGTCCAGCCGGGACGACGTACGAACATGCAGACCCGGCCTGCGGGCGGAACCTACCAAGAAACACGCCAGCCAGGGCAGGGGCGTGCAGAAGGGGTTCGGTAACCCGAGAGACGAGTGGGAAAGCAGGAAAGGTGGGAGTAAAGCAAACATAAAGGGAGGAGGGAAGAGGTTCAGGGGCTCCAACACCACGGTCCCCTCCTAAAGAACAAGTGTCCCCTCCTCCAGTCCGCGTGGGTCTGGGGGTGGCCGCGCCCGGGCCGGGAAGGGGCGCTGCTGGCCTCGTCTGGGTGTGGCCCGGAGCACTAAGCAGTGGATTCCCCACCAGCCGCTCCCCACTCAGCTCCGCGGTGCCCAGGACGCCCCGCGAAGCCGGGTGCGGGGGTTTCCCCGGGCAGCAGGTCCGGAGCTGGGGACTACTCAGGAGGGGCGCGTGGGCCGCGCGGAGCTCACCTTGGCCGAGGCGCGGCGGACGCTGGGCGAGCTGGACGCGGGGCGGCGAGGCGAGCGCGGAGGGCTGTGCGCCTTCCTTAGTACGTGCGGCGGGTGGGGAGAGGGAGGCGGCGCGGGAGCGGGTGGAGCCTGGCGGGCGCTCGGCAGGGCACTCCCCAGCCCTGTCTCCTCCCCCTCTTCCTGCCCCCTACTCCCCCAACCCCGGGCGCGCGGCCCACGCCCTGCCCTCGCTACCGGACCAGCCTAGCTGAGGCCTCGCCCGCCCCAGACAGAGCGTTCTTATAAACTTCTCTTCAGTAGAAACGGTCCTGCTCTCGAATATTTCAGGGCATCCCCACCCTGGGCCTGCCCTTCCTCTCGGGTTTGGTTTTAGAAAGTGTAGAAATCAAAGAACCCGGCAGTCCTGCGGGTGGGGCACGCTGGCGCAGAACCAGAGGTAACCGGCTCTGTGGGCACCTACGAGTCTAGGACTTACTTGCTGGATGACCCCGCAGGGAGTTGCACGTGGAGTCCTATCAACCTCAGAGGCACTATCAGATTAGCCCTAGGAGGTCCGTCCGGGGGTCTTGGCGGCCTGCACCCGTGGCGGGGCGGCACCTCCCCAGAAGCCGGGCTCCCCGCCCCGCCGGCCCGCGAGGTGCCGCAGGGAGGGTGCGGTTTGGCTTGTCAGCACCCAGAGCGTCACAAACCCTTTGTTGAACAGGGGATTTACCCCTCTTGTGGCTTCACTTGATCAATAGTTCAGTTTCAGTGTGGCTAATAGTGTTAAAAACTGGCCGGGCGCGGTGGCTCACGCCTGTAATCCCAGCACTTTGGGAGGCCGAGGCGGGCGGATCACCTCAGGTCAGGAGTTCAAGACCAGCCTGGCCAACATGGTGAAACCTTGTCTCTACTGATAAAAAAATTAGCCGAGAGTGATGGTGCATGCCTGTAGTCCCAGCTACTCGGGAGGCTGAGGCAGGAGAATCGCTTGAACCTGGGAGGCAGAGGTTGCAGTGAGCCGAGATCGCACCACGGCACTCCAGCCTGGGCGACAGAGTGAGACTCTGTCTCAAAAAAAAGTTAAAAACTAAGTTTCCAAGGCGTTATGCTGTGGTCCTTAAAAGTCCTT
>NW_012101354.1:364250-414783 GCF_000951045.1 Mandrillus leucophaeus | reverse complement strand
GGCGACAGAGTGAGACTCTGTCTCAAAAAAAAGTTAAAAACTAAGTTTCCAAGGCGTTATGCTGTGGTCCTTAAAAGTCCTTTAGAATAATTTTCTGGAATAAATTAAGAGAAAACCTAAGTGTTTCCTAGGGGATGCTTACCAACTCCTCGCCCCTCCCCCTCACTCCCTTTTATTTTAATTGTGACTTAGGGTTAAATACAAACTACTAGCAGCTGTTGGTGGAAAAGAGCCCAATGCCAAACTCTGGGGTTTTCCTTTGTTCCCACGGGAGGCCTTGGGAGGAATGAGTGATCCCAAAGGAATGAGCAGACTTGGGGAATCCTCCAAGTGCCACCTCTGACTAATCTTGGCTGTTGCCAGGAAAACCCAACTTGGATTTCAGCTATTACTTTCCCTGCGATCCTGGTGCTGACTATTCAAGGGGACAGCTCTTCGAGATCTTCCTGTATACAGTACTTCCCAGTCCCCAGGTCACAGTCACCAGTGGAGGAAATCTTGAATCCCTTTTGTTGCAGGGATTGCGGCGCGACTGGGTTTAGAATGGGAATGCATGGGTTTGCATACCCCTACTCATCTAATTTCTTCATCTGGTCCACAGACCTTAGGAGTGCTTTAGTGTGTGTGGTAGGCCTGGGAATTCAGGGATCTCTTCCTTTGAAGAGTTCCAAGTATTGGGAGTTAAATAAGCAAACAATTAAAATCCAGCGTGCTCAGTGAATGGTAGAGGATACTATGGATACTAGGAGAACACTGAGGAGGGGCTTCCAAGTCCTCTTGGAGTGGTCACAGGATAATTTCTGCAGGAAGCAACATTGGGTAGAAATTTGAAAACAACAATAACACTTATTGTAACTTTTTAATCTGTACAAAGATTTCATTCTTAGAAGGCTTGGAAAATATATAATGTATAAAAAATGATTTATAAATACATGAGCCAAAGATAAACATTTTCATATTTCTTTCTAGTCTTTTTATGCATACGTAACAAATATTTGCATAACTGTGATCATACTGATTATAAAATTAAGCACAGTCATTCACTGCACAACAATGTTTGAGCCAGTGATGGATCATGCATTCAACAGTGGTCCCATAAGATTATAATAGAGCTAAAAAATTCCATTTGCCTAGTGACCTTGTAGCTGTCTAGCACAGTACTTTACTCATGTGTTGTGGTGATGCTGGTGTAAACAAACTACTGTGCTGCCAGTTGTATAAAAATAGAGCACATACCAATTATATGTAGTGTGCAATACTTGATAATGGTAATAAATGACTATGTTACTGCTTTATGTATTTACTACATTATACTTTTCATCATTATATTAGAGTGTATTCCTTTTACTTATTAAAAAAGCAGTAAAACTTTAAAAAAAAAAGTTTTAAAAACAGCCTCAGGCAGGTCTTTCAGGAGGTATTCCAGAAGAAGGCATTGTTATCATAGGAGATGTGTGTTGCCCCAAAGACCTTGCAGTGGACAAGATGTGGAAGTGAAAGACAGTGATATTGATGATCCTGACCCTGTGCAGGCATAGGCTAATACATGTGTTTGTGTCTTAGTTTTGTGTGTGTGTGTGTCTTAGTTTTTAACAAAAAACTTAAAAAATAAAAAAACAAAAATTTTAAAGATAGAAAAACCTTACAGAAGAAGGATATAAAGAAAGAAAACATTTTCTACAGCTGTACAATGTGTGCTTTAAGCTAAGTGCTATTACAAAAGAGTCAAACATTTAAAGAATTTACAAGTTAGGCTGGGTGCGGTGGCTCACACCTGTAATCTCAGCACTTTGGGAGGCCCAGGCGGGCGGATCACGAGGTCAAGAGGTCAAGACCATCCTGGCCAACATGGGGAAACCCCGTTTCTACGGAGAAAGAACTAGCCGGGCGTGGTGACACGTGCCTGTAGTCCCAGCTACTTGGGAGGCTGAGGCAGGAGAATCGCTTGAACCCAGGAGGAGGAGGTTGCAGTGAGCCGAGGCTGCACGAGTGCACTCCAGCCTGGAGACACAGCGAGACTCCATCTCAAAAAAAAAAAAAGCAGAAAAAAGAATTTCCAAGGTTATAACATAAATTTATAGTAATCTAAGGTTAATTTATTATTATTATTTTGGTTTTTTGAGACAGGGGCTTCCTCTGTCACCCAGGCTAGAGCGCAGCAGTATAATCTTGGTTCACTGCAACCTCCGCCTCCCGGGTTCAAGTGCTTCTTGTCCCTCAGCCACTCGAGTAGCTGGGATTACAGGCATATCCCACAGCGCCTGGCTAATTTCTGTTTTTTTAGTAGAGATGGGGTTTCACCATGTTGGCCGGGCTGGTCTCAAACTCTTGGCCTCATGTGATTCACCCATCTTGTCCTCCCAAAGTGCTGGGATTATAGGCATTAGCCACTGCATCTGACCAGGTTATTTTATTATTGATAAAAGAAAAACTGTTTTAAACATAGTGTAACCTTAAGTGTACAGTGTTTCTAAAGTCTACAGTAATGTGCAGTAATGTCCTAGGCCCTTACATTCACTCACTACTCACTCACTGACTCACCCAAAGCAACTTCCAGTCCTGCAAGTTCCATTCATGGTAAGTGTCCTATCTGTACAGCATTTTAAATCTTTTATACCGTATTTTTACTGCACTTTTTCCATGTTTAGGTACACACATACTTACCATTGTGTTATAATTGCCTACAGTATGCTATTCAGGGTTGTACCGGTAGTAGGAGCCCTCGACTGTACCATACAGCCTAGATGTGTAGTAGACTACACCATCTAGGTTTGTACAAGTACCTTCTATGATGATTGCAGGATGAAATCGTGTAAGGACACATTTCTCAGAATGTATCTTCATCATTAAGTGACATCTGACTGTTTCTATTTTTAACCCATACTCTTTCCTTTTGTTCTTACTCTTTCCTGTGTTACTAAATATTTATCAAGAACATGTGTTTATTCATTTACTGATTCTTTTCACCTTTTTATTTGACAAGTAACTGTTCAACTGTACTGTACTGTGGCTTCTCTCTTCTCTCTTCTCCAATCTGCCAGCAGGGCTCTGAGGCCTGAGTCATCTCCAGGAGGATGCTGCAGGGTTTCTAAGACATTGTGCTAAGTACTGGGAATACAGTGGTGAAAATGGTCAGCCCATCTTGCTCTTCCTGTTCTCATGTGGTTTCTTAATGACTCTATGTACTGGCAGGTCCGTAAAGCTTCAAGTATCAGCCATGCTTATAGTCTCTCTAGGAAAAGGGGTCTTAGGCAGTTCTTTCTCCAGGAAGTAGTTATACCTTGTCAACCACATGCATACAGCGAAGCCAGCTCTGCTTCCCTAGTGACAGCTGATGGCACCAGGGACCAGTGCCTAAGCCCGAGCTGCCCAGCAAGGATAGTGTCCTAGCAGGAGGGTAGCCAACTGAATGGCCATTGGAGGAATGAGAGCAGAGGCCCCATCCATGTGATCTCTGAAATGATGAGAAGGCAATGTTCAAATCTTCTACCAGGGCTGAGGTAAGTTCCAATGTACAAAATGCTGGGAGCTGGAGAGATTGATCCACTAATTAGGCAGTACTGGGTATTTTACCACTTCTCCATGTGGCATAGCCACAAAATCCTGTTACCTTGTGGTTCTCAACTTTTTTGGGTTTGTGGCTATGGCACAGAAGGTGAGCTATCTACCAGAAATGTGTGTTCCTCTTTTCATGATGTAGAGTTTTGGCCGCTCAGCTAGGGATTGTATTCCTACCACCTCATGCCCCTAGGTAGAACTATGTGACTAGCCACCAACACAATGGGACTGGAAGTGATATGTGTCACTTGTAGGCCAAGGCAGTAAAGAGGTGACTTTTCCATATTCTTTCTCTCTACCTGCCAGAACTCCAAGGTTCTAAGGATGGAAGAGTCGTAGTTGGAAAGAGCCTGGGTACCTGAATCACCGTATGGAGGAAAATCACTTGCTGAGCAGCAACATCCTCATTAGACTAGCTATGTGGGTGAGAAAGAACCTTGGAATTTGAGTATTTATTTGCTACAGAATAACCTTAACAAAGTGCTAGTATTGAGTGCTAGTATTTTTGGCAGCACATTTGAAAGGATTAATTTGCATGTGTAGTAATTACACTATTAAACTGACAACACCTCAGCATAGTGTCATTGTTTGAGTAGAACTACTTGCTGCCCTGGTCACTCTCTTAGATACTCATGAAGCAAAGTTCTCACAGGTCTTAGCAAATGCATAGTGTCGTTGTTTCTTGATGTGTATCAAGCTTTGCCCTGTACCACATGGAAGCCTGTGAAAACCCAGCTCAACATTCTGTCTGCCCAGATACCACGTCAACAGCATGAATCATAGTTGTAAAAACTTTACCTGCCAATTGCAATGCCTTGGGAAGGAGTCTCAGCACTTCTTCCTGCCTCCTCGGTTGAGAATCACTGATTTGCAGTAATCTGGTCAAGACATTTTGCTGGCAATCCAAAAAGGAAGACAAATCAACTAACCCAGGTATGGTTGTATTAGTAGCCCCCAAATAGGGAAATACTATAATTTGTTAAACGTTTCCCATATTTTTTGAACACTAACTTTTTACTGTCAAAACTAACTATATGTCAAAGACTACTTTTGAATAAATATATCTGCCCACATGTTTGTTTCCTTATGATATGTTTCTATCAGGAGCTATCTTTATTCATTTATTTATGTGGATTTTAAGGGACAAGTAGGAATAAGCCCCATTCTGTGGGGGCAGACAGGAGGGAAAGGCGTGTGCCTGATGGAGTTGTGAGGTACTATGTCTGTGCCAGGAACTGCCCACAATTCTGCATGAGGAGAGTGCAGCGTCCTTTAGAGCCTTGGATGAGGATGAGTCTTGAGAGAAGGTGTCTTTCCTGGGGTGCCTGAGATATTCTGCTAAGGAGTTTCCTAAGGTAATAGGAGCCGCTGAAGAATGTGAAAAAGGGCATTATTAGCGGTATGACTCTGGGCAATTGATTTCACCACTATGAACCTGGGTCTCCACCTATCTTCTGGGGTGATGGAAAAGACTGAACCATCTAATGAACATGAAGCCATCCAGCTCAGCAAGCAGCAGGTTCTGGAAGGCTGATCCCTGCCTCCTCTGTGTGATCTCCCACTCTGTCGAGGGGCAGTTGTAAGGAAGCCAAGCAGGGCTCTTCTGTCGCCCAGGATTTCTAGTGTGTGTGATTCGTGAACGTCTTTGAGCAGACTTCCATCTAGGGGACAGGGAGGACTCCACCGAGGCTGTGCTCGCTGTGCTCACATATCTCTTGGAGCTGCAAAAGCTGAAGGAGTATAGATTTTTAATTTTTTTTTTTTAAAACATAGGAGAGCTCTTAGATTGGGGTTGAAAACCACCTGTCTTTTTCTACAGGTGAGCTGCAAATTCTCACAATTATAATCTATCAAATATTTACTGCATACCTGCTAATTTCTGGCATGTTATGGGTCCTGGAGATATGTCAAGGACGAAGACAAATTTCTGCACTCACAGGCCTTACATTATAGTGGGAAATGATGCAGGCAACCCCCAAAGGGGAGCTTAACCCACTGGGTTCTTGGCTTTGGCCAGGAAATTCAAGGGCAAGCCAGAGGTAGAAGAAAACAGCTTTAGTGAAGAGGCAGTGTTACAGCTCCATGACTACTCGTACAGAGCAGGGCTACCCAGTAGCCAGAGAGCAGCAGCTCAGGACAGTTTTGCAGTCATATTTATATAACCCACTTTTAATTGCATGCAGATTAAGGGGTGGTTTATGCAGAAATTTCTAGGGAAGAGGTAGTAGCTTTTGGGTCATTGGGTGATTGCCATGGAAAGGGGTGGCAACTGCCCGGGTATTGCCATGGCACACTAATGGGTGTGTGTGATTGAAAGCTGCTTTTGCCTAAGCCCTGTTTTAGCGAGTCCTCAATCTGGTCTGGTGTCTGAGCTCTGCCTCTGGCGTCAAGTCCCACCTCCTACCTCAGGAAGGCAAATAAAATAGAAAGAGGGGGAAATGAAACTAATACAAAAATTTGGTAAGTTTGTAATGAGTGGCATCATGGGAAATCAAGAATCTGAGTGAGAGAACTGAAGGGACCCATTTTAGGTAGGAAATCAGGAAAGGCTTCTCTGAGCAGGGGATACATAAACCCAGACTTAGAGATGGAAGAGAAACTAGGATTGCAAATAAAGGAGGGATGGGAGGAAGTGTCCCAAGGGGAGGGAAAAGCCCGTGCAAAGGCCCAGAGATGAGGAGAAGCTGGGTCTAGAGGAATTGAAAAACCACCAGTGTGTCTGAAGCAAGGCGGGTGTGACATGGGATGAGGCCGAGAGGGAGTACAGCTGAGCTACAGGGATCTGGTCAACACTTTTTGTTGGTAATGGAAAAAATAAAACAACTATGCCATATAGTGGTTATAAGTGCAGGCTCTGGAGTTTCAGACAGGCTTGGGAGGAAATCACATTTTCTCTGCCCATTAGCTGTGTGATCTTGGACATGTCGTTTTCCAAGGAGGAGATGACTTACTCTGCACCTTCAGTGAAGTGATCTGGCACTGGGGGAGAACTCTGCAAGACATGACCTGCCCATCATGGGCTGTGGTCTGCCAGACTGATAAGGTGTGTTTCTCCTTTCTTCATTAAAACTTGAGAGCAAGTGGTGTTCCAGGAAACTATTCGGATGCTGTGTCAAAGCGAAACAGTTACTGAAGCCACAGATACTCTTTGTTCATTGATGATACTGGAATGTGGCTGGGGAGGGCTCAGACCCACAGAAATTGGACTCTGTGGGGCCCCAGGGACTCAAACTCTTTGTGAAATGCTGGCTGCTTGGTATGAACTGATGCCTCAACAATGTTAGCAGCAGCTAGCTCTGGGGTTTCTGGGCAGTCCTATTGGCTAGAAGCTGGGGAGGCTGCTGTGAGGCTTTCTGGAAATATTTAAAATGGACAATTTACTGGGAAAGGGTGTGTTCTTGCTTTGTAACTAATGCTGTGGGACCCTCTGGTGGCCACAGTGGGAGTAGCTTGGCAGTGGGGTTTGCTTTCTCTTAAGTGGCCCAGGCAGGAAGCCTTGGCTAGAAACCAGAGGATTGAATATGGGACTGGAAAGATTACCCAGTTGGCTTGAGATGGAGGCTGTGATTTAGGTTGACAACCTACCCCATTTTCTCTTGCTTTTGGCAGCATTTCTCTGGGCTTCAGCAGTGAGAAAAGTAATGCTGTGTGTATAATATAACAACAACAAAAAAAAGGTGAAAATAAGATGTTAAGTTGAACTAGTGTCTGGTACCATATGGACCAAAACCTCAGTTTGGGCATGGGATTCCACCAGTTTTATTGGTTGACTTTTAAGTGAATTCATTCTAACAGCTTTGAGCATGGATATTCTGAAAGTCAAAGTGCTTAGCTGTTGGAGGTTGTGCTGGCTGATAATTAGTGGGGCATCTGTGAGGTCTTATATCATGTGACCAACGTATGGTCATATGACCAACATGTGGTCATATGATATAAGAACACAAATGGGCCGGACGCGGTGGCTCATGCCTGTAATCCCAGCACTTTTAGAGGCCAAGGCAGGCGGATCACCTGAGGTCAGGAGTTCAAGACCAGCCTGACCAACATAGTGAAACCCTGTCTCTACTAAAAATACAAAATTAGCTTGGTGTCGTGGCGCATGCCTATAGTCCCAGCTACTTGGGAGGCTGAGGCAGGAGAATCACTTGAACCCAGGAGGTGGAGGTTGCGGTGAGCCAAGATTGCACCACTGCACTCCAACCTGGGTGACAGAGCGAGACTCCATCAAAAACAAAAAACAAAAAACAAATAAAACAAATGTACTCCAAATCTTCTAGTTAAAAATTAACACAATAATTTTATATTCTACAAAGTTCTGTCTCATATGTTATCTTATTTGTTTCTTATTATCACTCCAAGAAATGGTTTAGGTGGATTAGTGCTATGATTATAGTAATAATTTATTGTGGTTGACGTATATTATCTGTAAAGCTGACAAAAGCCCTGTGAAATAGATACCCAGTCTGTTTTCAGATGTGGAAAGGAAGCTCAGAGAGGCTACATCACTTCCCTAAGGGCATTGATATAGTCCTATTGGAACCCAGATAAGCTTAGCCCCAAAGCCTCCCCTCTTGCCACCACCCCACTCTGCCTTACTCTTGGTAGAACCACAGCGATGACAGCTGCTTGGGAACATAACCACAATCTGGGCAGGAACATGAGAAGTGTTCACAGCTAGCGCTGAGGGGAGGTAGCGTGTGTGGCCAGTGCTGCACGGGGGACTTCAGAACAGCAGGCTCCCACTTGCTGGATCCTTAAGAATAACTTCATGGGTGACATAGGATTTGAAGTGAGCTTTGCAGGTTGGGTCAGATTTAATAGGCTTGACTGAGCATATGGGACAGGAGCTGAGAGAAGAGCAGTCCTGAGGGAGGAGTAACACGAGGGAAGATGCCGCAGGGAGTACGCACAGGACACACTAGAGGAACAGCAAGAGTGGCTAGAAAGGGGGATTGGGTGAGGGATGAGGGCTAGATTATTGATGCTTTTGAATTCCAGGCTAAAAACTTAAATGGTAGACACAGTGAAATCATAGAGGGAGGAACCACGGCCAGCTGTGGAGGAGGGAACAGCTGTGATATGAGAATGGGGTGGAGCTGGGAGAAACTGAGGGCCAGGAGATGAGGGAGGCCTGCCCTGGAATGATAGTGGCGAGGGTGGATGAGAAGGTACAGATTTGAGAGAAAGAACAGGAAGAATCTGCAGGCTGCTGCTACTGAACTCCACAGGGAGAGGAAGGAGCAGAACTGCCTAGCAGTTTCCAGACCTGGACACCTTGTGCTCTGATACCTGCCAAATGCAGGGAGGAGCACTGGTTTGGGAAGGAAGGTGCAGACTAAGCTGCCAAGCTGCCAAGCTGCTGGTGGGGTTTCTTAGGTGAAAACAACCTGCTTTGTGATTAGTCTTAAATTGTTTGCCCCACCCCTGACATGGTGACCTGCAAGGAAGAGTGTGTAGATGCTGGTTCTCTCAGTTGTCAGTTCATAGATAACTCTTTCCTGAGCAACACTCTATGGCTGCCTGCACAGCTTACAGTCAGGCTGGAACTCTGGCAGGATGCCTGGCTCCAGCATAGCTTTCCCCAGCCAGGCTCAGCCATCTAGTGATGGGGGCATTAGACTGGGAGTCTGTCATTTGGCTGTAGCTGCTGGGCTGGGTGCTGTGGGGAACGCACAGATGAAGGCAGCACGGTCCTTGTGTTTGAGGAATTCACACTCCAGGCGAGGAGACAAGTCGTGATGGAAGGCAGTGAAAGGAGGCCAGAAGGTAGATGTACCAGCTGGGGACAGATTGTAGAACCAGACAGCCGCTAGGTTTTGGCCAGATGTGATTTCCACCATGAAGCTTCCCCAACCTCACCTACACCGGGGTTGGATGTTGCTCCCTTAGCCTCTCGTGGCCCTTATCATGGAGTAGGGAAATTGCCTATCTGCTCATTTGTCTCCCTTGATGCCTGTTGGTTCCTTGGGGAGAGATCTCTCTTGGTGTGTTGTGTGTTCTGAGCAGAGTATGCTCTCAGTGGATTTTGGCAGGAACCATAAATCAGTAATCAATACAGGATGATAAGAAGAGTGGTCCTGCGGCATCTGAGGAAGGGAAGGGTGCAATGATGGAAATATCCCTATAGCCCACGTCAGCTTGAACATGCTCAGTTTCTCTTTTTTGAAAAACATGACTTAAAATTTGTCATCTATTCCAGCAAAGAAATGAGTTTAAATGTTTTAAAACACATTCAAACTTTTTAGCTTAATCTGTTCTTAAACCATAACAGTAAATACATTATCCGTGATGGTTGTAAAGGTCTATTCCTGATAGAAAAGCTTCCTGGTATGAGACACCTGTCCATATTTTTTCTTGTTACTATTTCATGGTGGCAGCTATGGTGAAGTGGAAAGCAGATTAGAGAACTGATTTGAGCTCTGGTTCTCCCATTCATTAGCTTTGTGACCTAAGGCAAGTCACCTAACCTCACTGCACCTATTTCTTCATATTCAAAGTGAATATGAATATATGTATATATATATAATAACAACTATTTGAGAAACCATTATATTTTACAAATCCATTTTTTTTGTATACAGATGTTCTGCAGCTTATGATGGGGTTATGTCCAGGTAAACTCATCATAAGTTGAAAGTATCGTAAATTGAAAATTCAGCCCAGAGACTTTTTGGTAAAAGAATCACCAATACTTAAAGTCTGAAACTTTGTGGTTGTGTATTGCTTTTGCAGCATCAGAAAGTCAAAAAGTCTTCATTAAGTTGAACCATTGTAGGTTAGGGATTGTCTGTATTTATTCAGGTGCTTGCTGAGTGCCAACTGTATGCCTGGCACTACCTAAACACTGTGGATACAGAAATAAAGATACAGTCCCTGCCTTTGGGAATCTCAGTCTAACAGGGCAGGCAGACAAATAAAGCAACACTTACTTCTTATTATCATGGCTGGGATGACTCTGATTGTTGCTGGAGTGCAGAACAGAAAGCAGAGATATCTGGACCTGAGTGGGTGTTAGGGAGGCTTCCTGGAGGAGGAGGTACTTAAAGATAATCTTGACGGATAAGTAAGAGCCAGTCAAGGAAGATGAGGAAAATGAAGTAAGGGAGAAGCCCCTGGAGCAATACAGATGATTTGGAGGTTTGTAGGTGCGTGGGGTGTGTGTTCGGAGGCTGCTGGAGATCAGGACATGGAAACCACAGAGGGCCAGATCACTAAGAGCCTCCAATGCCAAGTATAGACATTTGAGCCTTTTTTTGAGTGTGGTGAGGACACATCGAAAGTTTAACACTTATATATTTGTATTTCTGATTATGAAGTTAATGAGTGTCCACTGAGAGAAAAATGAAAAATACAGAAACATATAAAGAAAAAAAGGATATCCAGAGACAACCATTATGCATATTTTGGTAAATACACTTGATGACATATCTATAGCCCTGTAACTCCATAGCTATAGATATGGCTATGTCTAGATCACCTAATATCTATCTATCTGTATATAGATGTAACTAGGCATCCTGGCTACTTAAGGCATAGTCTGAAGTGACATGGTTCACCTGCCAGTATAATGGTTTAAAAGGCTGGCCACTTTTGAAAGCCCCTCATATCTCTCATTCCTGTATCTTCTAGGATTAAAAATTTATAGGCTACAGTTGAATAATTCTTGGTTACCCAGGACCTTGTGGTGGATGCCTTCTTTCACCGAGCATTCATGGGGTGCCTATAAGGTGCCGGGCCCTATTCTGTGATAGGGATCCCATTGTAAGCAAATCTCAGGTCACTGCCCCATGGAGCCCACCTCTGTAGGGATCAAAAGTGGGCAGAGAGATAGGGGCACGGCCAGTTTGTGTCCTTCCCAGGTGCGTGCCTACTGCATCCTGGGGAACTGGAAGTGAGTGCAAGCAGTGAAATGCTGTGAAGCGCAGCATTAGCTGGGCATGGTGGCATGTGCCTGTGGCCCCAGCTCCTTGGGAGGCTGAGGTGGGAGGATCACCTGAGCTTGGGAAGTTGAGGCTGCAGTGAGCCAAGATAGTGCCACTGCACTCCAGCATGGGTGATACGGTGAGACCTCATCTTAAAAAAAAAAAAAGGCAATTGGATGACTCCAGACCCAGGGCTGAGGCCCCCACCTGCAGCGGGGCAGCTTCTGAGGCAGATGAGGAGCAGCAGGGAAAGTCGTGGCCTGGTGTTCCCTGTCACAGTGCCCCAACTCATTCCTCGGGAAGTCCAAACTTGCCCAAAGGCAAAACTCAATGTCTCTGGCTCCAGCCGATTTTGAATGTGTTTCAGAGGAGTATAGAGGGGTTGGGGAGCCCCCTCTCCACCTATGGTAACAGTATATGGTTTAACATTATTGTGTCTCTGTACTATAATTGGTTAGCACGTGGTTATTTATGGAAAATTCTGGTGGTTTAAGCCCACCCACGATGTTCTAGCCTTCACTCAAGTTTGTTTTCCTTCTCTCCCTTCCCTTTCTTCCCTTCCTTTCTTTCCTTTCTTTCCCTCCGTCTGTCCCTTCCTCCCTTCCCTAACCCTTCCTTTCTTCCCTACCTCCTTTTCTTTCCTTCCCCTTCCCCCTTTCCTTTCTTGCCCACTCTGTAATGAAACCTAAGGTTTTTTTTTTTTTTTTTTTTTTCCTGGCTTCTGATTCTCTCTCAAAATTTACCAGTCTTTAGGCAGGGACACTGCTTGTGTCTTTAGGCAGGCATGGAGCTCATCCTATAGCCCTCAGCTCCTCCCAGCCTCCTTCTTCTTTGATCTCTGGGCATCACTGGGGCAGCTGCTGAGTCTCAGGGGTTCCTAGTCTTCACCGAGTTCTGCCCTGAGATGGTTTCTCCCTGTCCTTACCAGAAGCCTGTGCTGTCTGGAGCACTGAGGCTGTCTCGAGCTAACTGATCTGCTCTCTGGATTCCAGGGACACCCACGGGGCCAGAGGTTGAAGGCACAGGTGTTGATATCTCCAACTGTTCTGACTCCAGGTTGGTGCACTTCAACGCCCAGTATTAACCACGCAATAACAGGATGCCACCAAAATTTTGATTTGGGGCTGTTGCATCCTAACTTTAATAAAATTTAATAGATATTATTTTATAGAGTAGTTCTAGGTTTACAGATAAATTGAGCAGATAGTATAGAGAATTCCCCTATTCTCCCTTGTCCTCCCCTAGCACACAATTTCCTCTATCATCAGTATCGTGCATTAGTGTGATACATTTTTACAATGATTAATCAATAGTGATACATTATTATTAACTAAACTCCATAGTTTATATTAGGGTTCATTCTTTGAGTTTTTCGGTTCTATGGGTTTTGACAATTACCTAATGTCATGAATCCCCAGTACAGTATCACACAGAATAGTTTCACTGCTGAAAACCTCCTTGTATTCAACTCAATTCATCCCTCCTCCACGCTTGGCAATCACTAATCATTTTACTATCTCTACCTTTTTGACTTTCCTGGAATGTCCTAGTGTTCGAATCATACAGTGTATAGAGTTTTTAGACTAGTTTCTTCCTAGCATTATGTATTTAAAGTTCCTCCATGTTTTTTCATGGCTTGATAGCTCATTTCTTTTTATCACTGAATAATATTCAATTGTATAGATAGATATACCACAGTTTGTTTAGCCATTCACTTAGTGAAGGACATTTTGGTTACTTCCAGTTTTTGACAAGTATGAGTAAAACTGTTTTAAATACTTGGATGCGAGTTTTTGAGTAAACAAACATGTTTTCACATGACTTCAGTAAATACCTAAAACTGCCATTGCTGGATTGTATGGCAAGACTATGTTTAGCTTTGTAAAAAAAACCTGCTAAACTGTTTTCCAAAGTGACTACCATTTTGCATTTCCACTAGCAATGAATGAGAGTTCCTGTTGCTCTGCATCTTTGACAGCCTTTGGTATGGTCCCTTCTTTGGATTTTAGCCATTCTATTAGGTGTATAGTAGTATCTCATTGTTTTAATACGTAATTTCCTAGTAACAAATGATTTTGAGCATCTTTTTCATATGCTTATTTGCCATTCATATATCTTTTCCGGTGAAGTGTCCAGATATTTTGCCTATTTTTAAATTGGGTTGTTTGCTTTTTTTATGATTGAGTTTTAAGAGTTCTTTATCTATTTTGGACACCAGTCTTTCATCAAATATGTATTTTACAAATATTTTTACTATAAATTGTTTATCATTCTCCTAACAGTGTCTTTCACAAAGCAGAAGCTTTTAATTTTAATGAAGTTCAACTTATCAATTTTTTGTTTCCTGGATTGTGCTTTTGGCATTGTATCTAAGAAGTCATCACCAAACCCAAAGTCACCTAGATTTTCCCCTATGTTATTGTCTAGGAGTTTTACAGTTTTTTTTTTTTTTTTTTTTTTTTTTTGAGACAGAGTCTTGCTTTGTCACCCAGGCTGGAGTGCAGTGGTGAGATCTCGGCTCACTGCAACCTCTGCCTCCTGGATTCAAGCAGTTTTCCTGCCTCAGCCTCCTGAGTAGCTGGGACTACAGGCGTGCACCAACATGCCCAGCTAATTTTTGTATTTTTAGTAGAGATGGGGTTTCACCATGTTGGCCAGGCTAATCTTGAACTCCTGATCTTGTGATCTGCCCGCCTTGGACTCCCAAAGTGCTGGGATTACAAGCATTAGCCACCGTGCCTGGCCCGAGTCTTACAGTTTTGCACCTTACATTCAGGTGTAAGATCCATTTTGTGAAAGGTGTAAAATCTGTGCCTAGATTTATTTATTTTTCTCAAGTGGATGTCTAGTCATTCTAGCACCATTTGTTGAAAAGACTATCCCTGCCCTGTTAAATGGCCTTTGTGCCTTTCTCAAAGATCAGTTGACTATTTATGTAGGTCTATTTCTGAACTTTGTATTCTTTTCCAGTGACCTATTTGTCTGTTTTTTCTTTCTTCACCAATTCCACACAGTTGTGGTTACTCTAGCTTTATAATTAGTACTGAAGTTGGCAGTGTCAGTTCTCTGGGGATTTTTCTCATCTTTACTATGAGAACCTGGTGGGGCTCCTGGTGGTAAAACTTAGAAAAGTGTGAGATCCCCCTAAGTCTGGGACCCAAGGAGTTTTTAATGCTCAAGCCAGGCCACCCTCAGCTTCTAGTAATCTGTTAGTACCATTTATGTGCTCTTCCCAGTTGCTGGCTTCAGCATCTTCTCTTCCTGCTAACCTCTGATTCCCTGTATTTGCCTGTCTTTTTAGTTTTCAGGGTGGCAATTTGCCCTGTGACCTCTCCTCTAGTCCCTCTAAGAAGGGTTGATAATTTTCAGTTTGTTCAGCTTTTTTCTTATTGTGAGGACAAGTGGTGACTTCCTAACTCTTTACATGTTGGAGTAGAAACCGGAAATTTCATTTAAAAAAGTACTTGTAATAAAAGTCACTAATTGTAAATGTAGAATTTAATCATTTAAGTAGATATGTAGAATTTTGCAGCCGTCACCTCAATCCCCTCTTAGAATACATTTCTTACCTTCCCAAATTCCCCCAGAGCCTCTTTGTAGTCATTTTCTAATCCCTGGTCACCATGACGGAGCCTGAACAAAATAAACATTTGGAAAACAGACAACATTAAATTTAAACTTGTATTAGATTGGAATTTTATGTAATGGACCATTGTCTTACTTTGTGGCAACTAGAAGAGATATTGTATTCTAAGGACTTTCTTTGGGGGAACTTAATAGTAGTCCTGTTTATTGCTCTCCTTGAATGGTTTCATTCGTGCTGGTGACTGATAGTTGCTCTCATACCTTATCTGGTGAGCACAAGTGAAAGAGCTAAAAAAAAAATCTTCTATTAGAAATGTAGATGATGAATTTACAGATAATGTTATGTGAAGGTAAGTTTTTTTTTTTTTTGAGACAGAGTTTTGCTTTTTTTGCCCAGGCTGGAGTGCAATGGCGCGATCTTTGCTCACCGCAACCTCCACCTCCCGGATTCAAGCGATTCTCCTGCTTCAGCCTCCGGAATAGCTGGGATTACAGGCATGCACCACCAAGACCCGCTAATTTTGTATTTTTAGTAGAGATGGGGTTTCTACATGTTGGTCCGGCTGGTCTTGAACTCCCAACCTCAGGTGATCCACCTACCTCAGCCTTCCAAAGTGCTGGGATTACAGGCATAAGCCACCATGCCCGGCCAGGAATTAAGTATTTTACCATCTTTTTTCTTTCAGAAATTTGGTTGGTAACATTGAAGAGACACTACTCACCTGCCTGAAATGCCCTTCATTATCTTTTCAGGTTGCAAGGGCTCTGGAACAGCCCTTACAGTACTCACATAAAGGTGAGTATAACATTTCACTGTAGTCCTGTACTTTTTTACTTTTTTGTGCTTACAAGGATTAGCATAAGTATGTGAAAATACAAAATCAAGAGTAGAAGCCAGGCACGGTGACTCATGCCTGTAATCCCAGCACCTTGGGAGGCTGAGGCAGGTGGATCACGAGGTCAGGAGTTCAAGACCAGCCTGGCCAAGATGATAAAACCCCATCTCTACTAAAAATACAAAAAAGTAGATGGGCGTGGTGGTGGATGCCTGTAATCTCAGCTACTCGGGAGACTGAGGCAGAGAATTGCTTGAGCCAGGGAGGCAGAGGTTGCAGTGAGCTGGGTTTGTGCCATTGCACTCCAGCCTGGGCGACAGAGTGAGACTCTGTCTCAAAGAAAAAAAGATTAGAGATATGCGTCTGTAACTAGTTTTCTGTTGCTGCCTATTAACACATTATAACAAGTTAGTGGTTTGAAACCACAGAAATCAGGAATGAAATGATTGGGTTCTCTGATCAGGGTCTTAGGAGACTGAAATCCAGTTATGGGCTGACTGTGCTGTCATCTAGAGCTCAGGCTACTCTTCCAAGTTCACTACAGATGTATTGGTAGAATTCATCTTCTTGTGGGTGGAGGATTGAGATCCCTTCCTCTGTTCTGGCTCTCAGCCAGGAGACACCCTGACTCCAGAGGCCACCTGCATTCTTTCTCACTTGGTCTTTCCCACCTTCCAACCAACAACAGCTGGTGGAATTCTTCTCAAGCTCCTGTCCTCTGACTTTATCTTCTCCTACCCACTAGAGAAAGCTCTGGCACTTACGGAGTGATGTGATTAGATCTGGCCTACTCAGGAAAGCTCAGCCTTTGCATTAGTATGTTCTTGCAATGCTATAATTAACTACCTGAGACTGGGTAATTTATGAAGAAAAGAGGTTTAATCGGTTCATGGCTCTGTGGACTGTACAGGCTTCTGCTTCTGGGGAGGCCTCAGGAAACTTACAATCGTGGCGGAAGGGGAAGCAGGCACAGTCTTCACATGGCTGGCAGGAGAGAGAGGGAGAGAAGGGGGAAGTGCTACACACTTTTAAACAACCAGAACTCATGGAAACTCTATCATGAAACACCACTTGGGGGGTGGTGTTAAACCATTAGAAACCACCCTCATGACCCAATAACCTCCTGCCAGGCCCCACCTCTAACAGTCAGGATCACAATTCAACATGAGATTTGGGTGGGTACACAGAGCCAAACCATATCACTCTTTAAAGTCATATAACTGCCATGTAACAACATAATCACAGGAATGATGTCTCATCACCGTAGCAGGTTCCAGAGATAAGGGTACAGCATGTTTGGAGACCATTTTAGAAATTCTGCCTATCACAGTTCAACTTTTCGTCCCCACACATTCACGTTTCTCCCAGATGCAAAATATGTTTACCTTCTCACCTAAGGTTCCCAAGTCTCATGTCATTAATGCATTAGTTCAAAGTGTCATGTAGATCTAATCTGATCAAAAGTTTAAAATCTCATCTAAATCATCTACACCAAGCGTGAATGAGGCTTCTGTCCATTAAGTACAGATTTTTTTTTTTTTTTTGGGGGGAGTCTCGCTCTGTTGCACATGCTGTGCAGCAGCACAACCTTGGCTCACTGCAACCTCCACCTCCTGGGTTCAAGCAATTCTCCTGCTTTCGCCTCCCGAGAAGCTCAGATTACAGGCATGTGCCACTACACCCAGCTAATTTTTTTTTGTATTTTTAGCAGACATGGGGTTTTGTCCTGTTGGCCAGGATGGTCTCGAACTCCTGACCTCAAGGGATCCATCCGCCTTGGCCTTCCAAAGTGCTAGGATTACAGGTGTGAGCCACTGCACCTGGCCCAAGTACAAATCCTTGACATAATTCCCTTACCTCTGCTGACCTGTGAAACTGAACAAAGCTTATCTGCCCTCAACGTGCAATGGTGGGACAGTCATAGAATAACAACACTAGTGATTCTTGTTCAAAAAGAGGGAAAGTGGAAGGAACAAAGTCACTGATCCAAAATCATTTTGAAATGAGGCTAAGCAAAATCCAGCAGGAATTTGTTGATTAGGATCCACAGCCTGGAACTAACCCTCTGTGTGTGACATGGGGCTTTGCCTCCGGGCTCTGCATTTCTATCTTTATTCAAATCATTTTATTTTCCTTCTTCTGGCACTCCTTTGGTTCTTCACCTTTCTCCTTATGGCAGCATCCTCCCCTTAATCCCTGGTGCATCTTCCCTAGCAGAATTGGTCAGATATTGCCCATGTCATGGTCCTGACCATCTCCATGAGGGGCTGTCCTTGTGACCCCCTGCTCCTCTGGGACTCTCTTCGCTGACCTGACCTCTCTCAGTCATGATTGCTTTCAGCTGATCTGGCTGGCTTAGAAGAAAACCTAGGACTGTAGGGTCCCAGAACCAATCTCTGCCCTTCAAGAGAGGAAGAAAGTAACAGGGGTCTTCATCGAGAAATGACCCACATGAGGGCCTGGACTCTTCAGCAGTTACAGCAGAGGAAAGTTTCTGAAAAAGAATGGAGGGGCTGAGATCCCAGGCCGGGAAAGCAGGTTGTGTCAAGCACTATTTAATCCTTATGTGCTCCCTTCCCCAAGCTACCAGCCAGCGAAAGACAACTGACCAAGTATAAGTACTAGGACTACAGAACCGTGATAAAGGGTTTGTCCAAGGAAATGCCCTTTTACTATTTTTGTTTTCACAGTGGAAATTGCTATTTTTGATCCAAAGTTTTCTGAAACGCAGCAGTGAGTTCCTGGAGAGTGAGTTAGGTGCTTTGGACAGGGAGGCTGAGGCCAAGGCTTGTTGGTCGATCTGCTGCCACCATGTGGTGACGGAGCCTGGGAGAGTCTTAGTCTTTCTTGGCTTCACTTTCCTTGTCAGTAAGGTAGAGGCTTATTGTTCCTCTCTGAGGTCCCTTCCTGCTGTGTTTTCTCTGAGTTTCTGAGGAGCAGAGATGGTTTTTAATGCTGCCCAGGACCTGAAGCTAAGACCTGACTCTGTGTCTCCTGCAGGAGCCTGAGCTGAGTCCACACCCTGGAAGCCCAGAATTGAGGGAACAGATGAAAGAAAGAAAGTCAGCAGGTTTAGGGGAAGAGAATAACCACAAGCCATTGGTAAATGAAAACCAAAGAAGGGGAAAATAAGGACAAATTGGGTCAGAGGCTTCAGGGGAAATGGGCAATGCCCACCATCATCCAGGCTCTCGGGGAGCAGCGTGAGCTGAGCAGTGGGACTGAGAGAGAAACTTACTCTCTTGACTCAGAGCTGGTTTATAGTGAAGGGCAGCAGCAACTTCAAGATGGGGAGGATGCCACCATGAGCCCCCGCCCCAGACCCAGGAGCCTTGAGCCTGGGGCTGCCGTAGCAGTGGATGCTCTTCAGGTCAGTGTGGGTTAGAGGGAGTAACCATGCTGGGAGAAGGGTTGGAGACATCCATTCTTACATTAAACAGCTCTGCCCTAGGTCAGGTGCCAGAGTAAGTGTCCCTTGCTTGTATATGAATCACTGATACTAATAATATTCTTCTGTCCTTACAGTTGAGGGAGGTTTCTCATAAATATTTACTGGGTATTTAATTTTCTTTATACTGTGCTAAGTACTTGGGAGTCAGATATTTAATGTCTCCCCAGAGGATCTCAAGCCAGTGAGTGGGAGAACACAAGCAGATCATTTCAACAAAATATGGTAGTTCTACCAAACTGAGGTGTTGTAGCAGCCCAGAGGATGGGAGGGTATGCCAAAGGGCATTGCTCCTAATGACAGGGGGAACCATAAGAGAAAATTTTCAGGACAGACCAGTCTTTCTCTAAGCTTCCACAGGGGATGATCCTGGGGCATGGATGGTGTAAAGCAGGTGCCTCTCCAGGGAAGGGGATTTGCAGCATCTTGAGGGAAAGAGCATCCCTTACAAGACATTTGGGACAGAAAATGTAGGTGAGAGGATTGGAGGTTTGCAATCACTTTTATTCAATCATTGATGAACACTGCTGAGAGGCCCCTCCGTGCTGGGCCCTTAGCTAAGAACTGTGAACAGAGAGATGAGTAAAATGGGATCCCAGCTTTCATAGAATTCTCAGTCTAGTGACCAGTGAGTCATGAGAAGTGTAGTGATGGTGGGTTCATTGGAACCAGTGGCCCATGCATGCCACATGAGATGACCTCAGTGGATGGCCTGGTTCCCCTTCTGGTTGTTTTCAACAGCTGGATGACCTGTCCTGGGCCAGTGATCCTGGACTTCAGCCATATTTCAGCATCTCAAGGTATAGTATGCCAACACCTCAGCTCCATGTGGAGTCAAAGCAGTTAACACAGCTAAGGTATTCAGAGGACACTAATGATATCAGTAGCTACTGACTACTTCCTGGCCAGCTGGAGAAATAAAGAAGTAAGTTTAATAAGTCTTCTAAATTTGTCCTTGCCATTATGATAAACAACTTTATCTTGATAATTAATTATATTATGGCTAATTAATTATAACTTGCCATGATGATAAATAACTTTATCCTGAGTACAGCAGAGACACAAGCCCTTCAGGACACATGCCTGAGGCAGTGACAGTCTAACTTTGAAACAGTGGAAGACCTAGTTTCAAATTCAAGTACGCTTTGAGTAGAAATTAACTTTACCTCTTTCGCATGGCAATGGGGCCAATCTTCCTTAAGCTGATCCTTACAAGAAAAGGAATCATACTGCTAAGAATTCAGACTTCAGCAGACATGGGTAAATAAGGAAGTCTTATAAATCTATTCTAGCCTCCTAGCAAGAAACCAGAAAGTTAGCAAGTTCATTCATGTTCAGGACAGTTGTGTTCACTAGATGAGAGGCACTGAGACATGAAGAACGGACTGCCTATTAAAAGAGAAAGCATTCCTTCCTGTCCTAGGACGTTGCTGCCAACTCCAGGAAGTGGGAACACAGCTGCCTGCTCTACAGTATGGGTTGCCTTTGTGTCCGGACTGTGTCTGACGTCCTGATCCCTGTGCCCATTTCAGGCAGCCTTGGGAGGAGCCCGAATCACTGATGGAATTGGACAGTTCGTGGAAATGGTTCAGCAGAACAAAGGTAAGTGCAGGGGCACAACCAGGTCATACCAAGAGACAATGAGTGGCACTGATGAGGACAAACAAACATAAAATCAAAAGTTTGTGCTTCGACTTCAAAAACTCAAACCAATAATTTGCTCTTATAAATAATAACAAGTATATTTTTATTTACATGAGAATTTAATCTCAAAACAGAAATCACAAAAATATTAAGTCCAGGGCATAAAACCTAAACCATAGCTTATATTTATTCTTTCTAAATAGAGCAAAGTGTAAAATCATCTCCATAAAACATACACTGTGGTTATAAAAAGGCAAAAGTCTTAGTGAGAATCATTGGTATTCCATAGAAGAGTGAATTAAATACAGTCAAGGGAAGACCCAGGTCTCATACTTCTATTGTATATTCCAAAGTTCCAGGGAAATTCCAGGTGAGAGAGGTTATTTCCCATACTGTTAAAGAGAGGTTGCAGACACTTCTGAATTTTGGTCCCAGTACTCTAGGAGGGCACATCTCTGACTTGGAAAATAATACGGGAATGTATATTCTTCCCGTGACTCATTCTGGTCATTCTTCCAGCATCACAAAAACCAAAAACATGGAAATATGGCCAAATACATGATTTGCTATCCCTCTTCTTCAGCTTTCTTGGCTGATTCTTATGGATAATAGCATTACCTTAAGGATTATGATGAAGATATGATGTCCAAATATGTGCAGTTTTGAGCAAAATGCCTGGTACGAATTGGTCAATGAATAATTACTGAATAATTATATGAATATTTACTGAATTTATGTATCCCATGAATAATTACTGAATAATTGTTGTGATTGCTTTTATTGGCAGTGCTCAAAATTCATCTCTGTGTGACCTCAAGTAAGCCACGTAACTTTGTGAACCTGCAGTTTCATTATTTTTTAAATGAAAAAACTTGACATTTTCATTCTGCCACAGAATGTCAGGTCTCCCAGACACCAGAAAATACATTGACTTAAAGCCTTTGATAGATCTCAAAGCAGTATCCTTACACAGTGTAGTCGGAGGATGGTGGGGGCTGCAGAGAGGGATGCTTTCAAATGGGATTGATCCAGTCCTCCTTCCTTCACTTCCACATGAATGCTGGGCAGCCCAGGGTCACACCCACTGCACCTTCAACTCAGGCTAGTGCAGCAGCCAAACTGAGGAGACCCGGGCTACAGAACAGTCTCCCAAGTTCCAGGCTCACAAAACCTAGGTGGGGATGAAAGCTGAGAAAGTGGTTCAGGGGACCACTCTTTCCTACTCGTTCCTCTCACCTCAAACTCACCTACTGCACAGCAACACTAAGGATCATCAACTACCAACTACTATCACCAAGACCATGACCTTGATGTTGCCATGTTCTGTTAGTGGAAAGCAACCACACATCGGTGGTGTTAGTCCAACTCAGAAAAATATATATCAAGCAGTATTCCATAAGAACTGCTCATGGCCCTGTTCTTTTCAATATATGGGCAAACTGAATGAAAACAACAAAATAGTATCAGGTTTGCAAGACTTCCCAAGATAGATGGTCACATGTGTTTTCAGGAGATCCCTGTATAAATGATTTTGATCACTTGATACCTTGAAAAGAGCTCTCGTGGGCCCAGAATGACATCCATAAGTGACAAGTATGAAATGTAGTGTTCAGTCACATTAAAAAACAAATCATCCCACACAGAGGAAGAGCTTTGGACATAGGAATGTCAAACTGGTCTTGAATGTAATGAAAAGCCAAGATGGTGCCCCAGTGAGAAAAAAGAAATCAACAATGGGATGCAGCAAGAAGAATACTGAGACAGGAAATAAAATATTTTAAAAAAGTGAATTATTCATTCACTTTCTAGTGAATGCAGAAAAAACTGCAGAAGACTCACAGAATATCATGGCAGTCCAAAAGTTTGATATCTTACACTGTGGAAAAGCCTTAAATTCTATTTTAACATAAGAGAAGGTGGAGTGAGTGACTTCATGACTACCATGTAGAAAATATAATCTGTTGGGAAACTATTTCTGCCTTGATGATTTTATACACACAAGAGATGAACAATGAGGAATATGCTTAGATGTACTGGGAAAGAGATGGGTCTGTGGCATTGTCACAAGGGTACACATATACTGAGAGTGAATGCTGAAGGATTGATCCCCATCGGTGGTGACCTCAGGTGAGACCATGGCGCCTGTGTTTCAGCAAAGCCTGGGCAATTGGAACACAGGGCTCCTAAGATTCCATGACACCCCCACCTTCTAATTCTGTTATTGCAACTGCAGACCGTTACCTGGCACGCTAGCTGCTACCTCCCTCACTCTTGTCAGAGTCTGAGCTACAGGCAGTGCCTTCAGCTCTGAGCTCATCAAACCTTGTTTTCGCAGTTAAGGACTCTAAAGTGCTGTGGGGAGTGATCACGTTTTTCTCAACAGTAAGTTAAGAAGTTCAGTTACTGACATCTCTCAGTCCTGATTATACCTATTTGATTTCACCAGTTTTTAACCCATCATGTGTTTGCGTTTCTTCTCCCCAGTCCCTGGCTCCACCTCTTCTGCCACAAACGTCAGCATGGTTCTATCTGCTGGCCCTTGGTCCAGTGAGAAGGCAGAGATGAACATTCTAGAAATCAACGAGAAACTGCGACCCCAGCTGGCAGAGAAGAAACAGCAGTTCAAAAACATGAAAGAGAAATTTCTTGTAACTCAAGTGGCCTGCTTCCTAGCCAGCCGGCAGAACAAATACAGTAAGATCTATAGGCTCACCATCACGAAAGTGATGAATGACGTCCTGTCTTCTCTCTGAGAAACTAAATGCTCTCTCTATCAAAAATAATTTCTTCCTTCCCGTACTTCTAGGAAAACAGAAATGGGAATTTTAACATTTTGTTAAGGTTGGAAGACAGAGGTACCAAATTATTTAGCAACTTTCCATGTTTGCAGTCAGGTGGCGGTGGGACTAGAGTTCAAATCCCAGTTATTGATTTCTGACACCTGTACAGCACCACCTGTTTTCTCAGCAAGAGGCTAAATCATGTTACTAGAATCCTCTCTGTACCATAAAAGATTCTGCAGACATACTTGTCTGTTGGTCTAGTCTGTTGGTCTAAATGTCTGGGACTCATGAACTTCCATTCAGTTCAAGTCTCTGTTGAGGCCCAATAGGCAAAGCTCTGTTCTGGGGACCCTGGGGGAAACGTGGTGTTAGTACACAGTACCCCTGCTGAGGAGCTTAAAGAGAACTCTGCTCCTAATGGAACCTGTGGTATCTATAAGTGACAGCATCAAGAGGCGGGAGTACCCTGGTGAGAGGGAAGTCCTGCTTCCTGGGGCACTGGCTCTTGTTCCTAAAGAGGAAGAAAGATGGCACCCAAGACTCTGTGAAGGTAGCAGTGTGTAGAACAGGGACCCTGGGCCAGTGTCCTGGGCTCCATCCAAGTTGCTTGTCTTCTCTATTCCTCAGCTTCTTCATCCATCCATAGGGTACTATAATAATACCTACCTCTATAAGTTGCTGCAATGAATTACATGACCTGTTTCTTGTAGACCTCCTGTAACAGTTGTTGGCACAGAGTAAGCACTATTAGTTCTTCATTCTACTGTTTCTAACTTAACAGAAACTTGATTAGTATTTGGGCATATTTCCTTCGTGGCTTTATGGTCTTATGCTTCATATTTTATGCAATTTATCCAGATAGTATTTTTAAAATCTTTGACATAGTTGTGCTTGAAATTCCCAGTAAAAGGGAAACCATCAGTCCCATAGTCCTAGGGGCCTTCCCGACTCTACGGAAAATCACTTCATGGCCCAGCGCAGTGTTTACAGGAGAGGCTGAAGGCTTGGGAAAGTGGCCCAGGATTCAGAGTCAGACCTCAGGGGCTGTGAATTCTGACTCCACTTCATTGTGGCTGAATCATCTTGTCAACTTAGTTGGTGTGCCCTTGAGTTTCTCTCTCTTCATCTCTAAATTTTGGAGGATCAGATGCCAGAAAGTGGGGAGACCGAAGAGTAAAGTTGTGGAAATCCCTGCCTAGAGCCGGGTACTGGGGACAGTTTTGTCCTTGGGATGGACCTGCCTCCTGCCTTGTAGGCAGTGACCACAGCAGCATGTCCAGCCTTCCACTGAGGCAGGCGTGTCTGTCTTTTCTCAGAGTATGAAGAATGCAAAGACCTCATACAATCTATGCTGAGGGATGAGCTTCAGGTCAAGGAGGAGAAGCTTGTAGAGCAGCTTGGGCAAGCTGAGGAGCTCAGGTGAGGGGGCCCTGTGGGGGCAGGCAGGTGGGCAGGTGTGTAAATCTCTGAAGGACAGCAGCTCGGCGGGGAGAAGTAAGAGCTAAGCTGGGCCAGGGGAAGGGCAGGAATTGCCATGGCAGGCTCATGACACACAAATATTTATCAGAGAACAGGATAATAATAAGTTATGGGTTGCAGTTTTTTCTCAGAACCTTGTTTTCTCTTTTTCAAACAAGTAACTGTTGAGGTGAAACTTGCATAACACGAAATTAACCAAAGGAGTGGAACAACCCAGCAGCATTCAGTATACTCAAAATGGTGCGCCATCACCACCCCACTTACCCTTAGTCAGAATCACCTCCTGACTGACTGCGGCGTCTCATTCTTTCACTCAATCAACGTTGCTTTCTCGACCCTGTCATTCTTTTCTTCTTTTGTCTTTTCAATTTGCCCCATCTGCACCCAGCCTCATTTCTGTACATGGCTTTGTATCTATCGCCGCGAGATGCACTATGTGTATTTTCACATGGAAATGTCCGTGGCCAGGGTGAGGAACTGAAAGGATGTCTTTTTGAAACTGATTTAGAAAGACCTACTTTTGTTTACAAAAGAGAAAGATGAATGCAGCATTGTCGAGGATCTTTCAGTTGCACTCTGATATAGAGCAAACCTGTAAAAAAATTTTTTTCTCTTGGTCACAGGCATTTCCCCAAACATGTGTTGACCTTCTGCTTGGAGGTCTCCTTGGGGACATTGTCTCAGAAATCTCTGTTGCAGTATTAGAACTGATCACTCATCCCTTTCCACTACTAAATTTTCTCTACTGTGTCACCTTAGGCAATATAAAGTCCTGGTTCACTCTCAGTCACGAGAGCTGGCCCGGTTAAGGGAGAAGTTACAGGAAGGGAGAGATGCCTCCCGCTCATTGAATCAGCATCTCCAGGCCCTCCTCACTTCGGATGAGCCTGACAACTCCCAGGGGCAGGATCTCCGAGAGCAGCTGGCTGAGGGCTGCAGGCTAACAGAGAACCTCATCCACAAACTCAGCGCAGGTAAGGTGGCCACAGGCCCCGAAGACCCAAAACTCCAGGCTTATGAGAGACTCCAGACCTCCAGACCTCCACAATGACAGTTGTATTGGTGGTGTTTTTTTCCACTAAACATATGTGGCCATGACATGACCAGGACTTCCTGGGTAAGAACAGAGCTGGGAAACCCATGGGGTTGGAGGTCACAGTATTGCAAATATCCCTCCTTCCTTGATGGAAGGTGGTCTTTGGAACAAGAGGCAGTATCTGTCTAGTTTTAAAGGACAGGAAGGAGGCTGTGATGGGAAGGCACTTGTTAGAGTGAAAAGAGCTCTGGACTAAGAATGAAGGTTCCCAGGCTCTATCTTCAGCAATGTCCTTAGTAACTGTTGGTGAATGATTGATTTATCCTCCCTGGGTTTCTCTCCATCTGCAAAGGCAGGCAAATTGTCTCTTGCAAGGGCCTGAAGCATCCAAATGTGGGAACACTTACAACTGCTTTTCAAAATGAGATGAAGCCCCTTGCCATGTGGTGTTGGAGAAGGCACTTGATGTGGGGGCATTTGGTGGTAGGAAGGGCTTCAGACTGGAGCACTCCCCATGCAGAGAATGTCCCTGAATAACACAGCAGAAGCCACTTGGAGGGCCGGTGAAGTCCCCTGATGTATAGAAGATTGTGGGACAAGTTTGTTTGTCCTCTCCTAAGAGAAAGAATTAGGTTCTAAATGTGAATTGTGACAGGACACCAAGCCTGTGCCTGGGAATCAGATCTGTGACGGGATGGGGGAGACAGCTGCCAAAGTCCAGAGACAGGCTGCACAAGCCTCCAGTGATATGGGGAGCAAAAGGTGTTTTCAATATTTGGCCACATCTCGATGGTGGCCCTCCAGATCAGAAATGCATTGCCTGATGGATCAGGAAACGACGCCAGGGCATTTTGTTAAAGATAAAACATGAGAGCTTTCAGTTGAACGGTGACCCATGCCTAGATGTTCATGTCTCTGTGCACATTGGGTTGAGTGTGCTTATAGAGTGTGAAGTGGGAACTATCTGAATGAACACTTCTGTATTTACAGAAAATGATGAAGATAACGATGAAGATGTTAAAGTTGAGGAGGCTGAGAAAGTACGGGAATCATGCGCCCCCAGGTAACACTGAATAATCACGAGCAATAATTGTTGCGGGAAGTCAGGGACCCTGGACGGAGGGACTGGCTGAAGCCGTGGCAGAAGAACATAAATTGTGAAGATTTCATGGACATTATCCCTTCCCCAGTCAATACTCTTGTGATTTCCTATGCCTGTCTTGTCTTTAATCTCTTAATCCCATCATCTTCGTAAGCTCAGGACCCTGTGATGATTGCATTAACTGCACATATTGTTTGTAGAGCATGTGTATTTGAACAATATGAAATCTGGACACCTTAAGAATAGGATAACAGCGATTTTTAGGGAACAAGGGAGATAACTTCAAAGTTTGACTGTCTGTGGGCCAGGTGGAACAGAGCCATATTTCTCTTATTACCAAAAACAGGTAAGATAAATATTGCTGAATTCTTTCCCCAGTAAGGAATATCAATAATTAACAGCCCTGGGAAAAGAATGCATTCCCAGAGGAGGCCTCTGAATGGCTGCTCTGCCAGTGTCTGCCTTTATGCAGATGTAGATAGGGATGAAACACGCCCTAGTCTCCTGCAGCGCCCTCAGGCTTGCTAGGATTAGGAAATTCCAGCCTGACAAATTCTAGTCAGACTGGTTCTCTGCTCTTGAACCTTGTTTGTCAATGACAATGCGTGCACAGCTGGACATGGAAGTTCATTAGTGATTCTAGTTTCGCCCTGACCTTGTGATCTCGCCCTGACCTCCTGCCTTGTGATCTTTTGTCACCCTTGAAGCATGTGATCTCTGTGACCCACACCCTATTCATACACTCCCTCCCTTTTGAAAATTGCTAATAAAAACTTGCTGGTTTTACAGCTCATGGGGCATCACAGAACCTGCTGACATCTGATGTCTCCCCCGGACACCCAGCTTTAAAATTTCTCTCTTTTGTACTCTTTCCCTTTATTTCTCAGACCAGCCTATGCTTAGGGAAATAGAAAAGAACCCACGTTGACTATCGGGGGTGGGTTCCCCCGGTAAATAATGGATGGTAAAATATGAAAAAGGTCTAGGAGGCACACCCTCTCTGGCAACTACAATGGGCCAAAAGCCTGCATTCCCCTGGCCACAGTATGTTGAATTCAACCCAGCTTAGACACAGGATGTGGCAGCTGTTATGGTTCTCTGCATGTGCTGAGTGTCATGCCTGTACCATACAGGGATAATTGAGTCTCTATCCTTCTCAGCTCCTATCTGCCCAGTACAATGAACACCAACTACTGTCTTCCTCTTTGGCTCCCATAGCAGCCATGCTCTGTTGCAGAGAGTGGAGGAGTGCCTGTTCCCTCTTAAAGGGAACCTCCTGTTTGCTTTCTGGGACCACTCTCTTATGCCTCCTGTCAAAACTAGCTAGGACTCCCTGGAGTCCAATCCCTCTCTATTTAATCTTCTGTCATGTCTGTGTCACCTGGCTCATCAGGGAGGTACAGAAGGCTGAAGAGAAGGAATTCCCGGAGGACTTACTGGAGGAATGTGCTCTCACCTGTTCAAATAGCCACGGCCCTTCTGACTCCAGCCAGCCTCACAGGAAAACCAAAATCACATTTGAGGAAGACCAAGTTGACTCTGCGCTGGTTGTAGACAGTGAACCTTCTCATGATGAAGGGGAGGAAGCTCTAAACATTCTCCCAGGTAGCCTCTGTATTCTTTGTCCCTGGTACCTCTGTTTAGGCTGAGGAAGATCAACTCTGAAGATAGGCTCTATACACACAAATTGGTTTGAATCAAAAACTAGGATGGGATACTAAATACATTTATCAGGGAATTTTCCTCTCCTGCTCCACCCATGTCATGCCTCTGTCTCCCTGGGCCCAGTATCAAGTTACTGAGTGACAAACTCATACTCACCTGAGTGCAGGAGGTGTGAAGGAAGTACCTGTCAGGCCTCCCAGTTTTGATTCAGTATCTCTCATCACGTGTAATTATTCATCTGTCCCTAAACAATGTCCATGGAGTTTCTATTCCTTTTTAAGGAAACTGGCAGCCTTTCCTTTGTATTTGGAGATATTGTTCCCCAGGTTTCAGTGTTCTCAGCTTCAGTCTTGATTTCCTTTAAGTTAACTTGCTTAGCTGCACAGTCACCTTGAAACCTGGACGGAAACATTTCTTCTTTACCTTGCTGATATGTTTCCATAAAGTAAGGCTGGGCCCTGGTTCTCCACCCCATCAATGGCTGATGTGATGTTTCTTTGTAGCATCGCAGATTCTTTTTCTTTTTTTTTTCTTTGAGACGGAGTCCCACTGTGTCGCCCAGGCTGGAGCGGAGTGGCATGATCTTGGCTTACTGCAACCTCAGCCTGCTGCATTCAAGTAATTCTCCTGCCTCAGCCTCCTGAGTAGCTGGGACCACAAGTGTTCACCACCACACCTGTGCCCACTCTCAAGACATTGGACCCAGGCAGATGTGACAAATTCACACAATTGTGATTTTGACTCATGGATTTGTAGATTTCCTCCTTCATTCTAGTTTCAGTGTCTAAAATCCTTGCAACCAGGAACAAGCTGGGTATTTGATGAGACAGGGCTGAATACTGCAGTTTTTCTCCTAGAAATTGTTTGGGGCATTTGCTTTAAATTGATTGGAAAAATATTGCATAACCCTTTGCACAAATTTGGGACACATGATATTGGGATAACGATGTACCAGAATAGGAATACTTCACCCATAGGCTCAGGGAGGAAAACAAAGGAATCTCTGTCAGGACAGACCCTCAGGCCTCATAAAGTATATCTGTCACAGTGTCCTGTTCTCATGCCAAGGAGACTGATATTCCTGTCTTAGGATTGGACAGTGGATTGTTACATGAATAGGGGAATCATCTTAATGTGTCTGTCCCTGTCTGACTAATTGCAGAAACTGAAAAGGATCAAGAAGAGGAAGAAGATCAAGACTCACCATGCCCCAGGTAACTTTGAGTAATTGTGGACATTTAACTTACTGTTGACATCTGGAGATGCCAGATCCAGGGAAAACAGAACATACCTGTTCATTCATTCAGCCAACCATGAAATAGCCATATTAGCAATGTTAAGATTATCAATGTGGAATAATTATTAAGCAGGATTATTAGTTAAAATTAATATTACTGGTGAATATTAATGAAGTGGCCTCTTTTCATTTTACACCTGTATTTGTTTCTCTTGTTAATTCCTTCAAAATTATACTAATCTTTATTCAGTTGACTTGGTTGAACCGATCAATCACATTTTCTGCAGTTTCCTTTTCACTTTAAGTCTTTTTGGCTTAAAGTGAACTCGAGATGCTCATCTGATATCTGCCTCTTTCCCTTTATATTTGCAAATATTTGGGAGCAGGAATATAAATACAAACAATGTATATCATGCTAAAATTTTGAGAACAAGAGATGTTGAGGTCACAGTAACTCTATCAGTCTACGAAGACACAGGGGCCTGTTGCGTGTGCCATGTCACAGCTCTTTGGTACAGGGATCATTCCGTCTCCTTTCTTTCCAGCTCACTGTCTACCCAGGACACTGAGCACCTGCTGCTCTCTCTCCTGCTGGAGATAGAGAAGGATTGTTCTCTCTCTGAGGGGACTATCCTTTGCTTCCTCTGGCCCCTCCTCTCAGACTCTCTGTAGAACTAGCTGGGCACTGTGGTTTCTCTTCCCTTTGATGTTTATCTTCTGTGTTCTTCACCTACCAGGCTGAGCCCGGAGCTGCCAGAGGTGGAAGAGCAGGACCCCCCGCAGGACTGTCTGGATGAAATTTACTTGACTCCTTCCCTTCCCCATGACCTCTCTGATTGCCAGCAGCCTTACAGCAGCACGTTGTGCTCATTGGAGGATCAGCTTGCCTGCTCTGCTCTCGATGTAGCCTGTGAGTACTCCAGCCTGAAGGTCACAAAGCTCCACTGTTCTCCCAGGCAGCCTCTATATATTCTGTTTCCTGTAACTTGTGCAGGTGAGATGGATCATCTCTGCAACCAGGCCCTGTAAATTCAGAGTGTTTTGAATCTGGTTCTTGGATCCAGTTTTAAGCTTAGACATTCAATGGGTGGAATCCCTTTCTCTTGTGGCAGGTGATTCCTCTGTCACCCTACCCCTTCTCACAAGAGCAGGCTGTAGGTATCAAAACAGGCCAGAGAGGGGAATGATGAGGGATCACTGCATACTCTCAGCCACAACAGCTCAACTGGAGAATTTTATATAACAGACTTCATTCCTTAAGATAGGGCATCTCTCTTTTCAGACATTATGTTGAACAGTGCCCTTTTCATCACATATCCTGAACAGCACCCTTCTCTCTGGCCATCCACCTGTGCCAGCAGTTTTCTCCCATTATTTTGGAGGGCTGTTTCATGATTCCTATGTTTCAAGCCAGATTTCTCTACTACCTCCTCTGAGGTGGCTTCCCTCCACTGAAGCAGTTAGCATCCCTTCCTCCGTGCATGGCCATGGCTTGCATCCTCTGTAGAGCCCCGGTGGTTTCTTTTACGTGTGGGTTTGTGGTTTCAATCATGTGTCGTCTCAGTGCTATGTTCTCATGTAAATCATCAACAGCTAGTGTCCCTGGTCAGGTGCTGGCTTAACTGATGAGCAAAGCACAGTGGTTCTCATCCCCATGATCTCCGGCAAACCCTTCCTGTGAGCAAGTGCCCCTTGAGGTCGCTGTTTCATAGGGTGTGTAAGAAAAAAAACAATTTTCTTTTCTTCTCATTCATTCTGTTTTTTTTTTGTACCATTATTCTGGGAATTTCATGTGGATTGTTAGTTTTACCCATCAAAACTCCTGTAGAAAGAGCAAGTAACTCTGTAGTGTCCCCCATCTGAATATTTTGTCATGAGAGTAGTGACTGAAACTTTTGTCCTCCATTCTATTTTGGTCAGTAAACACCTTTCCTGCTGGAACCATCCTCTTTCGTGTTTTTCATTTCCCCTTGAGTTTCAAATAAGCAAAGGCTTTTGTAGGATCACAGCAATTTATTTATTTATTTGAGATGGGGTTTCGCTCTTTTTTCTTTTTTTTTTTTTAATTATACTTTAAGTTTTAGGGTACATGTGCACAACGTGCGGGTTTGTTACATATGTATACATGTGCCGTGTTGGTGTGCTGTACCTGTTAATTCATTATTTACATTAGCTATATCTCCTAATGCTATCCCTCCCCCTTCTCCCCACCCCACGACAGCGGGGTTTCACTCTTGTTGCCCAGGCTGGAGTGCAGTGGCACAATCTTGGCTAGCTGCAATCTCCACCTCCTGGGTTCAAGTGATTCTTCTGCCTCAGCCTCCCAAGTAGCTGGGATTACAGGCACCTGCCAGCATGCCAGGCTAATTTTTTTTGTATTTTTTTAGTACAGATGGGTTTTCATCATGTTGGCCAGGCTTATCTTGAACTCTTGACCTCATGTGATCCACCCACCTCAGCCTCCCAAAGTGCTGGGATTACAGGTGTGAGCCACCGCAGCCGGCCCACAGCAATTCATAAAATGAAATAAAATACACATCGCCCTTGCACCTGTTATATGCCTTGCCCCTGGCCAAGCAAGCTCTGTCCTTGCTATAAACCATTCAGTGCTCATGGGGCACTCGCAAGTGGGTGGTGGCAGCTCCATATTAGAGCTGAGGATGCTGAGGCTCAGCAAGTTCTCTTTGCTCACCCAGGATGCCCCGACTAGTCACAGTGAGAACATGGGCCCCATGTCTGCGTGACTCCATGGTGCAATTGCTGTCATTTCTCTACAGTGGGATCTCTCAGAGACTCAGCTAGGATGATTGCTCAAGCATTTTCCCTTTGTAGCAAATTTGTTGGAAATAATTTCAAGCTGAAACACAAAATTTGCTGGTCTGGTACAAAGAACTTCTGTAGCCCCTCACGTGCGTAACCCAGTGATAAATACCTTGGTGCACTTTGTCTGTGAGCAGAACCGGTGGCTCCTCCAGTCCCTCCAGGGGGACCTACAGCTCCAGAAGGCTCTCAGGGAATGAAAGGTGCTGGTCTCTTCCCACCCTGTATCATGTGGATTTCTGCTCTTAACATGGCAGTCTTGGAGCCCTTGTAAAGTTACTGGGCTCTGTCTCAGACCCCAGCCAGGACCAGGCTCCCATGAGGAGGAAGAGAGATGCTCAGACACATGTCTCAGAAGTGAGATGCCTGTGATATGGGCCAGCTCTGCCAGGGCGTCATGAAACATAGGCCAGGAGAGGCCACATTCATCCATGCAGACAGGCTGAGATGCATGAATGCACTGTCTCAGTTATACCAGGAGGCATCTGTGTGTGGGTTCCGATGATAACCTGTGAAGAGTCTGTACTGTGCACAGCTGTGACCCCAGCAGTGGTGCTGGAGTTGATGTGCTCCACCCATGCTCTTGCTTCAGGGAAAGTCACAGTAGAATCAGCGAGAATACAACCTAAATCATAACTTGATCTCTTATTAGGACTTTTCCCCACCTGCTCAGCTAATAATATGTAGAGTACTTCAGAAGTTTGAGAACATGTTTTTCATTTTCTCCTGAAAATGCAAACAATATTCAAAGTATAATTTTAAGAAGACTTAGTATTCTGAAAAAGAGAGATAAGAGGACCTAATGAAATTAAGTAGTTATAATTAAAAACATTCCTAGACATTGATTCTAAATCACACATGCAGAGGACAAGAATGGGAAGCCTGGGTTTGACCAGCCTTCCCCAACCAGATTTGTCCTTTTGAGATGTTTCCCCAACTGCCCAATATGAACTACCATGAAGTCGCATTGAGTGTCCTGAGTGATGGTTAATGATCAGTAAACTGTGCCCTAAGCAGCTAAGGAAGCCACATGAGGCGGAGTGAAGGGCTCAGGGGCACCAAGTCCCAGAAGCTGGAAGGGACACCATGCAGGGCTGTGCCGGGGAGGAGCCAGCCTGACTCCAGGGAAGAGTCTGTATGAGGGAGTGGTGAGAGGTGATGCTGGATAGGAACATGGGGCAGAAGTTAGAAGGAGCACAAAGGCAGGGCAAGGGGGGAGAGTTGCACGGTGTGCAGTGGAGAGTTTTCAGAAGCAGAGTAGGGACATGGAAAGAATGGGACTTCTGGGCAATAAAATCGCTGAGACAATTGCTAGTGTGAAGATGGCAGAATCAGAGATAGCAGTTGGGGGCATGTATGAAGCCAGGCATCAGTAATGAGTCTGATACACTGTGCTCTCAGGAAGATGAAGGAGAACAGATACACGGAAGGCATTTTTAAGAAAGCCTAGAGAAACCTTGATGAGAATGTGGATGTGCAGAGGGGAGGAGAGAGAGGAGCCCTGCAGCAACGTGGATCAAGCCCTGCAGGCCCCGTCCCTCTGCTGAGGCAGATCTGGACTGGCGTGAGGCCACCGGAAGTCTTTCCTTAGTCCACTTTCTGAGAGTGTGATTTCCTCTTCCTGTGGAAATAGCGATAATTTTTATGAGGGGTACTGCCCGGACCCCACTGGAGGAGCGGGTAAGAGGAGGACTGTGCTCGGTGTTATCTCCCTACAGAACCACACACGCTGATCGGTAATACCTGTGGCCCCTAAGTGTCTGTGAGGGGACTGGTCCCTCTACAACATTGCTTATGGCTGTGGACACCCACTATATGGCAACAAGATGTATATGTGTGGGCAGGTGGTAAAGTAATTATAGGCAATGGAAATTCAAAATGTTTCAGAACTCTAAAAAGTTTGCCTCGTGTAGTATTTGGTCTGTTGTAGGGGGCCCCAAGCCCCTGGGGCTGTGGTCAGCTACCTGTCCTGGGCCTGTTAGGCACCAGGCGGCACAGCAGGATATGAGTGTCCGGCAAGCGAGCATTCCAGCCTGAGCTCCGCCTCCTATCAGATCAGTGGTGGCATTAGATTCTCATAGAAGCACAAACCCTATTGTGAACTGTGCATGAAAGGGATCTAGGTTGTGCGCTCCTTATGAGAATTTAATTAATGCCTGATGATCTGAGGTGGAACAGTTTCATCCCAAAATGATCCCCCTCTTTTCATGTCCACCACCCCTGGTCTGTGGAAAAATTGTCTTCCACGAAACCAGTCCCTGGGGCAAAGAAGCTTGGAGACTGCTGGTCTACAGTGTCCCAAAACCCTTTTCTATGGTTCCTTCCCAAAGCCTGGAGGCTCTGAGTCTTCCCCTGTTCTTATACTCCTGTGTGTTGAGAAAAATAGCATTTCCTATGCTCTGAAGGCTCTCCAGAACATTCTTTCTAGGCTGCAGGATGGAGATTAATAATAACAGAATAATCAGCATGGCCTTGTTAGCCAATCCAAAGCCCTCTGGGCTGAAGGGGGTTTTTCACTTCAGGGACATCCAGCCCTGGGTACCTTCCATCTCAGCATCCCTGGGCACAGACAGGAAGTGACATCACCCCATTTACATGATGTCTGTCTTTGTGGCCTGGGCCACTGGGTGGCTCACCTCAGAGGCAGGGACACCAGAGATGGGTGTTCTGGGCATGATTAACAAAGGGAAAACTGAGAGCGTTCCTACTGAAACCCCTTCTCCTTTCAGCTCCCACCCAGGCGGACTGTCCTTACGGACCTTGGAGCGGAGACTTGAGCCACCACCTGTCAGAGGTGCAGGCTTCACAGGCACAGCCAGGGCTGAGAACCCTGGTGCCCAATTGTCTGCGACTGCAGCTGGATCAACGGTTTGACTGTGGCTATGGCTTAGCCAGGCGGGGCGTTTCCTCCACCACCTGCAGCTTCACAGCCAACGCTGATCCTGGGAAGCAATGGCCCTTCCAAGGTAGGGAAGGAAAGGGGACCAGGAAGCTCTAATCCGGGTGTTGGTGATCATGGTGCTGTGAGGGGAGGAGGCCATGGGGTCTCTTCGTGCTCCCTCAGAGTCAAGTAGAAATCCACAATGTTCCAACCCAGTGGGGTGAGCAAGAGCCTGGGGTTTAGGATCAAATCTGCTCTCAGGTCCTGGGTTTAACCCTTACTCATTATTCACCTCGGCCAAGTCATTTGTGGTGTTGGCATTTACATCTCAGTTCTGTCATCTGAGAGGCCTGAAAAATAACATCTACATTCAATCATTGTTGATAGCATTAATTATGATAATTTCCAAAGGGCTAATTCAATAAAAATTACTCAATAAATCTATGAATACATGTTATCTAATTCTGTTATCTTTCTGATAAATTAGCATTTAGGACATGACTTCACATGCAGTTTCATCTGAGGAGGAGTAACTGTTAGGATCTCTACTTTCTAGGGACCCCCTTCCTGTGTTTTCTTAGAAAGTCTCTTTTGCCAGTTTTCTTCCTCTTCGTCAGCATCCCTTTTTAAGTCATTTTTCCGCTATCGAGCACTTTCAGTAACAACATATTAGGCACATTCAGTAAAAGCGCAAACCCTGGGCCTGCAAGTCAGTTGCCTGGCATATCCAGCTTCTTGCTCTGTTTCTTCCCCTCATTTTGAAATAAAGGGATAAAAGGGCAACCTTCTCATGGAAAGTGTACAAATCTGTGTCTTTTCTGAAACTCCATTTAGTTCATCATCTCCACTCACGTCCACAGTCATATCCTCAGTTTGGTTCTCACAGGGATCCACTTCTGCTCAGATTCCTTAAAACTCGGGTCGTGTTCATCCTACTCTCTGTCCTACTCAATATCTCCTCCTGGAGCCCCCGAGGCTGCCTTGTGCTCATCTGTCAGGCAATGCCCTCAACTGAGGAATAAGGAGACCCAAGTCCTCAGGAGGAGGGAGGGTCACGTGAGGTAATGAGCACCATCTGGGTCCCTGCATAAGACACACGGAAGATGCTCAGTGAGTGTCGGGGGATGCATAGTCCCTGACGTGCCCTGATAACTTCTAGTATTTAAACTGATTTCTTCCCACTGATGTCTCTTTTGCTTCTCCGTGGATTCCCAGTCAGGACTCACCCCTCTGGCTCCAACACTGTAACCTGCTGGCTTTCCCAGGAGTCCAGAGCACTAACCAGGCTCCAGGAAAGAGGACAGAGTGAATGCCTTTTGTTTCATTCTCCTTTACCTGGTGACTTCTCCCTGCTGTCTAATAGGGCATTTGTTTCTCACCATGTCTTCTCTCTCTCTTTCGTCTTATTTTTCTAAAAGTTTTTTGAATTTCAATGGACCAGATTATAGTGTTAGTGATTATAATGTTAATTCAACATCTTCCACATCCCTGTGTAATTTCTTCCAATAGATTTTTATATATAAATATATGCATTTATGTCATTTGTCATATACATTATGCATATTTGGCATGTGTTTTTAATAAAATGTATATATATGCAATATACGTATGATCATTTCATCAATATCCCACGTTTAGCCTTCCCAATTCTTTTCTCTCATATATTCATTTAACGTTGATTTTGCTTGATTTTTAGAATCTCCTCCCTCCCAAAACACAGCCTGTATCCAGTGTGACTGCCTTGCCTTTGCCTTGTCTACCTGGAAGCTACTTGTGTTTATTAATCCTAAGTTTCTTGAATATGTTTGTCAATTGGCATCACCTTTTCCTCCTGGCAATCTTGTCATTACTGGGTGATGCATGAAAAATCAACAATACAGAAAATACAAAAATGTATTCCTTGGCTTCCCTTTACCCCTTGGACTTTCTTGCCCAAGGCCACTTTCCTTCTCTGATGATCCTCTTGGGTGGAAGAGAAAGTCACAGTAAGATCATGGATGACAGTGAACGCTGTTGGGTGTGGTTTCATTTTCAGAGCTGGGTTTAGAGCTTTCCCTTGGAATGAAGAACCCTCCCCAGCTAGAAGGTGATGCTCTTGAAGGCTCAGCTGACAACACACATGGGCATCAAGTCATTGGCCACATTCATGCTGCAAGTGTCCTAAAACCAAAGATGATCAAAAGAAAACTGCTGTTCAGCAAGTGGAGACTGGCATGCAAATTCCCTGGCCTGCAAGCTTAGGGTACGAAGGTAATCACATCTATGGCTGTTAGCTGCACTCACTCCATATTTCTGTCTATGATGATGGCTCATTCTCCCGTTGCTTTTCTGTTCCCTATTTGTTCTCTCCAGCAACTGCTATCACATCTGACTGGTCTTACCTCTGTGTCTCATGGGCTGCCACCCTGCCAAGACCTTCCATTCCCATCTCCATCTGCTCTTTGCTCTCTGAACTCTGCTCTGTTCCCACTGCTACTGTCTTGGGAGTCCCTCTCGCTTCAGAGTTTTGTTGGTCTAGATATTGAGAATATTGCTAAAATGCCTTAAGGTGTAACCAGGTGTGGAATCAACTTCAGGGAATTGGGAAAATAAGTTGGGCCAAGGTTACAATCCTCACTCTCTCTTTGCTAACTTCATGTAGACTCTCTTGTTTTTCCTTTCTTTCCTGAGCCCCTTGGAAAGAATACTTATGATTATATTTCTCTTTTTTCATGTTTTATTTGTAACCAACCAAACAAGCAGCAATGAAATAATATTTCTTTGTAAAACTTTATTCCTGTCCTAGCCAAGGTGACCCAACAGCCTCTCATGACTGTTGAGACCTCCAGACTGGAGCTTTTTTTCTCCTTCCTTCCAAACGCTATTGAAAGGGCCTGAGGCTGGGCTGTAGTTCCCAGGTGGTTAATAGCAACCCATGTGGCCTTAGTTTAATCTTAGCTCTGATCCTAAGATTAAACTAAGCATCACTGATCCTGTGTTGTGAAAGGCAGAACTGGACGTAGATGTGGTCTGAGGTCCCTGCTAGTTCTCACATCCAGGATTCTTTCTGGGCCCCTCCCACTCCTCCCTTAAAAGACTAGGGCATGGTGTTGTAAGGGGGTGGGTTTCTCTGCAAAGGGTCCTCTCCTTCTGCAGTGCTCTGTTTCTGAGCATGCATGGTTGATGCTGAGCACATCCTCACTGGGAAGTGTGAAAAGCAATCACTTTGCTCCAAACAGAGCTAATCAAGAAGGAAGGTACTGATGTTACCAGTTGCTGGTGGGGTCCCTACATTCTGCACCCCAGGCTGACTGCAAGTTCTGGGGTGTTTCTTCTCACTTGTGGATGGCACCTGCCACTTCAGCCAGCCTGAGGCTTGGCCTTCAGCTAGTCCTCCCAGCAGGAGCTCAGTTTGCCCCTGGGTTATCATCACTTATCAGTCCCTCCAGACTCAACCAGACAGGATGAGACAAAGATGCTCATTTGATTTTTTTCTCCCTCTCCCCTACAGGTACCAAATACTACTTGAAAGGATGAAAAGGATGAAAAGATGTCATCAAAGTAGTTTTTTCACTTGTTAAAACAGCAAAGCAAGTTCAAGATCAAACACAACACTGCAGGGATCCTTTGCTGAGGAGTGAACTTAAGACCATGAAATGCTATTGATGATTTTAACCCACTGGGCCCCTTTGATTTGAGAAGCCACAGCCCTTCCCCCTCCAATTGTGATCAATTGTGATCAGTATCTAAGGAGACCAATGCCCAGATGGACAAACAGCATTGAGAGGCCGTAACCCTGCTTCTCTCGATTCCTATCCTGTAGAGAACAGGACTCAGGAGCTCCTGGCAGGAGACAGTGTGTCACCTAGGACTCTGCCAGTGCAGAGTATGAACAATGCCGTGTTCTTGCTGAAAATGCTTAGCCTGAGTTTCTTAGGAGGTAATCACCAGACAACTGCAGAATGTAGAACACTGAGCAGGACAACTGACCTGTCTCCTTCACACAGTCCATGTCACCACGAATCACACAACAAAAAGGAGAAGAGACATTTTGGGTTTAAAAAGAATAGAAAGATAATGTAGCTACACTTCTGTAGTTATTTTGAACCCAAAGTATCTCCTCATCTTTTTGTTGTTGTCATTGATTGTGGTGACATGGACTTGTTTGTAGAGGACAGGTCAGCTGTCTGGCTCAATGTTCTACATTCTGACATCTGAAAATGTCCTCATGATTAAATTCAGCCTAAATGTTTTGCTGGGAACACTGCAGAGTCACTACTGTGAGTTTCCTACCTCAGCCCATCTGCGGGCAGAGAAGATCCAGTATGTCCATCGCCATTATCGTGATACTAGGACTGGTCACTTGGTTAAGGAGGGGTCTAGGAGATCTTTCGCTTGTAAAGGCACCTTATTTATAATTAATTTGGAAAGTGGCATGAAAAAGTATAAATATTATGTATTCTAACGATCTTCCTCTGAACATTTTATCATCAATCACCCCTGCCTGTGTCAGTTATTATATTTATGTTTGTACATTGGAAATTGTCTATCTCAATGATTAGTATATACTTGTTTTTGCTGGCATTCTGTCATAGAAAGAATATTCCTTGCACAAATTTTAACTTTCATCCCAAATTAATTTTAGTCTGTTAATGTTAGAATGTTTAAGTTTTGCTCTTTGAGGAAGACGCGGTCATAGGTGTTGCGGATCCCTGATCTGCATGTTCCTGCTCCTGGCTCACCGCTGCTTGCTGTCACCCAGGAACAAGTCGGTAAGGAAGCCGCGCAGCAGCCATGGCTTTTAAAGATACCGGAAAAACACCTATGGAGCTGGAGGTGGAATTCACCAAATTCAAATTACTCTAATCAGCTGCAATGTAAAATCCCTGGAGAAGGTGTGTGCTGACTTGATCAGAGGAGCAAAGGCAAAGAATCTCAAAGTGAAATGACCAGTTCGAATGCCTCCCAAGACTTTGAGAATCATTACAAGAAAAACTACTTGTGGTAAAGGTTCTAAGACATGGGATCATTTCCAGATGAAAATCCACAATCAACTCATTGATTTGCAGAGTCCTTCTGAGATTGTTAAGCAGATTACTTCCATCAGTATTGAGCCAGAAGTTGAGGCGGAAGTCACCATTGCAGATGCTTAAGTCAACTATTTTAATAAATTGATTACCAGCTGTTAAAAAAAAAAGAATGTTTAAGTTTTAAATCTGTTTAATTAAAAGGTTTTTGCCTATCACTCTGGCCTGGTGGATTTTTTACATATAATATTTTAAGCTTTTACTATAATGTTTGGTTTTGGTGGATAAAAATATGGATTAATAAAAACATTCTTATTTCCCTGTTTATATCTAAACTCTTCCATATTTTTGTCTATATTTACCATATGTTGTAGAGTGTATTTACTGTATTTCCTTGTTGATGTGATTTGTTTTCTTTGTGTGTGTGTTTGTGTGTCTGTGTGTGTGCCTTTTGTTTATTTAGGAAGGGTTGTATAGCTCATGCTTAACAGTGCACTAAAAACATTTTAACATCACTAGTCCCCTTTTAACTTGACACACTGCTAATATATGGTTTAAAAATGTTAAATTGTATCTTTCATCTTCAAATCTTTGTCACTATGACAATCAAAGACATTATTTTTCTCTTCTCTGACCTCTTTACCTGCCATTTCTTATAGTGTTAGTTCAACCCAAGCATATACCAGTGACAGCCTGTATTTCCCACCTTGTCTCCACCTTGGCTTTTGGTTTAGATCCACAACGAAATAGATGCTCACGAGCTATGCAAAAGCGCATGTCCTAGGCATCACTTGTTGAGAGGAATTCATCCTTAACAGAGTCCTCATCAGGGAATCAGGTCTCGCTGAGTTTTGCTTAATCACCTTTTCCCACTACCTTGGTACATGGATCGCATCACTGGATTTAAGGTACTTGCCAAAAATGATTTTTCTTGAGGTTTTAGGAAATATTGTCTTGCTTTGGGTACAGGCATGAGGTGTGTTCTCATTCTGGGATTCTACTTTGTTCTACCAGGACCTCTAATTTCTGCCAGTTACTTCATTCACTTTCTTCACCATGAGTCTCCAGAGGGTGATTCCTTTGTCCAGGCCTCTCCCTCCCTCTCCCTGCAATTCTGCCTTTCTGAGGTTGGCACCTGTGGTCCTCTGCACTTGTTACTTTCAATTAGGAAACCCCTAATTGGTTAAGTTTTAAGAGTTAGTTTGAAATTCAGCTATTAACCTATCCTAATTCTTCAAAGGCAGAACTTCAATAGTATAAAAAAGGAGACAGAATTACGTAATAGAGCACCCCCATAATCACTGGCCAGCTTCAACAATTATCATTGAATAGCTGAACTTTTAAAACTACACCCCTAATTGGTTGACATTTCCCCTTCCTTTTCCCTTCCTTTCAATTCCTCAGTAGCAGGTCTCTAATCTACCAGGTCTCAGGTGTGGTCTGTGTTTCTCCACACTCTCTTTCTGTGGATGACTTTTCCTGTGTTCTGTCATGAACAGGCCCGCCCTGCTGTTCTGGCCTCGATTTGCATAGTGTCTCCTGCTCCCTCTGCAGTTGTGTGGCTCTCAGACCCAGCTGAAGACAATCTCCTGAGGGCCACAGTGTTCCCTAGCCCTGGTTGTTGGGGGACAGGGTTATGGGTGGGATTTCTGACTCTGTGTTAATCCCTAGGGCTTTGAAATGTATGTGGAGAAATTCAGCTATTATCCTATCCTAATTCTTCGAAGGCAGAACTTCAATAGTATAAAAAAGGAGACAGAATTATATAATAGAGCACCCCTGTAATCACTGGCCAGCTTCAACAATGATCATTGAATAGATGAACTTTTAAAACTACAAAACTTCCTACTTAACCTATGTAATGTGTATGTACATATATGTTAATATACATGTGTGTATATGTATATGGCATGTATGTGTGTGTGTATATATAAATTTGGACATGAGATTATGGAGGCGGAAATTCCTAAGATGGAAAGGTGGATACCCAGGAAAGCATTTCGTTCTTATTAGGCCTTTTCTTCCTCTGGCCTTTGGTTGATTGAATGAGGCCCACCCACCATAGGGAGGGCAATCTGCTTCACTTAGTCTGCCTATTCTGGTGTTAATGGCATCCAGAAACACCCTCCAGCACACACCCAGAATAACTTGAACCAAATGTCCTGGCACCCTGGGGCTCAGTCACAGTGATCCACACAATTTTTAACCGTCACACAACTCCTTTGTGATGTGTGTGCTTTTCACATTTTTCTCCCAATCTGTAGCTTATCTTTTTATTCTATTAACAGTGTCTAGTGCTGACCTCGAATTTTTAATTTGGATGAAGCTGAATTTATCAATGTTTTCTTTAATAGTTTGTATTGATGTGATAACTAAGAATACTTTGCCTTAAATCTACATTATGAAGACTTTCTCTCATGTTTTCTACTGTAAGTTTTCTTGTTTTGCAGTTTACATTTAGTTCTGTAATCAACTTTGAGTTACTTTTAGTGCACGTATGGAGGTTTAAGTGGATTTTTAAATTTTTTGTTTTTTTTTCTTCAACTTTTAATTTCAGAGGTACATGTGCAGGATGTACACGTAAACGTGTGCCATGGTGGTTTGCTGCGCAAATCATCCAATCGCCTAGTTTTTAAGCCCAGCATCCACTAGCTAGTATTCCTGATGCTCTCTTTCCCCCCAACTCTGACTCCCAACAGGCCCCATTATGTGTTGTTCCCCACTATGTGTCCATGTGTTCTCATCATTCAGCTTCCACTTGTAAGTGAGAACATGTGGTGTTCTTTTTCTGTTCCTGTGTTAGTTTGCTGAGGATAATGGCTTCCAACTCCATCCATGCCCCTGCAAAGAACATGATCTCGTTCCTTTTTATGGCTGCATAGTATTCTATAGTGCATATGTACCACGTTTTCTTTATCCAGTCTATCATTGATGGGCATTTAGGATCATTCCATGTCTTTGCTATTTTGAATAGTGCTGCAATGGACACATGCCAGCATGTATCTTTATAACAAAATGACTTATATTTCTTTGGGTATATACCTGGTAGTGGGATTACCAGTCAAATTGTATTTCTGCCTGTAGGTCTTTGAGGAATAGCCACACTGTCTTTCCCAATGGTTGGACTAACTTACACTCCCACCAACAGTGTAAAAGCATTCCTTTTTCTATGCAGCCTTGCCAGCATCTGTTGTGGATTTTTTTCTATTTTTGCCTATGGATGTCCAGTTTTTTTTGTTTTTTTTTGTTTTTTTTAGCAGAATTTGTTAACAAGACAATGCTTTCTCCCCTGAATTGTTTTGAACCATTGTCTATCCGTTGGAGGGGATGAGACTGGAGAGAGGACTGTCCTATCATTGGAGGGATAGGGCTTGAAATATGGAAAAGAAAAAGAACACATATTTTTTCAATGAGGAAGAAGAAAGCCCCAAGCACAAGTGGGGTACTCCCTACCCCCATGTGCGGCACACTCGTCTCTGCTCTCTCTGCCTCTCCTGCTGCACAAGCTTTGGTGTGCACAGACACTGAGGCTGAGTTGTGTCGCTAGACCCATTTGGGCAGTGACATCAGATGTCTGGCATCAAATCTCAGAATCTCAAACAGGCAAAGTGGCAGGAAAACATGAGACATAATGAAGAATAAAATAATTCAGTTGAAAATAACTCACATGTTAGAAATAGCAGACAAGGACATTAGGGCAGTTATTATAATTTTGATTAAGTGAAGATGTGGGAGATATTTTTAATATCAAATTCCATAAGTGAAAACTACAATTTACAGTCTGAGGTTTAAAAAAATACACTTGATTAAACATTGCAGAAGAAAAGATTAATGAACTAGAAGGAGTAATAGTAGAAACTAACACAAATGAAACACACAGAGAAAAATGAATTGAAAACATAAAAAGCCCATCAGTGGGAAAACTTTAAGCACCCTACTATAGGGGTAAATGGTATCCCTGAGGGGAATGGAGTGGGTAAGATGGCTAAAAAAATATTTAAAGCATTCTGGATGGAAGCTTTCTTAGCTTCAGAAAAACCGTAAGCCACAAATATCCTAGAAACATAATATATCCTAAGGACAAGAAACATGAAGAAAACTACACCAAGGAACACCACAGTCAAATTTATCAAAACCAGTGATGAAGAGAAAATCCTAAGAGGAGTAAAAGGGGAACAAACATGTTAAATCCTGAGGACTAAATGTAAGGATGGCATCCAACTTCTCATCAGAAACATTACAAACAAGAATTTTGCAATAGCTTTAAAGTACTGAACAAAAGTCAACCTAGAATTTCTGTACCCATTAAAAATATCTTTCAAAAATGAAGGTGAGCAAAAATGGTTTGGAAAGAAAAAACAATTATCTCAATTTGACGATGACATGATCCTATACAGAGAAAATACCAAATAACACACACACGTGCGTGCGCGCACACACACACACACCACTGGAGTTAATAAACTAATTTGGCAAACTTGGAGTATACAAAATAAGCCAACAAAAACCAGTTTCCTCAGCAATGAAAAAATCTTAAAGGAAAATTAATACATTTCATTTACAATAGCACCCATAAGAATAACATACCTAGGAATAAATTTAAGAAGGTGAAATACTTGTACACTGAAAACTACCTAACATTGCTTAAAGAGAGTTAAGAAGAACTAAATAAATGGAAAGACATCCTGTGTCCATGGTTGGAAGATTTAATATAGTTAAGATGGAAATACAGCTCAAAACAACCTACAGATTCAGTGCAATCTTATTCAAATTCCAGTGGCCTGTTTTTTCAGAAATAAAAAAAACCCAGAACTTTTTATTCAGAAGAAATTGCAAGTATCCCCAAATAGCAAAAATAGTCTTGAATAATAAGAATAAATAACTCCTATTCCAAAGATCTTTTTTATTTTAATTTTTAAAATTTGTATTTGAAACGGAGTCTTACTCTGTTACTCAGGCTGGAGTGCAGTGGAATGGCATGATCTCTGCTCACTGTAACCTCCATCTCCCAGGTTCAAATGATTCCCTTGCTTCAGACTCCTGAGTTGCTGGTATTACAGGCACCCACCACCACTCCCAGCTAATTCTTTGCATTTTTAGTGGAGATGGGGTTTCACCACATTTGCCAGTCTGGTCTCAAACTCCTGACCTCAAGTGATCCACCTGCCCTGGCCTCCTAGACGGGATTATAGGCATGAGCCACCACACCTGGCCTCCAAAGATCTTGTATTGCTCTCAGCAATATTTTGTAGTCTTCAGTGTACAGGTGTTCACATCTTTTGCTATGTAGTTCATATTTTTTAATGGTATTGTTAATGTTTGTTGAAAGAAATCTTTTATTAAAATGGTATATTGTTAAAGTCTACAACATGATGCTTTGATATATATATATATAATGAACTAATGGCTCTGCTCCCTTCAGGGCTTCCATTTACCCCTATAGTAGGGTGTTTACAATCAGGCTAATTAGCATACTCACCTTCTCACATAGTGCCTTTTTCAGTGTAGTGAGAACACCAATGATCTCTTTTAGCAAACTTCAAGTATATAATACAGCATTAACAATAGTCCTCATGCTGTACATCAGATCTCTAAAACTCATTCTGTAACCAAAAGCAGGTTAGTCGCTTACCGCATGTAGAGTCCAATTAAGCATGAGGCCTGCTACAAAAAAGTCAATTTATTTCCAAAGGTAGCTTGGGGGAAGAAGCACAAAACATCCCGCTTTAAATGTGTCACTTCACTATTGGAGCAAAAAGTGGATATTTTTATTAGGTAAATGAGGAAGTGAGCAAGCACAGGGGTTGCCCTGCTCCCAGGCAGTTATCCACTGGGCAGTTGAGGTGGTGCCTTTCTGATCAGAAGAAAGTTGTAAAAGTGGCCAAGTGGGCATGCTTTCAACATGCCCTCCTAGTGAGTGTAAGTTCTGAGGTGACCCTTCAGTCACCATCGGCAGACACTTAGGCTGTTTTCATGTCCTGGCTACTGTGAAGAATGCTGTGATAAACATGGGGGTGCAAATACCTCTTTGAGATACTGACTTAATTTCCTTTGATTATATACCCAGAAGCTGGATTGCTGGGTTGTTTGGTAGTTCTGTTTGGAATGTTTTGAGGCGCCTCCACAGTGTTTTCCGTAATGGCTGCACCAATTTACATTCCCACCAACAACATACAAGAGTTCCCGATTCTCCAGGCCCTTGCTAACATTTACTTGTTTTTCTGATAATAACCACCCTGATGGTTATATCATCAGGGTGATTTTGATCTGCATTTCCCTGAGGATTACTGATGTTGACCACCTTTTCATATACCCGTTGGCTATTTTGTATGTGTTCCTTGGAAAAATGTCTATTCAGATCCCTTGCCCGTATTTTAATCAGGTTATTTGTTGTTTTGGCTATTGAATTGTGTGAGTTTCATATATATTTTGGATATTAACCCCTTACCCAGTTCCCAAAGAATGAGATATACCTTGGAGTAAGGGACCCACACATCCCATTCATCTCTCCTCTCCCAAGGCACTTAGCCAATCACTAACAGGTGCAGGGATATGAAATCTGTTTCCCTGGGCTAGGGGAGGATAACTCTTAAACTTCACTTACCACAAGTTCCCCTGCCAATATCTGGACAAAACTCCCCAATGGGGACTTTGGGGATTAAATTCACACATACACAGCAATCAACTCAAAATGGATCACAGACCTAAATGATAGACGTAAAATATAAAATTTCAAGAGGAATCCAAAGAAGAAAATCTTTGGGTTAAGCGAAGTGTCCTAAGACGCTACACAAAAAACATAAGCCATAAGAGAAAAAAATTAGTTGGATTTTATTACAATTTAAAAATTTTGTGCTTCAAAAGATACTATTAAGAAAAAAATAGATAAGCCAAAGACTAGGAGCAAATATTTGCAATTAAATATTTAATAAAATGACTTCTATCACAATACCTAAAGATATGAAGCAACACAACTGACTAGGTGTGGTGGCTCATGCCTGTAATGCCAGCACTTTGAGAGGCTATAGCTGGTGGATCATCTGAGCTCAGGAGTTGAAGACCACCCTGGGCAACCTGGCGAAACACCGTCTCTTACAAAAATACAAAAAAACAAAAAATTAGATGGGCATGGTGGCAGGCGACTGTCTCAGCTACTAGGGAAGCTGAGGTGGGAGGATCACTTGAGCCTGGGAGGTGGAGGTTGGAGCGAACTGAGATCGTGCCACTGCACTCCAGCCTGGGTGTCCATGTGAGACCCTGTCTCAAAAAAAAAAAAAAGAAAGAAAGAAAACCCACAATTTTAAAAGTCAGCAAAAGACTTGAACTGGCCTGTTACAAAAGAGACAAATAAATGGTTGATTACCATATGAAAAGGTGCTCAATGTCGTTAGTTAATAGGAAAATGCAAACTTTATTATTATTATTATATTTTGAGACAGAGTCTTGCTCTGTTTCCCAGGCTGGAGTGCAGTGGCATGATCTTGGCTGATTGTAACCTGCGCCTCCCAGGTTCAAGAGATTCTCCTGCCTCAGCATCCTGAGTAGCTGGGATTACAGGCACTCGTCACTACGCCTGGCTAATTTTTGAATTTTTAGTAGAGACGGAGTTTCACCATGTTGACCAGGCTGGTCTTGAACTCCTGACCTCAGGTGATCCGCCTGCCTCGGCCTCCCAAAGTGCTGAGATTACAGGTGTGAGCCACTGCCCCCAGCTGATTTGTGAGTTTTTGATGCACCTATCTCTTGAGTAGTATACACTGAAGGCAAATTTTAGATTTTTTTCCCTCACTCTCTTTACAATCTTTCCCCGAGTTCCCCAAGTTCATTGTGTCATTCTTACATCTTTGCATCCTCATAACTTAGCTCCCACTTATAAGTGAGAACATACGATGTTTGGCTTTCCATCCTGTTACTTCACTTAGAATAATAGTCTCCAGTCCCCTCCAGGTTGCTGCGAATGCCATTAATTCATTTTTTTATGGCTGAGTAGTATTCCATCATTCATATATATATAGGATGTATATATATAATTTATATGTTATATATAAGTTATATATATAAAACTGTGATTATATATCATATTTATATATGATATTTATATACACATAAAACTGTGAGATCTCTCTCTCTCTCTTTCTCACACTCTCTCTCTCTCACAGTTTATCTACTCGTTGATTGATGGGCATTTGGATTGGTTCCACATTTTTGCAATTGTGAATTGTGCTGCTATAAACATGCATGAGCAAGTATCTTTTTCATAGAATGACTTCTTTTCCTCTGGGTAGATACCCAGTAGTGGAATTGCTGGATCAAATGGTAGTTCCACTTTTAGTTCTATAAGGAATCTCCACACTCTTTTCCATAGTGGTTGTAGTAGTTTACATTCCCACCAGCACTGTAGAAGTGTTCTCTTTTCACTGCACCCACACCAACGTCTATTATTTTTTTATTATGACCATTCTTGCAGAAGTAAGGTGGTATCACATTGTGGTTTTGATTTGCATGGGAAATGCAAATTAAAACAACAATAAGATACCACTTTATGCCCACTAAGGTGGCTATGTTAAAAAAATACAGGGAACACCAAATGTTACTGAGAGTGTGGAGAAAATGGAACCCTCATATATTGCTGGGAAGACTGTAAAATGATAAAACCACTTTGGAACCTAGTTCAATAGTATCTTAAAAAGTTAAAGCTTAGCTTGCCATACAACTCAGCTATTCCATCCCTAGAATGGGATATAGCAGACATGAACAACACCATTAACCAACTTGTCCTGAATAATGTCTGTAGAATACAGCACCCAAAAGCAGCATAAGACATATGTTACTCAAGTGCACATGCACCACTGATCAAGACAGACTATATTTTGGGCCACACAACAAACCTCAAAAGATTTAAAAGAATTCAAATCGTTTTAATTGGTGTGCTCAGATTTAAAAGAATTCATTTCTATCCAAGAGAAATGAAAACACAGGTCCACAGAAAACTTCTTCGAAAATGTTCATGGCAGTATTATTCATGATAGCAAAAATCAGCTCCAACTCAAATGTCCATCACTGGTAGATGGATAAATAAACTGTGGTATTATCTATACAATGGAATTCTATTTAGCAATAAGAAGCACAAAAATCTGACACCTGCTACAGTATGGATGAATCTTAAAACATTGTGCTAAGTAAAACAAGTTAGTCACAAAAGACTGCATATTGTTTGATGCCATTTGTATGAAATATCTAGAAAAAGATACATTTACAGACAAAATAGAAAAATTGTTGGCTGAGCCTAGCGGAGGGAGTGGGATTTGCTACAGTGGCAGTGGAAAAATTTGGGAAGGTAAAGGACATGTTTTAAAAGTGGACTGTAGTACAGGTTGAGAAACTCCATATAATTGAATCATATATTTACAATGGGTCAATTTTATTGTATGTAAATTTAATTGAAAAGAAGAAGGTAAGGACAAGACAGCCCTAAATCAAAGGGTTGTGGTGTCCTGTGATCCTGTGATGAACACTGCGTATTGAGATGCA
>NW_012101354.1:360952-364200 GCF_000951045.1 Mandrillus leucophaeus | reverse complement strand
AGTATCTTAAAAAGTTAAAGCTTAGCTTGCCATACAACTCAGCTATTCCATCCCTAGAATGGGATATAGCAGACATGAACAACACCATTAACCAACTTGTCCTGAATAATGTCTGTAGAATACAGCACCCAAAAGCAGCATAAGACATATGTTACTCAAGTGCACATGCACCACTGATCAAGACAGACTATATTTTGGGCCACACAACAAACCTCAAAAGATTTAAAAGAATTCAAATCGTTTTAATTGGTGTGCTCAGATTTAAAAGAATTCATTTCTATCCAAGAGAAATGAAAACACAGGTCCACAGAAAACTTCTTCGAAAATGTTCATGGCAGTATTATTCATGATAGCAAAAATCAGCTCCAACTCAAATGTCCATCACTGGTAGATGGATAAATAAAATGTGGTATTATCTATACAATGGAATTCTATTTAGCAATAAGAAGCACAAAAATCTGACACCTGCTACAGTATGGATGAATCTTAAAACATTGTGCTAAGTAAAACAAGTTAGTCACAAAAGACTGCATATTGTTTGATGCCATTTATATGAAATATCTAGAAAAAGATACATTTACAGACAAAATAGAAAAATTGTTGGCTGAGCCTAGCGGAGGGAGTGGGATTTGCTACAGTGGCAGTGGAAAAATTTGGGAAGGTAAAGGACATGTTTTAAAAGTGGACTGTAGTACAGGTTGAGAAACTCCATATAATTGAATCATATATTTACAATGGGTCAATTTTATTGTATGTAAATTTAATTGAAAAGAAGAAGGTAAGGACAAGACAGCCCTAAATCAAAGGGTTGTGGTGTCCTGTGATCCTGTGATGAACACTGCGTATTGAGATGCAACAACCTGGAGTGAGAGCAAATGGTGACTTAGAAGGTGACTTCTGATGTCACATGCTTGAGGAAGGGATTCAGTGCCTGTGCCTTCAGCCTCTGACCCTGACAGTTCCCCTGGAATCTGGAGGGTAGATGGGGTGAGTGAAGGTAGCCTTTGCCTTCTAGGGAGTGCAAGGAGAGCAGTGGCACTATGTAAAGATCTGGGGAAATGAGTTTGCAGGGAGAAGCTTCATGAACACCCTGGGTAATGAAAGGAGGAAATCATGAGGAGGAAGTAAGGGTTGCAGGATGAAGTGGCTGCTTGAAACATAAAAGCTGCTCAAAACTCTTTGATAGGTTATGAGTAGGTTCTGCTCCTAGGTGAGCTCAAACCGGCAACCTTTTGATTAACAGAAGGCACCACAGAGAAGAACTACTGTGAACTTGTATGCTAACAGTATGGAATGACAACATAAACCCTACCCCCAAAACTGTATCATTGATTTTCATTTTTACCTTTGTTTTACCTTCTTCTGAGTTGATAATTAATTTGCTCTTTTCTAGTTTCTTAAAGTAGAAGCTGAGGTCACTGACTTGAAAGCATTTTTTTTTTCATTTTTGATATAGACCTTTAATGTTATGAATCCTCCTTCCTCATTTTGATTTGTTGTGTTTTCACTTTTATTCTTTTCAAAAAAATTCTAATTTCCCTATTGATTTATTCTTTGATCAATGGGTAATTTATAAGTATTTTACCCATTTTCCAAATATTTGGAGGAATTTTCCAAAAGTCTTTCTTCCACTGATTTCTAACTAAATTGCATTGGTATCATAGAACACATCTTTATGACTTGAATTCTTTTAAATCTTTTGAGGCTTGTTCTGTGGCCCAAAATATAGTCTGTCTTGATCAGTGGTGCATGTGTACTTGAGTAACATATGTCTTATACTATTTTTGGGTGCTGTGTTCTACAGACATTATTCAGGACAAGTTGGTTAATGGTGTTGTTGATGTCTGCTATAACCTTGTTAATTTTCTGTCCACCTGTTGTATCAATTAATAAGAGAGGGGCTTTGGAATCTCTGACAATATGGTGAATTATCTATTTCTCTTTCAGTTCTATGAGTTTTTGCATTATATGTTTTCAAGTTCTGTCATGGGGGGTGGTAATTATATCTTCTTGAGAATTAACTCCTTTATTATTATGAAATCACCCTCTTTATCCCTGGAAATATGGTTTGCCCTGAAATCTACTTCACCTGGTATTATATAACTGCTTCTCTTTCCTTTTGACTATGCTTAGCATAGAATATTTTTTCCCATCTTTTTACTTTTATGTATTTGTAGCTTCATTTTTACAGTGCATTTCTGGTAAGCAGCATATAGTTAATCTTGTTTTTATCCAATGTGACAATCTCAGTTTTTTAATTGGTGTGTTTAGATCCTCTACGTTTAGTATAATTATTGAAAGGGCTAGGTTTCAGTTTTAGCTTGCTCTCAATTTTCAAATTGTCCCTTCTCTTCCTTCTTTTTCTGCCATCTTTTGCTTTAAACTAGTATTTTTTATTATTCCATTTCAACTCATTATTACCCATCACTGTTTTGTCATTGTAGTGATTGCTTTAGGGATTATATGATATATTTTTTAGTTAACACTGTCTAACATGCAGTGATATTATGCCACTTCAAATATAGAGTAGGGCTGGGCACAGTGGCTCACACCTGTAATCCCACCACTTTGGGAGTTGAGGCAGGAGGATTGTTGGAACCTAAAGAGTTCAAGAGCAGCCTGGGCAACATGGTGAGACCCTATTGCTACAAAAAGCTTAAAAATTACCCAGGTGTGGTAGTGCATGCCTGCAATCCCAGATACTTGGGAGGCTGAGCTGGGAGGATCATTTGAGCCCAAGAGGTGACAGCTGCAGTGAGCCACTTTCATGTCACTGCATTCCAGCCTGGGAAACAGAGCAAGACCTTGTTTTAAAAAAACAAAGAAACAAGTATGGAGTAAGAGCCTTAGAATATTATATCTCCATATGTCCCTTCTTTGCCATTGTGCTATTGTTACAAGAATTTTCTTTTCTTTTCTTTTTTTATTTTTTTGAGACAGAGTCTCACTCTGCCACCTAGGCTGGAGTGCAGTGGAGTGATCTTGGCTTACTGCAACCTCTGCCCCCTGGGTTTAAGGAGTTCTTGTTCCTCAGTCTCCTGAGTAGCTGGGATTAGAGGTGTGTGTCACCATGCCTGGCTAATTTTTATATTTTTTGCAGAGACAGGGTTTCACCATGTTGGCCAGGCTTGTCTTGAACTTCTGGCCTCAAGTGATCCACCTGCCTTGGCCTCTCAATTTGCTGGTATTACAGGCATGAGCCACTGCACTGGGCCAACAATTTTATTTTATTTTATTTTTTTATTTTT
>NW_012101354.1:349131-360812 GCF_000951045.1 Mandrillus leucophaeus | reverse complement strand
GATGGTCTCGATCTCCTGACCTCGTGATCCGCCTGTCTCGGCCTCCCAAAGTGCTGGGATTACAGGCTTGAGCCACCGCGCCCGGCCACAATTTTATTTTTATGTCATAAATTCCACAGTCCTTCGTTGGATGCATAGTTTGCGAAGATTTTCTGCCATTCTGTGGGTTGTCTGTTTACTCTGCTGATTATTTCTTCTGCTGTGTGGAAGCTTTTTAATGTAATTAAGACTCATCTATTTATCTTTGTTTTTGTTGCATTTGCCTTGGGGTTCTTGGTCATGAAGTCTTTGCCTAAGCAAATGTCTAGTAGGGTTTTTCAATGTTATCTTCTAGAATTTTTATGGTTTCAGGTTTTAGACTTAAGTCTTTGATCCATTTTGAGTTGATTTTTATATAAAGTAAGAGATGAAGATCCAGTTTCATTTTTCTACATGTGACTTGCCAATTTTCTCAGCACCATTTGTTGAATAGGGTGTCTTTCCCCTACTTTATGTTTTTGTTTGCTTTGTCAAAGATCAGTTGCTGTAAGTACTTGGCTTTATTTCTGGGTTCTCTATTCTGTTTCATTGGTTTATGTGCCTATATTTATGCCAGTACCATGCTGTTTTGGCCACTATGGCCTTACAGTGTATTTTGAAGTGAGATAATGTGATGCCTCCAAATTTGATCTTTTTGCTTAGTCTTGCTTTGGAATGTGGGCTCTGTTTTGGTTCCACGTGAATTTTAGGAATCTACTTGCTCTGCTGCCCGGGCTGAAGTGCAGTGGCACAATCTTGGCCTACTGCATCCTCCACCTCCTGGGTTCAAGTGGTTCTCGTGCCTCAGCCTTCTGAGTAGCTGGGATTGCAGGAGCGCACCACCATGTCTGCGTAATTTTTGTATTTTTAGAAGAGACAGGGTTTCATCATGTAGCCCAGGCTGGTCTCTAACTCCTGGCCTCAAGAAATCCACCTGCCCCAGTCTTTCAAAGTACTGAGATTACAGGTGTGAGCCACCAGGCATGGCCTCAATTTCCTTTTAAAGAGTTTTAACTAATAAGGAAAAGAAATGTATGTATTTGTTCACGTGTTACCATTTCTAGTGCTTGACATTCCTTTGTGGACACCCAGATTTCCATCTCATACCTGTTTCCTTCTGTAGGAAGGATGTCCTTTAACATTTTTTGGAGCACAGGTCTGCTGGTAATAAATTCTTTCCCTTTTTTTTTTGTTTTGTTTTGTTTTTTGTTTTTTTTTTGAGACAGAGTCTCTCTCTGTTGCTCAGGTTGGAGTGCAATAGTGCGATCTTGGCTCACTGCATCCTCTGCCTCCAGGGTTCAAGCCATTCTCCTGCCTCAGCCTCCCGAATAGCTGAGATTATAGGTGCACACCACCACACTCGGTTAATTTTTGTATTTTTAGTAGAGATGGGGTTTCACCATGTTGGCCAGGCTGGTCTTGAACTCCTGACCTCAAGTGATCCCCTCGCCTTGGCCTCCCAAAGTGCTGGGATTACAGGTGTGAGCCTCCCTGCCCAGCCAAATTCTTTCACATTTTATATGTTTGAATGTGTCTTTATTTCACCTTTGTTTTTTGAAAGCTAATTTTGCAGGGTATAGATTTCTATGTGGACAATTTCAGTCTCTGAGTGTTTAAAGATGTGGCTCCACTGTATTCTTGTGTGCATTGTGGCTGGTGAAAAATCTGATGTCATCCTTATATTATCTTTGTTTCAACGTAATCACGTGTGTTTTTTCTCTGACTGCTTTTAAGATTTTCTTTATTATCATTGAGCAATTTATGATATGCCTTGGTGTCATTGCTTCATATTTTTAGTGCTTGATTATGGTGAGCTTTCTGGATCTGTGGATTTATAGTTTTACTACATTTGATAAGATTAGTTTTTTGTTCTTTGGAGGTGGCTTTTTTTTTCCCCTTGAGACAAGGTCTTGCTATGTTGCCCAGGCTGGTCTCAAACTCCTGGGCTTAAATGATCCTCCTGCCTCAGCCTTTGAATAACTGGGATCACAGGCACGTACCACCACACCTGGCTTGGTAAGTATTAGATTAGTATTTCTTCCAAGAGTTTTTCTGCTGCCACTGTGTTTGCCTTTGATGAACTCTAGTCACCCATATCTGAGGTCAGCTGAATTGTTCCACAGCTCATTGATGCTTATTCCTTTATTATGTTTTTCTCAGCATTCCTTTTTGGCTACTTTTCTTTGCTATGCCTTAACATTTCCAATTTTTTTCTTCTATATATTTTGTTTGCTGTTAATCCCTTGCAATTCATTTCCTCTCAGATATCACAGTTTTTACTTCTTTCTATTTTTTGTAGATATGGTGTCTTACTGTGTTCCCAGATTGGTCTTAACTCCTGGGTTCAAGCAATCCTCCTGTCTTGGCCTCCTTAAATGCTGGAATTACAGGCATGAGCCACTGTACCCAGCCCTAGTTTTTATTTCTTAATGCTAGCTTGGATCTTTTTATATCTTCCTTTCATCTCCTTAATTTTTGGGACTTATGATATACAATTATAATACCTGGTTTAATGTTCTTCTCTGGTAATTTTAACACCTGTATCAGCTCTGAGTCAGTTTAACATGATTGATTTGTCTCCTCATTATGGTCACTTCCATGTTTTAATATGGCTAAACATTTTGTTAGAATGCCAGACATTATGAATTTTACCTTGTTGGTTGCTGCATATTTTTGTGTCCCTATAAATTTTGAGGTTTCTTCAGGGATGCGGTCAAGTTGCTGGCAAACAGCTTGATCATTTCCGGTCTTGCTTTTATGATTTGTTAAGAGGTCTACAGCAGTGCTCTGTCCTGGGGTAATCTGTTCTTACTACTGAGATAAAACCTTCCTGAATTCTCTACCTTATGCCTTGTGAATTTTGAGGCCCCCCCTTTTTTTTTTTTTTCAGTCTGCCTTTTGGAAACAGGCATGATTCTAGCTCTGTATGAGCTCCAGGCACCGTTCCCTCTAATCTTTTCAAACGCGTTTTCCTCTGAACCTGATTCCCCCCCTCATACGGACCTGCACTGTGCTGCATGCTGGGTCATGTTCTGCAGTTACTCCGATTTACTCTCTGCAGCTCTCTCCTCCCTAGTGCTCTTCCTGTGAACTCTATGATACCGTAACTTCCCTGGACTCTCAGCTCAGGGTCCTCAACTCAAAAGCTTCTCTTCACTTTCCCCTTCCTGTGCCTAACTTGGAAACCCTCTCAAGGCAGTAAGTTAGAACAATTTAGGGCTCACCTGATAGGTGCCCATGTCTCAGGGTTTATGTCCAGGATCTTGAACGTATTCTTTTTGTGTATTTTGTCTGTTTTATTTTTTTCTTTATTGTTCCTGGTAGGAGAGTAAAATCTAATTCCTGTTACTTCATAGAGGTTGCAGCACCCCTATTTCTAAAAATCAAAGTACGAAAAAGTCAATCTAGATGCTGAATAGGAACTTTTAGAGAATTCAGAATATATTCTGTACTGTGTGAAACCATGAACTAAGAAAACCCTTAATTCTTGTATTTAAAAGGCACTTTACTGGTTATAAAAACAGTTTCTGCTTGACCCTATGTGGGGGAGTGCAGGAGGCCCATCACCCTTTGCCCCAGGAGCTGAGCAGATGCTCCTGTGAGGTCTGTGGTGAAAACCTGTCCTTCGGGAGATGTGTCTCTCTATGAGATGTTAGCCTTAATCTTGGTTACTCTTCCAAAGGTCCTCCGCAGTAAGGATGGGCAATGACATCAAAGTAGCCAGGTGGGAAGTCTCAGCTTTCTGTTAGCTCTAGTGGGACCTACGGGGTAACACCGGGCCCAAGTTGACTTCTCCCTGGGTAGCAAGAGAGTGATACCATCTTTGCTAGATCTGTGGCTGCAACCCAGGCCCTGAAGCAGGGCCAAAGATTTCCAGAGCCTCTCCTAGGTCCTTCTTGCTCCACAAGAAGCCTCAGAAAGGGAAAGTGTTCCATTCAGAGGATCTTTCTTTCTCTGTTGTCAGAAAAAAAAAAAATGTGAGTATAAAGCAGCAGAAACAGCACTAGGTACTGCCTGTAAGTTAGTGGTACTGCTGTGCCCAGGATAGAAGATGAGAAGGAAGAGGAACAGGAGGAAGAAGAGGGCAAGAGAGATATGTGAAAACCTGGCTGCAGTTAGCAAAGTTTTGCAAGCCACCAGTCAGCGAGACAGAATCTGCAGGCGCTAAAGTATTCACAGCTAAAGTGTTCACAGGAGGGTAGCACAGATGTGTATGTGTGTTAGAGTAGGGTGCGGAGAGTGGTTATGGAAACCTTGAAACCAACCACAACAAACAAAAGTTGAGCAGATCATATCCACGAGATGTTTCAAGGTGGATTGAAAGAAATGCGTGCTATGTGAAAAAAGTGATTGCTAGAGGAGAGAAAGAATTCAACCCCCCAAACCCCAAATATAAGTTCTTCAGTTGCATTTCCTACGTTGTGGAAACCCAAGGTGTTAAGAAAGCGGATTTGTAATAGATAAATCTTAAACTGGAAAAATCATTTCACTGACCATAGTATCTCCCCCACCAGGAAAATGTGGGGTTACTTTTTGCCACAGCACATCTTCAAACTCCTGTCGTGGTACACACTTGGTCACTTTGCCTGACTCTCCGCAGAGGTCTCCCTCTTTCCAAGCCTCACCCCAAATCCTATTCCACACAATTCTTCTTAACAACACTGGGGATTACATTGCCTTTAGGTGGCCAGCTAAATGGTAACCCCTGCGCTGCCTCATCAACATAACACAAACCCCTTTGATGACGTCGAGGGCTTCTGCTTTCCCTCGAATCCATCCTCCGCCCCCACCCGCCTCTCAGTCTCACTCAGCCCACATGGCCAACCCGCAGCCGGTGATGTCATGATCCTTTTCCACTTGTGCCCAGGTATCTTAGGCAGGATAATGACGCGTCTTTCTCTTCTTCTTGTGTTCCTAACCTTTCTCCCAGGTTACTCACCATGGAGAGGGATTCTAGGATTGTTGCACCAATCCAAAACTTTAAAGAAAAAAGATGTAAAACAATGTATGCAAAGTATACCATTTATATGGACAAAATAAAAGTATAAGCATGTGTGATGCATATAGATACATAGCTTCGGGGCTGCTTCTCAGGGCTGCTGCTCATAGTACCAGTTGCTGTGTATTCTGTGTACATCATTCCTTCTACATTCTCATAGTATCCAAAGGGCCATTTTTAAATTTTCCTTGCCACACAGAATACAAGAGAGAAAAATTCAGGAGAAGTTGCTGGCTAAAGTACAACAGAAGATGAGGTGTTTGATTTAAGACTGAGATTTTGGTTTTTTTTTTTTTTCTCTCTCTCTAACCTCAGGACTGGGTTAGAATGGGGGGCTGGGAGGACGGAGGCTGGATGAGAAAGCCAACTTATATTTTCAGAATGGAGAGTGGAATAACTTGATCCTTGAAGAGACTGGGTAGAAGTGGAAGGTGATTCTCTTCAAAAGAATCAAGCGGGTGCCTGGAGGTGAACTCAGCACCAGGTGACTTTAGGGAGAGTCATCTACATACCTCCCTTCCCGCCTTCATTTCTCCATCCCCTCATTCCTCCTTCCCTTTCATCTCTCACCTCTCTCCTTCCTTCTCACTGCCTTTCTCTCTGCGTCTGCAGCCCTGGACACTGTTATTAAAGATCTTGGGATGTGGAGATTATTAGGTTGCAGGGGCCCAAATGAATTTCCCCAGTGCTGATTCCTTTAATCTCTCAATTCACATCAAAAGTTGGAGTAGCTGTTTCAATTTACCTTAGTATTCTACCCACATCTCAGGCCCCAGGGAAGCTGAGAAAGCAAGTATGTGATCCTAGTAGTTTTGGAATATGGGAAATTCCTCATGCATGGAAAGAGACATCAGAAACAAGATGGCCGAGATGACAAAGAACACTCATCTTCCTAACACTGTGCAGCCATCCTTGTGGGGAACATGATAAATCCAGTGACTGAGCTCCCCTAACCCTGCCCCCAAACATCACCCATGCAAAACCTATCCTCAGACACTACCAGACATTGTGATGCCTTGAGCAGAGGGTAAGGGCTTAGACTTCTTGTACAGGAACAGTTGGGACAATCTCCAGTGTCATCTTAATTACTTATTATGACAGTTAAAAAATTTTAAAGTTTACATGCCTGGAAAAAAGGGTAATTATTGTGAAGCCATGGTTACAAATAGCCACCAGAACTGGCTTTAAATCTTTAAATCATCTTAATTCATCTGTGCCCACTGCATGAGTTTCTTTTCTTTTTTTTTTTTTTGAGATGGAGTTTTGAGATGGAGTTTTGAGATGGAGTTTTGCTCTTGTTGCCTAGGCTGGAGTGCAATGGCGTAATCTTGCTCACTGCAACCACTGCCTCCCATGTTCAAGCAATTCTCCTGCCTCAGCCTCCTGAGTAGCTGAGATTACAAGCATGTGCCACCATGTCCGGCTAATTTTTTTTGTATTTTTAGTAGAGATGGGGTTTCTCCATATTGGTCAGGCTGGTCTTGAACTCCTGACCTCAGGTGATCCGTGTGCCTCAGCCTCCCAAAGTGCTGGGGATTACAGGCATGAATCGCCATGCCCGCCCTGCATGAATTTCTTATTGCTGCTCTAATAAATGACCACAAACAACTTCTTCAAATAACCCATATTTATGATCTTAGGGTTCTGACGATCTGAAGTCCAAAAGAAGTCTCACTGCACTACAGTGAATGTGTTGTTGACAGGTTTGCGTTCCTTGCTGGAGGCTGTGAGGAGACTGTGTCATTGCATTTTCCAGCATGTGGGGTTTGTCCACATTCCTTGACTGGTAGCCCTCCCACCTTCAACAGCAGCCATGGACACTCAAGTTATTGTCACATGGCATCCTTCTGACACGGACTGTCCTTCCTCCCTCTCTCATTTCTATGCACCCTTGTGTTGGCACTGGGCTTTCCAGGGTAATCTGCCTGTTACAACATCCTTAACTTAATCACCTCTCCAAAGTCTCTTTGACATGTAAAGTAACACATTCACAGGTTCCAGGGAATAGGATTGGACACCTGTAGTGGAGTTTATTTTTCCTAATGCAGCCACTCACTTCGGTGAACAAATTTCTGCAAGCCCCTCAGTCGGTGCTAGCCCCTCACTTCTGAAAGTCAGTGAGTTGAAAGCAACTCAGTCCAATGAGCAGCTTTGAGTGCCAACCAATCAACACCAGCTCACTTATGTCTGAGCCCTTCCCCAGTCTCTGAATCCCACACTTTCCACAAATTCTACATAAATCAGCAGTCCAGTCTGCTCAGAGAGACTTTACACCAGTAGGAGAAGCATAATTGTATTTCTATGTGATTAGGATCTGTTTTTGAGGAGACCAAGTAAGATGGCTCCAGCTGTAGGATGGAACCTCCACAGCCAATCCTGGAGGCCAGGGCAGCACGAGCCTTAGGCCAAGCTCGGATATGGGGTGACCAAAAGTCAGGAACCACCAGTCTCCCCTGGCTAACAACTGGCCCCCAGTCTCCCGGGAACTTGAATATTCCAGGTGCCCCACTTCTCTACAGCGGAGTTCCATGGGGAAGGACCATGCTGTTTTCTTGTGGCCCCTGGGGGCGGTGCACAAGGATTCCCATGGTCCCAGGAGCTGGGAGCAGCAGCGAGGCCAGGCCAGATCCAAAGAAAACCACCCAATTCCCCCATTTAGCTGAAGGTTCAGAGCCAAAGGTTTGTGGGACCCCAGGTGCATCCACTCTGCTGCTGCCTTTCCCTCCTTACCATGTGGTCTTTGCTTCCTGTGAGATTTCTGCAACCAGAAGTCAGCCTATTGGGAAGTAAAAGCCACACCTAAAAACACTAAAGAGACTGGCATTAGTATTGGTGCAATCCTATGGTCTGCAATGAATTACCTAGGATGCAGCTGGCACCTGGGACACCTGGCTAGGGCCTGTCCATAGAAAAGCTACCCCTATGCCCATTTAGACCTAGATGAAGGTTGCAGGGATCTAACTGCTCACCAAGAGATTGACTCTTACCTGAGGGTCTGGAGCCTCAGTGCTGCAAGTTCTTGGCCTACACCGTGGGGGCGCTGCTCACACCCAGGGTCCAGGGCTTTCAGTGGAGTCTCCATAGCTCTAACATTGATTCCTCCTGGTTTGGTGCACCAAGGACCACCTCCCACAAAGTGGGCAGATGTAGAAAGTTACCAGATACAAAAGGTAAAAATTGCAAGGCATTGCTGGCTCAATGAGGACAGAGAGTCCTCTCTCTATTATGATTTGGATGTGAAGGGAAGATGTCATAGGTCCTAAACATTGCAGCATGGCCAGCGTGTGCTGCCCAGGACCTGCAGTGCTGTGGTCAGGTGGAAGTTATTTTACTTCAGTAGAGGACAGTGTTCTCTTCTGGCCTTTTCCTCAGTGGCTAGATCTGTATCTCTCTCTCTCTCTCTTTCTTCCCTCTGCCCTCCTGTTCCCTGGCCCACTTTGTTTTCTCTCTCTGTTCCCACCCTGCTGCCCCCTTCCACCTGCTTTCTCTTCTTCAGCTTTCATCGTTCATCCCCCTCTGCCCACCCATATGCCCCAGGCTAAGGCCCCTGCCCTGTCCTGGGTGAGGAGATGTGTATGATTTTAGGCGTTGCCCTCTAGACGTGTCCATGATGGGGAAACATGGCTCAGCTGCCAGTATAATGGTTTAAAAGAGTGGCCTTTTTGAAGGCTTTTTACATCTCCCATTCTAGGATCCTCTAGGACTTAAAATGTATGGGCCACAGTGGAATTCTTGGTTCCCCAGGACCTTGTGGTGCATGCCTTCTTTCACTGAGCATTCATAGGGTGGCTATTAGGTGCCAGGCCCTGCTCTGGGCTAGGGTCCCCATTGTGAGCAATCCTCAGTTCACTGCCGCATGGAGCCTACCTCTGCAGGCATCAAGAGGATGGGGCTGTGAACCACATCTACCAGTGCTGAGCATCAAGGACGATGACGGCTGAGAACAGCCTGCTGGATTTGGCTATAAGGTAGGTAAGGACTTGTTTGATTCTGGGGAAAGCAATTTTAGCAATGGGGAGGAGAAAGCATTGCTGCAGGTTGCTGAGGATGCTTAGTAGTGAGGAAATGAGGAGAACGGTGAGCTAGCATTTATGAAGCAACCTTCGCTTCCTACATGATATTTATACTTTCCCCAACTTTCACATTTGTGTTTCTTCCCTTGCCAGAAGTTAGTCTCTTTATGGACTGGACTTGTAACGTTCCTGAGTCATTGTCTTTGTTTGCATTCCTACCAGAATCCCTAGTGACTCTGCAGATCATGTTTAATGATAATGTTGACACTAAGTCATTGTGAGGATAAAATATGAATCTGCTAACAGAAATGTTTCTCTCGGTGGAGAGAGGTGGGGCCAGGAACTAGGACTACTGCAGCTTCTCTCCGCCCTCACTGTCTAACCTTACAGGCAGCTCAAATCACTCAGAATCCAGTTTGCAGCCAGTGCAGACTTGCCTCTCCCTCCCAGTCTTCTTTCTTGGTGGTGACTGGGAGAGATTTAGGAGATTAATGAGGGCCAAGAAACAAAGCATGAATTATCACGGTTGCTGCACAGGTGTGGTCCTCTCAGTCTCTCTGCCTGAATTCCCAACACACCTCTCACCAGGTTGCTGAATGGTACAATAGGGTCATTGTAAGGTGGGTGGGTGCAGTGAGTCACCGAGGTCTTCCTGAGGTGCAGTGGGGCAGGGAGAGATCCTCTTCCCTATTGCTGGAGCTGGGCCACAAACTGGTGGTGGAATGCCCAGCTTCGGGGTCCATTTGCATGGCTGTATATTTCAATTATAGAGACTCTACTAGGTTCTTTTTTTTTTTTCTCATATACTTTTGTTCTTGTTTTATGCATTCGATCTATTGCTTTATTTATTTGACCATTTTAAACACACTTATGCTGACATCCTTCCAGATTGCTCTCCCTTTTGTTACCCGGTGCGAAATCTTTTGTCTGTTGTATGTACTTGTCATCCCTCGTGTGCCTGTGAGCCCATTCTAAGTGTATTTATCTCCTGTGGACATCTCCAAATGTCTGGAGGCGTCTCCACGAGGTGGCTTTGCATTTGTCTAGGGTTTTATGGCCCTTACAACTCTGGGGTAGTTTTTGGTTAATTTCTTTAATAGTGTGTATTTGTACCCCATGCCTTCTGGGAACACAGGTGCAGTGCTCTGATTTCTCTCAGATGACTTTGCCTCGCCCCAGGCCTCATTCTGTGTCTTGAGAGGTGATGGACTGAGCTTTCCAGTCTCCATCAGTGACAGGGCAGCTCTTTAGTAGCTCTCTCCTTTCACTGAGAGTTCAGTTCTAGTTCTCCACCACGGCCTGGGCCACGTGGCCTCCACTCTGGGGCACTGTGACAGCTATCAGTTCCCTTTGTGCTTCTGGCACCTGAATAATTCTCTTTCTGCCTTTTGATTGACCAAGTATTTTAACTTTTTGAGGGGAAGGGGAAGATTCTATGTTATCCAGCATTATTTGTGGTAGGAAAGGGGCTTTCTATAGCTGCTCCATGCTAAATTTTGGCAGAAGTCCTACCACTGTGGCCCAAATCTCCATCAAAAGAGATAGATATTTGCTTGATTTTTTTCTTCTTGTTTTTCTTCATTAAAAAAATGTACGTTGGATTTGGCTATGATTTCTTGGATATGACACCAAAGACACAGGCAATGTAAGAAAAAACATGTAAATTGGACTTCATCAAAACTAAAAACTTTTGTGCATCAAAGGACACTATGAATAGAGTGAAAAGGCAACCCACAGAATGGTAGAAAATATTTGCAATCACATATCTAATAAGGGCTTAATACCCAGAATATAAAAAGAACTCCTACAACTCAACAAAAAACAAACAACCCAATACGAAATGGGCAAAAGACTCAAATAGACATTTCTCCAAAGAAGATATACAAATGGCCAATAAGCACATTGAAAAATGCTTAACATCACCAATCATTAGGACAATGTGAAAGGAAACCAAAATGAGATACTATTTCACATTCATTAGGATGGCTATTATTGTAGGATGGCTATAATTGTAGTACACATTAAGTACTAGCAATACAAAGATGCCTTTAATTAGGTCTCTGTTCTTAAACGCAAAGTCAAGACAGAAAAGACAGACAAGTAAAACCACTATAAGTAGAGTGGCAAGTGCTATGATAGAGGCAAGAATGGAGTGCTCTGGAGCATAGAATAAGAGCATTAAAATCAGCTTTGGATAGGGGTCTTAGGAAAGGCCTTCTTGGGGAGATGATAGTTACACTGCTCTACAGGACAAGTAGAAACAGGTGGAAAGGGGGCCAAGGGCTTTCAGGGCAGCAAGAAGAGCATGTGTCAAAGCACAGAGGCACATCACTGTGACATCAGTTCTAGCCTTGGTTGGCAAGGTGGGCAGGGAGCAGACCACAAAGGCTCTTGAGGGCTCTAGGGGATCCTGTATATTCAGAAGATCCAATGCCTGGTTTTACACATGGGAGCGATACCAGAACATTTGCCTTTAAAAACTTTCTTTGATCACAGGGTGGAGAAAGGAGTGGAAGAGGTTGAACTGGACAGGGAGAAGCTTAAGATAGTTCATTGCGCCGGGCGCGGTGGCTCAAGCCTGTAATCCCAGCACTTTGGGAGGCCGAGACGGGCGGATCACGAGGTCAGGAGATCGAGACCATCCTGGCTAA
>NW_012101354.1:323716-348212 GCF_000951045.1 Mandrillus leucophaeus | reverse complement strand
AAAAAAAAAAAAAAAGAAATCACTAGCCATGGCTTTAAGACACCAGGCTAAAGGGAGCTAACCAGAAATCCTTTACTTGGGCCCTCAAGTTTTGGTAAGTAAGATCTAAGATCTAAGATCTAATGGTACTAAGCTTCTAATTCAAGATTCAGATCAACAACCCCCTGTGGAGTACCTCCTATAAGCAAAGTGAGTAGTAGAGAGAGACAACAGCAGGAAGGGTTGGTTTGGGGAGGAGATAATGAGCCCAGTGAGGGCACATTGTGTTGGTCCTATTAGTAATGCCCAGTGGGCATTCACAGTTTGAGTTTGGAGAGAAGATCTAGTTTGAGAAGCAGAGGGAGAGAGAGAGAGAAAGAGAGAGATGAGGGCCTGGGAATGTGCCCATATTAGAGAGACGAGGTAGTGTGATGGTTAATATTAGGTGTCAACTTGATTGGATTGAAGGATGCCTAGATAGCTGGTAAAGTATTGCTTCCGGGTGTTACCATGAGGGTGTTGCCAAAGGACATTCACATTTGAGTCAGTCGACTGGGAGAGGAAGACCCACCCTCAATGTGGGTTGGCATCATCCATTCGGCTGCCAGCGTGGCTAGAACAAAGCAGGACGAAGAAACTGGCTTGCTGAGTCTTCTGGCTTTCATCTTTTTCCCATGCTAGATGCTTCCTTCCTTTCCTCCTGCCCTTGGACATTAGACTCTTTTCTCTCATGCCTCACATCCAACCAAATCCCTAAGCCCATGTGACGCTTCACCCAAATATCCTTTGAATCCATCCCCAGTCACCCACTCTCCTGGCCACCACCACCTCTGATCTGGATACTGCAGCAGCTTCCTAACGCTCATACTCTTTTTGCTTTGCCCTGGCACAGTGTCTGAAACATTACAGAGATTCAAATATCCATTGCATGATGCAATGGTCAGGAAGGATGAACAAAGGCTGCTGGGCCAGTGACTAGTAGGGGAAACGTTTCAGTAGAATGCTGAGGGCAAGTGTTAGAACTCAAGGGGTTCAGGACTGAGTGGTAATAAAGCAAATAGAAGCCTTTGGTGTAGACACATACAAAAGCGCAGTAATTTTGACCAAAGGGAAATATTTAAGGCAGCAAATCGAGGGTGTGGAAGTGTTGAGGAGTCTGTTTTACTTTTTTGGTTGCAGAGAGCAGATAATCCTTTAAGGAAGAGTATAAATTTAAGATGATTTAAAATGTAAAGGAATATAACATTCATTACAGGAATTGTTAGGGGATCATTGGGAATGTATTTTAAGAATTACAAGTGTGTGTTAGCTATCTATTATTGTGTAACAAATTACTACAAACTTAATCACTCAACACAATTTCGCTGTCTCACAGTTTCTGTGGGTCAAGGGTCTGGGCATGCCTTAACTGGGCTTACAGCCCAGGGTATCTTAGAAAGCTGCAGTCAAGGTGTTGCCCAGGGCTTGGGGTCTCACCTGAGGCTCAATTGGGAAAGAATCGCTCCCAAACTCACATAGTTGTTGGCAGGATTCAGTTCCTCGAGGGCTGTTAGCCTGGGAACATTAGCTTGTAATTGGCTGTTGCTCAGGGGCATCCTCAGTTCTTTGCCATGTCAGCCTCTCCAGACTTGCTTCATTAAAACGTACAAGCTGAGAAGGGAATAGAGACCCTGCTGGCAAGATGGAAGACAGTCCTATGTAACCAAATTGTGGAAGTGACATACCATCACTTTTGCTGTATTCTAATGGTTAGAAGCGTGTCATAGGTCCTGCTCACACTCAGGGGGAGGAGATTGCACAAGAATGTAAATATGAGAATGGGGGATTATTGGGGGTTATCTTAGCATTCGCTCATCACAAGCTGTATTGCAAGAATTTAAGAGTAAAGACAGCTCTTAGAATGGGAACACTGACATAATGGGAACCGGAAGAAATTTATGAAGATACCGTCCCACCCCTACATCCTACCTTCTTCCTTCTCATCACTTCACAACCTTTTCAAAGGAGTAGACTACCTTGTACTGCCTTTACTTCCTAATTTGCCCTTTAAAACACCCTCCCCCCAAACGATTTTGATGCAGGTGGATTAGAGACCATGCTTTGGGAAGTTCTTCTCTGCTCATTTTCCCTGGGTAACCTCCAAACTCACGACTTTGGTCTATGTGCAGATGACATACTATTCTATATCTCCAGCTCGGCTCTCTCTTTCTCAAATTCCCAGTTCATCTGTTTAACCTAATATCCCAGAGCTAGGATTTTTATTGTTGCAAGTGATAGAAAATTCAATTTAAATTATTTTAAGCAAAAGCAGGGACATATTGACTCATATAGCTGCACAGTCAAGGCACAGCTTTAGCTTTAGCACAGCTTAAGAATTACAACTGTGTGTTAGCTATCTGTTATTGTGTAACAAATTACAACAAACTTAATTACTCAACACAATTTCACTGTCTCACAGTTTCTGTGGGTCAAGGGTCTTAGCGTAGCACTAGGAGTTGGTATCTTTTTAAAATTTCTTGGCTCCGTTTCTCCAATGTTGGCTCCACTCTTAGATCCCTTCCCTGTTGTCTTGAGATGGCTATTGGCATGTCTAAGGCTACAAACTCTCAGATTACAATCCACCGAGAAGGAGGAATAAGCAATTGCCTTTATCCCAGAATTTTCAGCGAAGGTACTGAGATTCCTTTTATTTTGACCAGCTTAGATCACAAGACCACCCTTGGCCAATTGCTGTGTCCAAAGGAATGCAGGGCACTCATTAGTTTCGGCATAGGTGTGTCCTTGACTCTTAGAACTGGGGAAGAACCCTACCCAAACTAAGAACACCAAGAGATGGGGAGTGCAGAGTAGGACTTGATTCAGGAAGAAGGGGAGATGGATGCTGCAAAAACAAGGAGCAGGCACACACAAGGAACACATCTCAAATACAACATGGTTTGTTTGTTTATTTATTTATTTATTTATTTGAGACAGTCTCATTGTGATGCCCAGGCTGGAGTGCAGTGGTGTGATCTTGGCTCACTGCAACCTCCGCCTCCTGGGTTCAAGTGATTCTCCTGCCTCAGCCTCCCAAGTAGCTGGGATAACAGGCGTGAGCCACCGCACCCGGTCCGTTTTTCTTGTAAGGTATAATTTAATTAATTATCCCATAAACCAATAAAATATGGGTGTGAAGAGATAGTTTTTATCTTTATGAAAGTCAAATTGAATTCTTTTCAAAGGCTTGATGATTCAAATGTGCTGAAGATAATTGCAGTTGCTGCAGGTATAGCTGAGACAACTGTAAACGGCTGAGGCAGTGGCTCACCCTAAGGCGCTGGCCTTCATTTTGGAATGTCAGAGCCAAAAATGACCTCAGATGTGGTCTAATCCATTTCACTGAGTTTATGAAGGAATAAACCAAGATCTAGAGAAATTTTTGCCAATTAGTTAAAACTCATATAAATGGATAAGGAATCAGAAGTTTTCGGGAAACACATCAGTTCTTCCCTGTGCTTCTTAGGAATAATTGCACATTGCACAAACCTGCCCCTCTTTCTCTCTCCTCTAATCTGTCATCTTTAACCCTGGGTCAGTCTTCTTACCTTCTTTCTGGGCTCTCTTTCTCTGCTGCTTTATCAGAGGGTTTAGAAAATTAAAACTAGTGTTAACACTAGCTTAAGGCAAACATGAAGACCTTGGCAACACGAGCCTCCTTTCTATTCCACAAACAACCCAGATCCTTCTCATCTTTGGAGGACCTCTGCCCTTCCTGTTCCTTCTCTTTAAATGCCTTCTCCTTCTTTTCAAATGTTTGCTCTTTCTAGTTCTTCTTATCTCAGCACAAATGGCATGTCCTCAGAATAGTGCCCTCTCATAGTCCCCATGAATCTGTAACATAATTGTAATCTGCCCTTCCTAGGATTTATTATACTCTGATAGTCCTTTGTTTATTTAGTCATTGTTCTCTCCTGCAACTAGAAGTTACACTCAGTGAAGGCAGGACCTTGTCTGTCTTGCTGGTTGTATTCTCAGGATCTGACAGTGCCAACAGGGGTAGCAGTGAGTAAACAATGACAATAAGTGACATCTCTCCATCAGTCAACAATTTAGAGATGAATCTGGCTGTACTATTAGTCATGATTATGTGTACACCCAAGATGTATTTTTCTTATTTACTATGCAGCTTCTATCAATCTAATTTATATTCCTCCCACTTTCCACCCTCCCATGCACAAATTCACCAACTCTCCAGTTCATGTTTTAAAAAAGTGACATTGTTTTATTACTATTGGCAGGTGGGGCCTGCATGAGGTGGTTGGTATGCTGGGCTCAGGGGATGTGTGGGCTATGGAGATGATGACAGAAAGGTTGGAAGGAAGGGGATGCGTTTGAAGGCCAGGCCCAGGGGGTCCTCAGATCTGCTTCTGGGAAGGGACAGCCTTGAGGAAGGAGTCATGGCAAGCCATAGCTAGGCCACCAATCAGATTCAGAAATTCTGAGAAATCTAGCTGTCCATCACTGTTGGTATCCAGTCTCTTCATCATGCGGTCAAGGACGCCGGGGTCCTTCTGGTTCTGCAGAGATGATAATAATTATACCTTTATATTGCATCTTCTAAGGTGCTTTCAAATATGCTGCCACATTTTATTGTCACAGGAGTATAAGGTACAGGATAGGGATTATTAATATTCCCATTTTCCAGATGCACAAACAGACTAAAAGAGGTGAAGTGACCTGCCTAAGGGGCAGACCTAGGGCTTGGACCAAAGGTTTTCCCACTCCTCGTCCAGGGCTTTTTCTATGACATTAGGGGCTATTCAGTTTTGTAAAGCCAGCGGAACACTTCTTTCAAGTGTTGCATGCAACTCCAATAGATAAACTGTATAAAAGTGCAACGGGTCCAGGTGGAAAAAGGCCACAGGCCCTGCCTAATCACTCTCATCCTCCACTTGCCCAAGCTGCCAACGCAGATACACACTTAGAGCCACTGGTTACATATGGCTATTTACATTTACATTTAAATTAACTAATTTAGAAAGTCAGTCTGTTAGTCACACTAGCCACATTTCAAGTGCTCAGTGGGCACATGTGGCTGGTGGCTACCATACTGGATAGAGCAGATATAGAATGTATTTCCACCACTGCAGAAAGTTCTATTGGACAGGGCTGCCCTAGAACCTTTGGGGTGTAAGAATAAAATTTGAAAACAATTCCATTATGTCATATACCATTTCATATATCTCTCTTCCTAAATGGAAAAACTCCTGGCTTAGAGTGAGTTAAAATGAAGCAAGAGTGTGGGGCGTCAGTTGCTGGTCCTTCATTCCTGGCCATTCTGTCAGGGTCTCGTTTCATGTTGTGGGTATTTTGGGGAAGTGGGGGAGACAGGGACCAGTACCTTTGTGAAGGCAGCCAGTTCTGTATTCATGAAGCTTAGGAACTCCGTCTTGGAGAGAGTGTAGTTATAACCATCCTTTCCGGCATACTTCTGGAAAACAGCAATCAGGGACTCGATGCACCGCTCAGTTTCTGTAGGGCTGGAGACTTTTGCCTTTGGAGAAAAAAAATGCAGGGCTCAGACAAGGGAAGATATCAACGGCTGGATACTGGAGAAAACTCCATGGAATCTAATTTCAGGTCAAAGCAGTTTCCTAAAAGAGTGAGTCATTTTTTCAGGGGGCTGAGGGGTTCAAGACAATCACAAAAAGTCACACTCTGTGACCTTCCGTCCTACCCCCTCCACATGTTTATTCCAGGTGAAATATATGGAGGGTAAATGTGGGGCATTGTCGGCATGTTTAAAAGCAGTAGACTGCCTAGATGAGAGTGAGGGTGACAAGGTTTACTCATACTTTTAGAATGTGTGGATAAATACATGTGTAACTCTATATCCACAAATCCATATGCACACCAAGCACTGTCTATAGGTTAATAATTTCCAACTTTCCAAGAGTGTATGGAGGCTTTTGTGATTAATGAAATGTCAGTTCTTTTAAAAGCAATACCAAATTCCTGGGACTCACACATTTCCTTAGAGAAAACTAAAAGCATAGCTATCATTGTGTATGCAGTGGGAGAGAGAACTTTTTAGATGTTTGAAAATGGCTTTCATATTTAAGAGTTAGGAATCATTAATCTTAAATGTGAGGAAACGGACAGGAGAAGGGAATGGATATGACAGAGCCAGCCCTGGAATCTGGGCCTCTCAGTCCCGTTCTGCAGTCCTTAGCCTTGCAGGCTTCCACTTCCTGGTGAGAAATAGTGACAGAGAAGGTGGAGCTTCTCTGGAGGTCACTCCAAACCAGGAAGCTCTCAGGTTGTTGCTTACACAGCATCTACAATGTAAGATATTTAAATCTTGTACTGGGCTCATCTTTCCTCACAGCAGAATTTTTCAGGGAAATTCTACAGGGCCCAGTCATCCGGTTACTCCAGCAGGGACTTGGGGTCCCAAAAGTGAGGAGCTGTTGGGCTCCCTCTGGTGGATAGAAGCCGCAATTACAGACTTCCTGGGAAACAGGCCTGCCACACCCTTCCTCTGAGACTTCACCTCCCAGCATTAACAATGATTTATGTTTGGATGGTGACATTTGCAACTTAGCATTTAGCCTTTCGTTTGTTCTTAGGATGGACTTCCTGGAGCTCAGAGCTACAGGCTTTCTCACTCCGTAATTCACACGTGCTAAGAACTGATCTGAGCCCTTAGCTACACAGCTGCAGATTGATCCCTCCTTCCTGTACAGCATTTATGCTACAGAGATCCTAGCTGAGATCCTGCCTCCCATTGCATCTTACAGCATTAGAACCCCTGAACCCTAACACTTTTACCCAAGAATCACATGGTTGGAGGATGACTATTTTTGTTTTGCCCTAAATTGAACTTTTCCTGAAGAAAAAAGAAAAGTGTTGGTAGGTTCAGGGGCCTTTAGGGGAGAAACAAAATACCACAGCCTAGAAACAGATGTGTTTGTTCTGTTACAACATGCCCTTTATATCAGGCCTAAAATCTCCGTCTTACTAAGGTATCAGATGACAGGAAGGAGGCTGGCTGGCAGGCCACACCAGGCTGAGGAGCGTGGGCTTTGTCACCTTTCTCTGGAACTACAGATTCTCCCCCTGCCCCTTTTCCTTCCAGAATGCAGACAGTTTTGCTTTTCCAGTTTCACAGTGCCTTTCTGTTACACATTTTTCTCTCCTTAACATCAGTCTTAATGTAATTTAGAGATTACCTTCTTTTGAAAACTGTTGCTGTTGCTATCAGCCACAAGAAAATTAAAACCTCTTTGCATTTCCTCCCAGAGGTAATTCTCCAAAGTGAAAGAAAGAAATACAATTATCAAATTACTAAAATGTAATGGCATAATCTTTAGAGCTCCAGGGCACTTTGGAGATGGGTCCTGAGGATGCCCAGAGACCGAAAAGCTCTGCCCAGGGTGGAGCCGTGGCTGAAGGAGAGAACAGGTGCTCGCCACACCTCATGGCACTCTTGGAGTCTTATTTGGTGGGGATGGCGATAGCAAGGAGCAAACATTATGATAAACGGATACTGTGAAATAATTTTTAAAATGCATGCTAAGCGCTCAACATTTGAGGAAAGAATAAAAAAATACAATGAAAAGGAAGTAGCAATTTAAAAAACCTCAACTATTGTCTTCTCATTCTTAACCAACACCCTCCGGAGCTTTCTGTCCCTGCTGTAGCAGGACTGCAACCCCAGACAGTATGGAAGGGAATGGGCGTGGCTGTGTTCCAATACTTCATTTATAGACGCTGAAGTTTGATTTCCACATAATTTTCACATGTCAGAAAGTATTTTTCTTCTTTTGATTTCTTTCAACCATTTACAAACGTAAATTTTATTCTTAGCTTGTGGGTAGAACAGAAAACCCGACTTGGCCCGCGGGCCAAAGTTTGCTGGCTCTCTTCACTAAGGAGAGGTAAAGAAAGAGATTTTGGAGGTGGAATTATGGAAAATATGAGTTCAACCGGGACATGAAAGGAGATAAGAAGAGAAAAATAAGTTACGGAGTGAGTCCCTAAAAAGATGGTGGGGTGAAAGGAAGAGGAAGGAGAGGGCTCAGCTGGGACCGGGTTCCTCCCACATTCTTGGCCGCAGTGCTGCCGGCGGCGACCGGCTAAAGTTTCAGTCCCGCTGGGTCTTGGCCGTCTGCCGGCTGCTTACTGAAACTTTGATTTTCCCTGGGGCTAGACGACCAAGTTCTAAAATGTCCCTTTTCTGGTCTACAGAAATAACTAGTGACCCTTCGCAGCTTTCCAGCCCCCTGCCTTCAACTTGCTCCTAGGCGTCCCTGGGCTCCCGGGAGAGCACGGGCGAGGGGCTGCAGGCACGGACCCAGGACTGGTCCCCGCTCCCGCGCGGTGAGCTGCCAGCACTTCCTCTTTCCCAGCCCCGGGCCTTGTCGTGACTGGGAAGGCTAAAGAACCTCCGCTGCTACCCTAGGCTGTCACCACAGGGATGATTTTAGGGCTTCTTCCTTCCATCCCTTCTTCCCTTAGTTCCATCCCACGAGGCTGATTTTTCCTGCAGTTTCCTGCCACGTCCACACATAAGTCAAAGATAAAGTCGGCTGAGAAGTATGTGTGTGTGTTTTTTTAAATTCTTTTTCTTTTCATGTACCAAGAAGACGAAGAAGAAGAAAAGCGAGGCTTACCATGTTGGAGCTGAGCGAGGCGCGGGAGGCTGTGGCTGAGAGCGGCGCTGAGAGCTCTGTGCGCGCGGCGTGCGGGTCTGGAACCTCTCCCCGACCCACGCCCTTCCCGGCCCAGCCTTGCCCAAGCCTTACTCAGACAGCCTCCGCGCCCGCCCCGCCCCGCCTCCCGGGCTGGGCCTGGGACGGCGGCCTGCGCTAACCACAGAACTGCGCTTTAAGAATCAAACCCACCGTCCTCTCCAGAGATTTAAGCAGTCTCACTCTCCCTCCTTTCCCTCTTTTCCCTCCTCTTTCCCCCCCGGCCCCCTCCACTCCGTCCTGTGAATCTTGAAGATTTTTGACTTTGTAGAATTACAAGTTTTGCACAGTAGTCTTCAGGAAGTCTGTCCATGTCCGTGGGTCTTTCATGAGCTCATTCTGGGCATTTAGGTTAGATAGGCAGAAAGGTCTCTTTCAAAAACAGTAGTGGGCCCGGCGCGGTGGCTCAGGCCTGTAATCCCAGCACTTTGGGAGGCCGAGGCGGGAGGATCACGAGGTCAGGAGATCGAGACCATCCTGGCTAACACGTTGAAATCCCGTCTCTACTAAAAATACAAAAAATTAGCCGGGCGTGGTGGCGGGCGCCTGTAGTCCCAGCTATTCGGGAGGCTGAGGCAAGAGAATGGCGTGAACCCGGGAGGCGGAGCTTGCAGTGAGCCGAGATAGCGCCACTGCACTCCAGCCTGGGCGGCAGAGTGAGACTCCGTCTCAACAAACAAACAACAAACAACAAAAGCAAGAGTATTAGGACAGAGTGTGGGTCAGAATTGTAGACAAGTTCCTAGGAGTTGGGGCTGTCTATTGCTCCACAGGGAAGATATTTAAGAAGATATTTAACAGTAAACAGTGGTGAGTATTGCCAAATCAATTGCCATGGGATTATTGTCAAGGGACGACTACCGCCCCTCTCTCTCAAACTTTTCTGTAAACTGAGGACAGCCGCAAAGACAAAATCCAAAAACCAAACTACTGCACTTAAAAATTGATCCGTGCTAGTAAGGCATTTATCTGTGTGCAGTTTGCAACTAAATTGGGAGTTGTATTAATAATCAAAAGCCCTGCATTCCAGTCTTGTGTGTTACTTCATTGCAATACTTTTGACAAGACTTGTCACTCCTTTGAGCTTCCATTTCCTTATTTGTAATAGGTCTTGAGATAGGCCTTTCCTGTTTCATAAGATTGTTAGGACTGTCAAGTAAAGTGAGGGCTTAGAAAGGTCTCCAAAAACTGCAGGGTAGATTCGAATGAAAGATAATGGGCTGTAGGCATTGTGTGAACTGCTTCCCCCCACCTGCTCTCACAGGTGCCCTGAGCACCTGAGACAAATCTCCATCTCAGTTCTCAGCTACTCCAGACCCACATTTTCAGTTACTTGTTTATGAATCCACTTGAGAGTCCCACTTGCACTTCAGACTCAACAATTCAAGAATAACTAATTTTCCCCAAATCTGTTTTTCTCTTCTTCTTTGCTAAGGGTACTATCACTCTACCATTTTCCCTGCTTGAGAGCATTGGAGTCACTGAGTCTAAATGCCTTTTTGACTCACAATTTTTTTCAAGTGCCAGGTAATAGACTTCAAACCTTTGGTGGTGGTGGGTGTTACGTGAATGGCTGCTGGGGTTCCTTAATACCTTAAAGTTATACGTAAATTTTCTGCATAAGAGAAATTTTTCTGGTGAAGAATCCATATCTTTCATCTGATTCTCAGAAACATTTATGATCCCAAAATATTAAGGAATCATTTGTCTAAATTACTTCATCACTCAATCATGGGGCCTTCCACACCACAGTTCTTTTCTTTTTTTTCTTTTTTGAGATGTTGTTTCACTCTCGTTGCCCAGGTGGGTGGCTGGAGTGCAATGGTGTGACCTCAGCTCAATGCAACCTCTGCCTCCCGGGTTCAAGCAATTCTCCTGCCTCAGCCTCCTGAGTGGCTGGAATTACAGGTGTGTGCCACCACACCCTGCTAATTTTTTGTGTATTTTTAGTAGAGACGGGGTTTTATCATGTTGGTCATGCTGGTCTGGAACTCCTGACCTTGTGATCTACCCGCTTCGGCCTCCCAAAGTGCTTGGATTACAGGTGAGAGCCACCATGCCCAGCCACTACAGTTCTTTTTAAGAGAAAATGCCTCACTTATAGCCTCTGCTCAAGGGGCAGCCCAGGTGGCCAAGTTTTGCATGAGTTGATACACTGTGACCCTGTTAGAGTGGATTGGGTTGAGGTTAGCTCTGGACACCAGCACTGCCCATCTATAGGATGGCCAGTAGTAGATGTTTCATGACATAACACGGAAAGATGAACTAGCACTGAAAAGCTTCTTGTTCTTGGGAAGCTGAAATTAGAAGCACATAGAGAATTAGGCATTTAGAAGAGCCGAAGCTGAATATTTGCATAGACAGAACATGAAGTCATGGCAAATAAAAATTATGGAGAAGACATCATGAGTAAGTGGAAGCTATGAAATTTGGAAGAAATACACAGAGGGGAATGTAAGCCAATTGCTAACTGTAAATTAAAGAAAAAGCTACTTGGGTGTTCGCTGAGTTGTGAAAACGGTGAACCACTGGGAGTGAAGAGCCTGCAGTCTGACTGCATTAGCGATTTTGTTCTTCCTAAACCTAGTTGTTAGTTTTTCTTATTTTCTCTATGACATTTGTTCTTTCAATAACTCTTCAGCCCCATGAAGTAGCTTGAATGAAACCAAAGAAAAAAGCTAGGTCAGGTGCTATGGCTCACGCCTGTAATCCCAGCACTTTGGGAGGCTGAGGCGGGAGGATCACGAGGTCAGGAGATCGAGACCATCCTGGCTAACAGGGTGAAAACCCGTCTCTACTAAAAAATACAAAAAATTAGCTAGGCATGGTGGTGGGTGCCTGTAGTCCCAGGTACTCGGGAGGCTGAGGCAGGAGAATGGCGTGAACCCGGGAGGCAGAACTTGCAGCGAGCCGAGATAGCACCACTGCACTCCAGCCTGGGCTTGACTAACAACTTGAGGACTAGATTTGCCCAAAAAAAAAAAAAAAAAAAAAAAGAAAAGAAAAATGCTAAACCAAATAAGTATGACTTGTCCAGAGCCAGGTTGGGGGATCAGCCCCACCCAGTTAGGGCTGCCTGCCTGACAGCTGCTCCCCAGGGTCGTGCTGAAAGGGATTCATTTCTAGGTTACCAGTCAAAGGAGGGAGAGTTCAGGAAAGGTAGCAGGCAAGGTAGATTTGACAAAGTAGGCAAACAATGAATCGAACTGAAGGGCTGGAGCCGGCAAGGAGCTGAGGATGAGTGAGAGCTGGTAAACTGACAGCAATAGACAAAAATGATATACAGATGATTAAAAGGGCTGCTCAGGAAATAAAGGTAGGAACTTCCATGCCTCAAGGTAATTCTTATGTGCAATTTGATCTCTGTGTATCATTGGGTTCATTCTGAAATGGACACAGTACAATGTGACAAACCCAATAGCAAGGGTGTGACAAAGATTCAATGACAATGCCAGGAAAGAAATGACAGGTTAACTCCGGGAGTGCAAGGAAAGTGTCCTGGAAAAGTGCTGCTTGAGGTGAGTATTGAAGGATAAATAAGGATTCACCAGGTGGATGAACATGGTAGTGAAAATAGGTGAACTCAGGCAAGATAGCACAGTATTTACAGCCACAGACTACCACGAGACTGGGGTTCAAATTCCAGTCACTAAAATGTTGCTGTCACAACATATTAGTGATATGAAATCTAGCAAGTTATATGTTGGCTCTGTGTCTCAGTTTCCTCATCTGTAAAATTGAGAGAATAGTAGTTGTTGTGAGGATTAAGAGTTAATTCATGTAAAATGCTTAGGACTTACAGCAGTGTCTTCAGAGGAAGTTTTACATAGTGGCTTGTGTAGAATTAAGGTTCGGGATGAAACATTGTTCATGTTCTCAGTACTTGCAGGTGGTTCAGTAGAACCAGACTTTAGGGTGTGGGGTGATGCTAAATGTGAGGCAGAAGCTGTGGGATGTGAGATGGGAGAGATAAGGGTCAGCTCATTAGGAGATATACTTGGAAGTTTGGATTGTAACCTGAGGGTTATGTATCAAGGAACACTGAAGATTTTTAAGCAGGACAGTGATGTGATCCCCTTCACTTTTGGAAGTGTAGAAAACATGTTCTAGAAAGAAGAAAGACTAGAGGCAAAGAATATTAGAATATTGTTGCAATAACCAAGGTGAGATGGCCATGGAGATGGGGAGAAGGAATTGCCAAATACTGAAAAGGCAAAACCAACCTAACTTGGCCACTGTTGAGCTGTGGAGCATTAGAGAGAAGGAGGCATCAAGGGTGAATCCTAGGACTCTAGCTTGATAGCCCTGTGGTAGTGGTACCATCCCCAAGATAGAGGACATAAACTGAATAACATTTTGAGGGGCTTAAGGGAAGATGATGGTTTGATATTAATCAAATTGAGTCTGAGGTAAGTGGGACAATTCGATGCTAGAGGAATTAAGCATGTCCAGTGTCTATCTTATGTTCTCCCATAGCTCATTGTATCATAATTCGTATCATACTCTACTGTTATTTTATGTTTACTTAATCATCTTCCTCACTGGACTCCAAGCTGCTTGAGGGCAGAGGTGGTGCCCTGTTGACTCCAGTATTTCCAACATTCCCTCATTCATTGAGCAGATATAAAAGAAGAATCTTCATGCGTGCAGACTATCTAAGCACGGAGGCTGTAGTGGTTAACAAGACAGATGAAGTCTCTGTTCAGATGCTGCTCAACAAGCTCAACCTAGGTGAATAAACAATATTTATAGAGCAAGTGGAGGAAAATGATCCAACATAGAAGAAAGAGGAGAGATGATCAGGGAAGCAGGAGGAGGCTTCTCTGGTGTCATCAAAGTCCATAAAGAGAGACTTCCAATATACAGGGAGTGGTCAATAAGGTGAAAGACTTCAGCGAGGCAGAGCATGGTGGAGGCTGAGATATCTTCACCTGATTGGCAATCATATCCTTGGAGACTTTTGCCGGAGCAGTTTTAGAGAGGTGGTAGGAAGAAAGACAGATAGCAGTGGACTGAGGAAGAGAGATAAAGAGTAGACATGGGAGTATGGATTACTCATTTGATCAAATTGAATATGAAGAAAAGGAGAAAGTGGCAGCCAGAGGGGATCTAGGATTAAGAGTAGATTTAAAAGTATATAGGTTTACAAGCTGTGGAGAAGGAGTTATCAGAATGAGAAGTCAAAGATTCCAGATTGAAAGAATGTGAACAATAAAGCAAGACCCCAGAGGAGCCGTGGGTGACTGGAATTACTGCACAGAGGTGGAGAAGGAGAAGAGTGGGAGGGAGGCTGTAGATAGCTTGTAGGTTTGGGCTGCACAGGGGTGTCGTTTCCCATCCCCTTTTTGATGCTATGAGGCAGGAAGTAAGGCATCTGTGAGCATAGGCATTGGGTAGAGGGCACGGAAGGCATAGGCATTGAGTAGGGGACTGGAGGAGGTCCTGTGGTCTCAGAGGAAATGGAAAGAGGAGCTGACCCAAGATGGCTGAGTGGTGTGAAAGCTTAGGGAGCCATCATTTTGTGGTGACTTCAATCCACATGGTTGTGTGATTGTGTGGCTGTATGGCTTCTTCCAGGTGTGCTTCGAAGTTTAGTCATCAGATTCAAGAGAATGGGCTGTGGAATGAACTTAGGATTAGGGGTGTGCATATGGGTGTAAACAAATGATAAAGCAGTGAAGGAGGTGAGGGCATGGGTGAGAAAGGAATTCACTTGATTGGCACTGCATGCAGGACAAAGAAGGAAGGAGCAAGGACACAGAAGGTAGGTGGTGGGAAGGCTCCACAAAATCAAGGAGCAAGGTAAGTGGAAAAGAGGGATGGAGAGAGCTGGGGTGTGAGAAGTTATTGGTATAATCTACTTTTTCAGTGAGTTTAACATGTTGTAGGCAGAGCCCTTATAAATGATGACAAAATCTAAGCATGATGAGTGCTAAACTGACTCCAGTTTAAGTGGAGTGGATATGAAGGAGATTAACAAGCTGTGAGGAGCTGGGTGCGGTGGCTCATGCCTGTAATCCCAGCACTTTGGGAGGCTGAGGTGGACACATCGCTTGAGCCCCGTAGTTCAAGACTAGCCTGGGCAACATGGCAAGACCTCATCTCTACAAAAATTAAAAAATTAGCCAGATGTGGTGGAGTGTGCCTGCAGTCCCAGCTCCTCGGGAGGCTGAGGTGGGAGGATCACTTGAGCAGTGGAGGTCGACGCTGCAGTGAGCTTTGATTGTGCCACCGCACCTGGGCAACAGAGGGAAACCCTGTCTGGAAAAACAAAACAAAATAAAAACTTATGACTTAATATTAAATAACTTGTTGCTTCAAGAATTGTTTGGCTCTTTGTATTGTTTTTCTGGGCAGAGGGGGAATCTCAAGATATTTCCAAGGGTATTGTATGTATATTCACTTATATATTCATTTTTATTCAACAAATATTTGTTAAGTACCATAAACTGGTCTGAGGATATGAAGATTTCAAAAAGTCGTGATTCTTGCCTTTAAGGATTCCCAGATCTAATTTGATGAACAAAACAGGGATGGGATGGGATCCTTCCAGAAACTGCTTGAGCCCTCTGCACCAGGTGGTGTGCACCCGGTCTCTAGGGTGAGCCTCTTTCTATTTAGATCCTGGGATAGAAGGTTTATCCCTTGGAGAACTGTAAGGGGAGATACTTAGGTTTCTCTTACAACCTACAGCTGCTGCCTGAAGCACTGAGGCCACATTTGTAAGATTAAGTCCCCAGAGTCCCTGAGGCCACACTAGCGTAAATGGAAATGCTGGACAAGGAATCTAAAGACCTGAGTTTGAGTTCCAGTTTTCTAATGGCTTCAGTTTTCTCAGGTGTAAGATGGGGAGAATGAAGGAAATAATGAATATAAAAGGGCTCTTTCAATGGTTTAGTGTTATACAAATGTTAATTACTACTCAGAGTATTGCCGTGTGCGTTAAAAGAAAGTGTCCTTGTAAACTGCACTTTGCAAATGTGGGGGGTCATTACTGTTATTCCTTCAAGCACCTCTCACTTCCTGCTGCCTCTGCTCTAATTCCTGGCCCTCTGCTCTCTCAGGTGTTCTGTGGGATGGCATCTTGGAGCAGTCCCTGTGATTGCTGGTGGGAGTTAACCATTTGCTTTCTGCCACTGTTTGCACACATTTACATTTCTCTTCATTTTCTTCTAGATATCTTTCATGCTGATGGTTGGAAGTCATTAAAGTATTCCCTTGCAGTTTTTTTAGGTCTTCACTGTAGTTAGGGAGACCTGAGAAATTTTCTCTTTCACAACGACCCACAGCAAATTGTCACATATATGCTAAATTTCTACTCTGAGGAAGCCACACCATGTCAGATCCACGTTCAATCCATTCTGATCTGAATGTGTCATCAAAATATTCTCAGTGGATCTGTAATGCTTAATTTTTTTGTCCAAATTCTTCATCTTGGAATTCAAATTCCTTTGTGGCCTAATTCCAGCTATTTTTTCATTATTTCCCTTCATTCAGTGTGAACTCTAGTGAAGTGGAACTTTTCACTGTTTCCTGTAGGCAGGGTTGATTTTCTAGCCGGTTCTCACTAGGAAGAACTGGTGCCACACACTGGTTGTTAAAATATTGAAATTCTTCTCTATCACTTGCTAAATAGCCTCTTGCTTGGACCCCTGGGTGCCACCCGCCTGAAGCCCCAGCTACCCCAGTCCCTCTCCTGGTCCACCCAATTCCCATAACCAAGTAACATTAAGGGTTAATGCATGGTTTGACAGAGGGTCTCTAGGGCTTTCTTCAGCCCTGCAGACTGGTCACTGTTCTAATTGGCCAGTGCTGGGTCACATTTTGAATATCTTCCAGCCTTTAGGAATCTGTTTCCCATATATTGATTTTTATTCTTGTGACTCCTTCCTTCCATCTGGAATGTTCTCCCCATCTTCTTATATCCAAATTCTAGCCATATGAAGACTCAACTCAGAAAGCACCTTATCTTGGGGCTTTCATCTTTTCCAACTAAAAAAATCTGTCTCTTCATTGATATCTTTCATTGATATGTAGCACTGTATCTGCACTTTTCTTGTGACGTGAATCTTGAATTATATAGTGAATCTTGAATTATAGCCTTTTTTTTTTTCTGTTAAACTGTCAGCTCCTTAACGACAGGCTCCAGCATCTCCATCCTACCTTTTGTTAGTGGCACCACCCACCTTCTAGAGGGCATTCAAAGACCTTCTTCTTATTCATACTTCGGGTATAGGGCAAGGACATGATCGGTTAGTACCAGGCATGAGGACTTTTATGTGACAAACGAAGAATTTAAAGGTTCTTGTGGTCTTTTTAGATGGTTTATCATTTTTGTGCGATAAGACTTCCTCTAGTTTCACCTTTCCCTAGCTCCCATATCTCACCTCCTGCTCTTGGAAGGCCTGGGGATGGGCAGGTTAGCTCAGCAATGTTCAGAATGTTAGGAAGAAACTGGGTAAGTTAAGGAGATTTTGGATAAAAGGGATAGAAACTTGACTCAAATAGGGTTAAGTATTCATAAAATTATTATTTACTTTCTCCGTAAAAGTAGGTCCCAGGGCAGAGCAGTCACCAGGGCTGATTGATTCAGCATCTTAGTGATGTCATCAGGGACGAGGCTCTTCAGTCTTTTTATCCTGTGATCCACATTTCCCTCGTAATCATAGGATGGCTACCAGAAGCAGGCGGCACATAAGGAGCATGTATTTCCTTGTTCAAGTGGGAGAAACTTACTTCTTTTTCTCAAAAACCCTAAGCAAGTTTCTCTTGAGTCTCACTGTCCAAAACTGTTCAGTCCTGCCTAGCCCTGAACCAATTGTTGGCCAAAGGGATGAAATTACCTTAATTAGCTAAGATGAATTGTTTGGGGTGGAATTGATGTTGAGGAGCTTGGTAGATTGTATTTTCCCCAAATGGGCAAAACAATATCTGCCTCCCACATGCTCTTACAAAGTGACCTTCACACTCTTTCCATCAAGAGGTAGGTTCTATGTTTTTTCCCCTTGAACCTAGGTAGGCTTGTGACTGTTTCAGAAATAATGCTACATGATTTCTCAGACTTGATGTTAAAAGGTGAGATGATGTCTCCCTGGTTCTCCCTTCGGACACTCACTCATGGAACCCATCCACCATGCTGCGAGGAAGCTCAAGTAGAGGGGAATCAAGAGCCAGTACCAAAGTGACAGCCACATGAGAGAGCTGTCTTGGAAGTGGATCCTCTAGCCTCACTAGAGCTAGTCCAGCTGATGCCATGTGATGCCAGGTGTAGCATTTTAAATATTTTATACCATATTTTTACTGTGCCTTTCTATGTTTAGATACACAAATACCTACCATTGTGTTATAATTGCCTGCAGTATTCAGTACAGTCACTTGCTGCACAGGTTTGGAGCCTAGGAGCCACAGACTATACTATATAGCCTGGGTGTGTAGTAGGCTGTACCATTTAAGTTTGTATAAGTACACTCTATGATGTTTGCACGATGACAAAATTTCTCAGAAAGTGTCTCTGTTGTTAAGAGATTGTTGTTTTGTTTGATTTACATGTATGGAGTCACACTGTATACATTCATCTGCCACTTGCTTTGTTTTCATGGAATGATCTGTACACCAGTGAATATCTTTCCTCCTCCTGCACCTCTTCCTCCTTCTTTTTGAGACGGAGTATCCCTCTGGAGTATCGCACTGGAGTGTAGTGGCGTGATCTTGGCTCACTGCAACCTTCACCTCCTGGGTTCAAGTGATTCTCCTGCCTCAGCCTCCTGAGTAGCTTGGACTACAGGCGTGTGCCACCATGCCCAGCTTATTTTCTTTGCATTTTTAATAGAGACAAGGTTTCACCATGTTGGCCAGGATGGTCTCGATCTCCTGGCCTTGTGATTTGTCCACTTCGGCCTCCCAAAGTGCTGGGATTACAGGCATGAGCCACCATGCCCGGCCTCTCCCTTCTTAATGACTACATAATATTCTATAATACAGATGGACTATCAAATATCTAACAGTGGGCTCTTTTTTTTTTTGAGGTAGAGTCTCACTCTGTCACCTAGGCTGGAGTGCAGTGGCACAATCTCGGCTCACTGCAACCTCTGCCACCTAGGCTCACGTGATCCTCCCATCTCAGCCTAGGAGTAGCTGAGACCACAGGTGTGTGCCACAATACCTGGCTAATTTTTTGTATTTTTAGTAGAGACAGGGTTTCCCCATGTTGCCCAGGCTGGTCTCAAATTCCTGAGCTCAAGTGATCTGCCCGCCTTGGCCTCTTAAAGTGCTGGGATTACAGGTGTGAGCCATTGCACCCAGCCAAATAGTGGGTTCTTGATGAAAGACAATTAGATGGTATCAATTTTTTTCTCTAATTAATGTTCCAGAAATCATGTGTATGTCTGGGCATATCTGAGGAAAAACCCCTGAAAGTAGGCAGAATCAATGATGTCCAGATTATGAACACTGAAAATGTTGATAGCTGTTGCGAAATTGCCCCTCAAGGTTTGTACTTTTTTTTTTTTTTAAAAAAAAGAATACATTTTATTTATTTATTTATTTATTTTTCTTTTTATTAATGAGAACACTTGGACACAGGGTTAGTACTTTTTGATAGGGAAAGCAAGTTACCTCCCAAGTTGGTGAGTCAGCAAGTCGGCTGAGACACAAAACATCAAAGTCAGGGCATTGAATGTTGTGGCAAGAGGCGGTTCTGGAGCCGTCACCTCTGGAGGGGTCTCTGTTCCGGGGCTGGCTCCTTGTGCCTCATTTCCCAGCTGAGCCCATGGAGATCTCTCGCTCCAATCCGAGTCTCTGGGGCCTGGTAAAATTCCCCTCTGTGTTTAGTCACCTCTTGATTGGGAGCCGAAGCACAAAAGCAGTCAGCCCCATGAGCAGGAATTACCTGTTTCTCATCAACTCCGCTTGCCAGAACGGTCTGTGACTTTCCAGTTACTTTTCAGGGCCTCTCCTTGTGGTTTGGTGGGCGCTGTCTAGAGGAAGAGAGGCAAATAAATGCCCTTCTAGAGCAAGTTGCGTTTTAAACGGCAAGCTTGAAACAAAGCAGGTTGAGGATCACAGTATGTGCTGCTGGGCCTGAGGGGGCGCTGGGCAGCAGAAAGGCACACTCTGCCTGCAGCCTCGGGATCTGGTCGCCTGTGCGGGGAGTAGGGAGGAGTCCTGAAGTAGAGCCTTCAGTCCTTAGCTCTCTAAGGCTGGCTGCTCTGCACCTCCCTCCAAGCCAGGCTGGCCAGTAAAGAAATCTAACTGTGGACAGGAAACGAGTGGTTTTTGTGATCTGTGCGGAAAGGGGGTTTTAGGACTGGAGCAGAGTGGAGGCCCTGAGCCACAGCCCAGGAAGTGACTCATTCACCCTGATGTCTGAGTTGCTGCTTCCTTTATCTTGCAGGAGGGCGGGGGGTGGGTCCCTGGGCTGTGCCTGCGAGTGGAGTGCCTAGAGGCTGCTGGCGTCAGGGTCTGAGTCCTGCTACATCAGCAGCCAGAACTCTGATTTAGGGATATGAACACCGCCTGTTACAGGTGTTTGGGGGCGATAGAAATGCCAGAAAACCCAGTCCCAGAAGCTGCTAGAGGGAAATACTGTTGTGGTGCCTCATTCCCTCCACCCACTTTCATTGCCCCACAATGCCAGAGGGTGGCAGTTCTGGTGACTTCACCAGCTGGGGGCAGGGAGAGGGAGGAGGTGTCTGGAGTTGCCTTGGAGCGGCAGAGCCTGGTGGGCAGGGTGGGGCAGTGCCTCACAAAGGCCACCGAATTCTTAATCTCTTTCAGGTTTACTCAACTAACAAGTAACTTGTAGAGTTACAGGAATCATGTGAGGCCTTAACCGTCAGAATACCAGGAAAAATAATCACCTTTTACCATTTAGGTCTAATGGACGCTTTTAATTATCTATCTGTTATCTGTCTATTTATCTATCATCTATCTTTTGATTCATCTTATAAATAACTTACAGAAGTAAGAATAGGAAAAAACCAAACAAACAAAACTGTGTTAGAAATAATAGGCCGGGTGCAGTGGCTCACACCTATGAGGCGTGACAGCTGGCAGTTCATTTGCTAGGGACCAGGATTGCAGACTGAGAATGGGCTACCATCTCCAGCCTGCAGTTTGCTGAGCGGGAACCCACGAGCCAAGAATGGGTTCCCGGGTGCAGTGGCTCACGCCTATGAGGTTGAAGCGGGTATATCACTTGAGGTCAGGAGTTCAAGACCAGCCTGGTGGTTAACATGGTGAAACCCCATCTTACTAAAAATACAAAAATTAGTTAGGCATGGTGGTGCATGTCCGTAATCCCAGCTACTCGGGAGGCAGAGGCAGGAGAATCGCTTGAACTTGGAAGGAGGAGGTTGCAGTGAGCTGAAGTCGCGCCACTGCATTCCAGCCTGGGAGACAGAGTAAGACTCTGTCTCAAAAAAAAAAAAAAAAGAAAAAAAAAAAAGAAAGAAAAGAAATAAGAATTTAGCTATAGCAAACCCCAATTTTTACTCCATATTTCCTAGATTTGAAGCTACACACATATTTGCTTATTTTGTGTGTGTGTGTATGTGTGTGTGTATTTTGATGCAGTTAACTGCTCATCACCTGTCATGCATGAACCTGGCACATATCCATTTTGTAAATAGCTGACTCCAGATTTCAAATACATCTGTAATAGGTTCTAGTTTAGCATTGCTTCTGGTTCTTCTTGCATCTGCATTGTTAAAATGCAATACTTTAAATAATTTTTGATGGCTTATAATTTTGTTAAAGAGATGATGACCACCTTCTTTGTTCCATAATTGCAAAATATTTCATTTGTGGATTTACAAACATTAATTACAGTGGCCAATCCAGTGAATGCTTTTATGTCTGTGTCATCTATTTTTTTCTAATCACCCTGTTACACACACCTGTCTTTAGCATTAATCAACTTATAAACTGTATCAAGTAAATTTTGGTGCATAAACATTATAAGAGATAAAGAATAATGTCATACCTTTTTAGCCAAATGGGATGATTCAGGTTCTTGCAAAATATTATGTGATGCAGTTCTTCCTGTTGCACAAACATGAGAACAGATTTTGGTTTTTACTGTTATGCGAGATCATGAAGCCTTAGCAACACATTGTAATATAAGGAAAAATGAAGTGAGTAAACTGAAAACAACAACAACAGTGCAGTACAACAACAACAACAGCAGTACAAAGTCTCGCTCCCACGGACATTACAATATGCACATGTACTTGTGTACATTTTGCAAAATGTAGAAAATGTAGGTAGAAAAAAAAATAAAGCACCCACAATTTTATTATGCAGGTTAATTTTCCAGGGTATGTTCTTCCTGACTTGTGTTCTATGTGCATATAAACATTCATATTTTACTCTAAATTGGGATAAGACTTGATTATTTTAACGTAACTATTTGTTATAAATACCTTTTCTTGTCATTAAATATTCTTCTACCTTGTCATTTTTAATGGTTTCATGGTGTAATTCGAATCTATTTTATCAGAGTGTTAAATTGACCAAGAGCATCCCATACCTCACTGTGCAAGTGTCAACACTGAAAAATATCATGCTTGTTTAGGGTAGTGGTTGTCAAACTTCAGTGTGCACAAGTCTCACCTTGAGAGCTTGTTAACAATTCAGGTCCTTGGACACCACACTCAGAGATTCTGATTCAGGAGGTCAAGAGTCTGCAGGTTAATAATTCTCACTCACCAACAGGGGATTATGAGGGAGGTGGTCACCAGAGCCCATGGTGAGGCTCTTTGGTATGACTCATAGAATAGCACTTTATAGGGTCACAACTCCCTGCTCCACTTTGTGGGGGCTTTGGGAGTTACAGCCCCCTCAGGGTAAGGTGGTTTCAGCTACACTAGACCTTTAGAGAATGGATCAGAGGGTTGAGCTTAAGTTGGTATAGGGGACTGCTGGAGTCAGAGCTGGGGAAAATACCACACCAAATCGAAGAGGCGGGAATGTGTTTAGAACAAGGAGATCAAACTGAAGGGCAACAAACAGGAGGAACTGGAATAGGATCGAAGCGGGGAGGAAGGTCCTACCCATATCTGTCAATTAGTGTCAGCAGTGCTGTTGAGTGCTTGATCAATGGGCCGGTCAGTTTGGCTTAAAGGCGTCAAGTCAAAGAGTTTGCAAAAGCCCATGCTGTATATTACCCAAGTGTGATCCAGAGATTCTCTGATTCTCAAGAGTAAATAAAATTAATATGAATCATCCCCACACTAAATCCATGCCAGTAGAAGTTCCAAGTCCTTCTGGGTGAGCTCAGTGGGTCCCCAGGGTTCACATTCTCATGGCTGTCTCCTCCCAGTGTGGGCTATCTCCCTGCTTGACATGGATAATTAAGCCTCTTCTCTCAGATTTCCACCAAAAAAAAAAAAAAAAAACCATGCAAATATGTGTGTATGTGTGTGTGTTAAAGACTTGGGAGTCTTGGTTGGGGTCATATCACACCTCACACAGCCTTCCACCAGCTGTGGACTCCTCCTTATTTTTTTTCCTCCCCTGTCCACCAACCCAGATTCCTCTCTTCCCATGACTAGCAGTTTCTCAGTCATATTTCACTGCTTGTGTGAGTCCTCCAGGTGTCACCCTCCACCCTGAACTCATGTCAAGACATTTTTCTGGGCAGTCCTACTCTGTAAGAAGAGACAGTTTGTTATTTTAATAACATTTTCTCCTTTCTTAAGCACATGCCTGAGTCTGTGCCTGTGGCAGGGATGGGGTGGGGAGGGGCATTCATTCTTGGCTCGTGGGTTCCCGCTCAGCAAACTGCAGGCTGGAGATGGTAGCCCATTCTCAGTCTGCAATCCTGGTCCCTAGCAAATGAACTGCCAGTTGTCAGCTCTGCACAACTCCATTAATGGAAGGTCAAGTTATTTTTATAGCTTTTTTGAGATGGGGGTCTCACTTTGTTTCTCAGCCTGAAGTGCAGTGGCACGATAATGGCTCACTGCAAACTTGACCTCCTGGACTCAAGTGATTCCACTGCCTCCTGACTAGCTGAGACTACAGGTGTGCACCACCATGCCCAGCTAATTTATTATTATTATTATTTGTAGAGACGAGGTCTTGCTATGTTGCCCAAGCTGGTCTTGAATTCCTGGGCTCAAGTAATCCTCCCACTTCAATCTCTCAGAGTGTTGGGATTACAAATGTGAGGCACTATGCCCAGCCTGTTTTTACAGTTTCTATCTTGGTCTTTTTGTTTTTTTCAGCAGGATGGCTGGCAGGAGGACTCCTCTGGGTAGGGATTTTTGAAATAGTTGCCTACCAGAGCTAGCTATAATATAGAATAATTGATGCTGAAATAAATGTGTACTAGACACTGCACTCCTATCCAGATTTCACAGACGAAAGCCATATTCTAATACCCATTTATTCATATGTTTTGACATTTCTGAAATCCAGGCGTGTCTTAAAATTGAAGTGCTCATTTAATGTAATAGTCACCCCCTGCCCTCAATTGCTCCTTTTTAATTGATGATGCCTCTTACGGTTTTACAATCTAACAATGCAGTAGGAACACCACCCCGTATCCCCAAAGGAACTGAGTTTAGGGCTTGTGCAGCACTCTTTGCCTTAAAATCTAAGTTACAGATGAGCATGAGAAGGAGAGAATCTGCTGTCTATTTGAAATTCCAAGAAGGGGCTAGGTGTGGTGGCTCACATCTGTAATCCCAACAATTTAGGAGGCCAAGGCAAGAGGATCGCCTGAGCCTAGGAGCTCAAGACCAGCCTGGCCAATGCAGTGGGACCCTGCCTCAATTAAAAAA
>NW_012101354.1:317221-322381 GCF_000951045.1 Mandrillus leucophaeus | reverse complement strand
ACCCATATCTGTCAATTAGTGTCAGCAGTGCTGTTGAGTGCTTGATCAATGGGCCGGTCAGTTTGGCTTAAAGGCGTCAAGTCAAAGAGTTTGCAAAAGCCCATGCTGTATATTACCCAAGTGTGATCCAGAGATTCTCTGATTCTCAAGAGTAAATAAAATTAATATGAATCATCCCCACACTAAATCCATGCCAGTAGAAGTTCCAAGTCCTTCTGGGTGAGCTCAGTGGGTCCCCAGGGTTCACATTCTCATGGCTGTCTCCTCCCAGTGTGGGCTATCTCCCTGCTTGACATGGATAATTAAGCCTCTTCTCTCAGATTTCCACCAAAAAAAAAAAAAAAAAACCATGCAAATATGTGTGTATGTGTGTGTGTTAAAGACTTGGGAGTCTTGGTTGGGGTCATATCACACCTCACACAGCCTTCCACCAGCTGTGGACTCCTCCTTATTTTTTTTCCTCCCCTGTCCACCAACCCAGATTCCTCTCTTCCCATGACTAGCAGTTTCTCAGTCATATTTCACTGCTTGTGTGAGTCCTCCAGGTGTCACCCTCCACCCTGAACTCATGTCAAGACATTTTTCTGGGCAGTCCTACTCTGTAAGAAGAGACAGTTTGTTATTTTAATAACATTTTCTCCTTTCTTAAGCACATGCCTGAGTCTGTGCCTGTGGCAGGGATGGGGTGGGGAGGGGCATTCATTCTTGGCTCGTGGGTTCCCGCTCAGCAAACTGCAGGCTGGAGATGGTAGCCCATTCTCAGTCTGCAATCCTGGTCCCTAGCAAATGAACTGCCAGTTGTCAGCTCTGCACAACTCCATTAATGGAAGGTCAAGTTATTTTTATAGCTTTTTTGAGATGGGGGTCTCACTTTGTTTCTCAGCCTGAAGTGCAGTGGCACGATAATGGCTCACTGCAAACTTGACCTCCTGGACTCAAGTGATTCCACTGCCTCCTGACTAGCTGAGACTACAGGTGTGCACCACCATGCCCAGCTAATTTATTATTATTATTATTTGTAGAGACGAGGTCTTGCTATGTTGCCCAAGCTGGTCTTGAATTCCTGGGCTCAAGTAATCCTCCCACTTCAATCTCTCAGAGTGTTGGGATTACAAATGTGAGGCACTATGCCCAGCCTGTTTTTACAGTTTCTATCTTGGTCTTTTTGTTTTTTTCAGCAGGATGGCTGGCAGGAGGACTCCTCTGGGTAGGGATTTTTGAAATAGTTGCCTACCAGAGCTAGCTATAATATAGAATAATTGATGCTGAAATAAATGTGTACTAGACACTGCACTCCTATCCAGATTTCACAGACGAAAGCCATATTCTAATACCCATTTATTCATATGTTTTGACATTTCTGAAATCCAGGCGTATCTTAAAATTGAAGTGCTCATTTAATGTAATAGTCACCCCCTGCCCGCAATTGCTCCTTTTTAATTGATGATGCCTCTTACGGTTTTACAATCTAACAATGCAGTAGGAACACCACCCCGTATCCCCAAAGGAACTGAGTTTAGGGCTTGTGCAGCACTCTTTGCCTTAAAATCTAAGTTACAGATGAGCATGAGAAGGAGAGAATCTGCTGTCTATTTGAAATTCCAAGAAGGGGCTAGGTGTGGTGGCTCACATCTGTAATCCCAACAATTTAGGAGGCCAAGGCAAGAGGATCGCCTGAGCCTAGGAGCTCAAGACCAGCCTGGCCAATGCAGTGGGACCCTGCCTCAATTAAAAAAAATAAATTCCAAGAAGGAACACAAGGTTTAACCCCTTACTATCAGCCCAGGCCAGGGCAGTGAAGTGAGGTTTCTTCTTCACTCGCTATTGCCTAAAGCTGGGTCTACATGAGACATTGCAGGAAGTCACCACCAGGTGGCGCACAAGCCATGGACAAGAAGTTCGGAGGGCCGCACATCTCCAAGACCGGGTTCTTTCCGGATGGCGGCTAATGGGGAATTGAGTGGCTACTTACATTGCAGGTGAGCTGGCTGGGCCTGGTGAAGATAGATTTCGTGGAGCGGCTGGGAAAATGTTTGCATAGCACGGACAGGGACAGAAGTTAGGATTCATTCACTAGAGTAACGATATCTACGGAACGAATGCTTGCAACTCTCCTGCAATACAGGAGAGAACAAGATCGCACCTGAAGGGTGTTTTAGAAACTCCTGGCCAGAGGTGGTGGTGGGTGACTGTGGTCCCACCTACTCGAGAGGCTGAGGTGTGAGAATCGCTTGAGCCCTGGTGGAGGCTGCAGTGAGCCTAGATAGCACCACTACACTCCAGCCTGGGCGACATAGCAAGACCCTGTCTCAAAAACCAAACTAAACCAACCCCAAACCCCCAGAAACTCCTTCAACGAGTTGAGGTTTAATGTCATTCCCTCGGCTTCTACAGAAGATTATTGCAATGACGGACATAGAATAGATTCGTATTCTTGGGTTTTGTTCAATGCAGGTTGATATCTTTTACGCCGTTGTCACACATGTAACTTGGAAGGGACTCAAAAAGTCTGAAGCTGGGCTCGTCCTCAGGTGGAGGCATGAGAGGGCTGGGTGAGGAGAGAATACAGCTGCCACCCAGTGTGGTTTCAAGTCTCAGGGCTACTCGGGTGTTTTTCTCTTCAGGATTCAGCATGTTCCTCGCTGCTCCGTCTCTCTCGGCAGATGGCCTTGTTTGCTCTACCACAGGGAAGACAGAGCTGTTAGGCGCCGACTCCTCCAGCTCTTCCCTGCCCCTGTGCAGCACATTTATCCAGTCTTGTCTGCACCTTCGCCGTTTGCACTCCCTTTCCCACTGCAGAGGGGACCTGCTCCTCCCCAGGGCCCTGGACCCCACGCCCTCCCACCTAGCTCCTCAGTCTTCATTCATCAATGATCCCCTTTGCTTATCTTCCGCTTTCTGCTCTGTATTGCATTTTTTTCACCAAATAAACGGCCCTAAGCCAGCCTGCCATACTTCCCCTATCCTGACTCTATTTAGCTATGTCGGGTCTCCCGCTTCTTTTCCAGCCAAGCTTCTGCAAAGAGTGAGCCTCCAGATTTGGAAATATTTCCTTCATTAAATGCTAAATTCTCACAGCTGGACTTGGATATGTTTCTGGCCTTTTAATTGTTCCACTGACTTTTCCTCTCATTCCTATTACCACTGCTATCACAGTATGTTAATGACTTTAGCTTAGGATACTTTTAATATACAATAGGATGAGCCGTTTTATTGACACCTTTCCCCAAATTGTCCTGACTACTCTTGCCTGTATATTCTTCCTGATAAATTTTAGAATCATTTTTATACAGTTCCAAACACTTCATTACTATATAGTTCCTGTTCAAGGTATTGACTAATAAGGGGATAACTGACATCCTTATAATGGTGAATTCTTCCATCCAAGAAGAAGATGGCTCTGTGAACAGAGCAAGGAAACATATAATCGGAGTTTCCTTTATGTTCTTTAAACCAGTTTGTATCAGAGGCATATTTCACATTAATTACTCCTAAGTGCATATTATATTGTTGTTGTTACTATTGTGATAAACAGAATCTTTCTCTGATATTAATTATTAGGTTTTTATGGGTATATAAGAAGGTTACTTTTTTGAGGGAAGTTTGTTCTATAACTGCATGTTACTAAACTTTTTGGATCTCATACCTTTTCAGTCAATTCTCTTAGATGTCCTCAGTAGGAATACCGGTGTCTTAAACAATGACCATTTTGCCTCTTCCTTTCTAATTTGTGTACCTGATTTTTTTCTTTTCTGTTTTTTCAGCGTTAGTGAAAAATCCTGTGGACACAGAACATATCCTTGTTCTTATGTTACATCCTCAGACAGGCTTTCTCTTATCCCCTTTTCCAGTCTGAATTTTGTTCTCCTTGTTTTTCTGTTTTATAGTGCCCACTCTTTTCCTGCATAACTCTTATAGTTTATAATCTTAATTGCAATCCTCACTAGCCTGTCAGCTGCAAAGCTATTTCTTTCATCATTGTGTATCCTGTGCCCTGCCATTGTCTGTCACATGGTAGGTGCTGCATAGATATTTGTGGAATGAAGGAAGTTTCTTAATTTTAAAATTAGTGCTATGTTTTATCATTGATTTTAAATAGAGTTCTCCTTTCACAATTTTATTTATTTATTTTTGAGACAGGGTCTCACTCTGTTGCCCAGGCTAGAGTGCAGTGGTAACCATGGCTCACTGCAGCCTTGACTTTCCCAGGCTCAGGTGATCTTCCCACCTCAGCCTCCTGAGTAGCTAGAACTACAGGTTTGCGCCACCATGCCCAGCTAAATTTTGTATTTTTTGTAGAGATGGGTTTTCACCATATTGCCCAGGTTGTTCTCGAACTCCTGGGCTCAAGCCATCTGCCTGCTTTGGCCTCCCAAAGTGTTAGGATTACAGGTGTGAGCAGCCACACCTGGTGCTTTCATAATTTTAAATTAAAACATATAACATGTATTTTTAAAATTCCATGTCTCCATAGAGCTAATTGCACAGGCTTTCTCCTCTGCTGAGTTCAGAATGAGTTGCGTGAATGGGTTTCTCTTAGAGAACTGGGGTCTTCTAAATTGAACCACACCTGGTAGCACAGAGCGTTTCCTCGTGGAATCCAAGTGAAAAGAAAAACTGCTCTTGGGTATTTCGTTCAGGGATTTTCATCTATGCTTACATGTAGGACTGATCTATAGTTTTGGGGAGCTTTGGAATTTTGATGTTAGGGGCTGTGCTATCTTTGGAAAAAAACCGTAAATCTTTCCTGATATTTGTATTCTTTGATATGGTTTAAATAGTAGTGTAGGAATGATTTGTTCCGTGAATATTTGAAAACATTCACCTGTGAAACTGTCTTGCCTAAAGGGTAAGAGGGTAGTTATTTGACAACTTTTTAAAATTGGTTATGATTACACTTCCTTTGAATTAATTTTTCTAAAAAAATCATCCATTTCCCCCCAGACTTTTTCCTTTCTTTGTGTTCTATCTTTCTAGGAATAATTGTTACAAGTCTGTTCTTCTGTACCTGTAGCTAGATGTTTTTGGTATCTATGTGTCTATCTGTAGATATATAGACATCTATGTATCTATGTATCTATGTATCTATCTATCTATCCATCTGTCTATCTATCTATCTATCTATCTATCTATCTATCTATCTATCTATCTAACTAGCTA
>NW_012101354.1:265765-317171 GCF_000951045.1 Mandrillus leucophaeus | reverse complement strand
AGAGGCTGAGGTGTGAGAATCGCTTGAGCCCTGGTGGAGGCTGCAGTGAGCCTAGATAGCACCACTACACTCCAGCCTGGGCGACATAGCAAGACCCTGTCTCAAAAACCAAACTAAACCAACCCCAAACCCCCAGAAACTCCTTCAACGAGTTGAGGTTTAATGTCATTCCCTCGGCTTCTACAGAAGATTATTGCAATGACGGACATAGAATAGATTCGTATTCTTGGGTTTTGTTCAATGCAGGTTGATATCTTTTACGCCGTTGTCACACATGTAACTTGGAAGGGACTCAAAAAGTCTGAAGCTGGGCTCGTCCTCAGGTGGAGGCATGAGAGGGCTGGGTGAGGAGAGAATACAGCTGCCACCCAGTGTGGTTTCAAGTCTCAGGGCTACTCGGGTGTTTTTCTCTTCAGGATTCAGCATGTTCCTCGCTGCTCCGTCTCTCTCGGCAGATGGCCTTGTTTGCTCTACCACAGGGAAGACAGAGCTGTTAGGCGCCGACTCCTCCAGCTCTTCCCTGCCCCTGTGCAGCACATTTATCCAGTCTTGTCTGCACCTTCGCCGTTTGCACTCCCTTTCCCACTGCAGAGGGGACCTGCTCCTCCCCAGGGCCCTGGACCCCACGCCCTCCCACCTAGCTCCTCAGTCTTCATTCATCAATGATCCCCTTTGCTTATCTTCCGCTTTCTGCTCTGTATTGCATTTTTTTCACCAAATAAACGGCCCTAAGCCAGCCTGCCATACTTCCCCTATCCTGACTCTATTTAGCTATGTCGGGTCTCCCGCTTCTTTTCCAGCCAAGCTTCTGCAAAGAGTGAGCCTCCAGATTTGGAAATATTTCCTTCATTAAATGCTAAATTCTCACAGCTGGACTTGGATATGTTTCTGGCCTTTTAATTGTTCCACTGACTTTTCCTCTCATTCCTATTACCACTGCTATCACAGTATGTTAATGACTTTAGCTTAGGATACTTTTAATATACAATAGGATGAGCCGTTTTATTGACACCTTTCCCCAAATTGTCCTGACTACTCTTGCCTGTATATTCTTCCTGATAAATTTTAGAATCATTTTTATACAGTTCCAAACACTTCATTACTATATAGTTCCTGTTCAAGGTATTGACTAATAAGGGGATAACTGACATCCTTATAATGGTGAATTCTTCCATCCAAGAAGAAGATGGCTCTGTGAACAGAGCAAGGAAACATATAATCGGAGTTTCCTTTATGTTCTTTAAACCAGTTTGTATCAGAGGCATATTTCACATTAATTACTCCTAAGTGCATATTATATTGTTGTTGTTACTATTGTGATAAACAGAATCTTTCTCTGATATTAATTATTAGGTTTTTATGGGTATATAAGAAGGTTACTTTTTTGAGGGAAGTTTGTTCTATAACTGCATGTTACTAAACTTTTTGGATCTCATACCTTTTCAGTCAATTCTCTTAGATGTCCTCAGTAGGAATACCGGTGTCTTAAACAATGACCATTTTGCCTCTTCCTTTCTAATTTGTGTACCTGATTTTTTTCTTTTCTGTTTTTTCAGCGTTAGTGAAAAATCCTGTGGACACAGAACATATCCTTGTTCTTATGTTACATCCTCAGACAGGCTTTCTCTTATCCCCTTTTCCAGTCTGAATTTTGTTCTCCTTGTTTTTCTGTTTTATAGTGCCCACTCTTTTCCTGCATAACTCTTATAGTTTATAATCTTAATTGCAATCCTCACTAGCCTGTCAGCTGCAAAGCTATTTCTTTCATCATTGTGTATCCTGTGCCCTGCCATTGTCTGTCACATGGTAGGTGCTGCATAGATATTTGTGGAATGAAGGAAGTTTCTTAATTTTAAAATTAGTGCTATGTTTTATCATTGATTTTAAATAGAGTTCTCCTTTCACAATTTTATTTATTTATTTTTGAGACAGGGTCTCACTCTGTTGCCCAGGCTAGAGTGCAGTGGTAACCATGGCTCACTGCAGCCTTGACTTTCCCAGGCTCAGGTGATCTTCCCACCTCAGCCTCCTGAGTAGCTAGAACTACAGGTTTGCGCCACCATGCCCAGCTAAATTTTGTATTTTTTGTAGAGATGGGTTTTCACCATATTGCCCAGGTTGTTCTCGAACTCCTGGGCTCAAGCCATCTGCCTGCTTTGGCCTCCCAAAGTGTTAGGATTACAGGTGTGAGCAGCCACACCTGGTGCTTTCATAATTTTAAATTAAAACATATAACATGTATTTTTAAAATTCCATGTCTCCATAGAGCTAATTGCACAGGCTTTCTCCTCTGCTGAGTTCAGAATGAGTTGCGTGAATGGGTTTCTCTTAGAGAACTGGGGTCTTCTAAATTGAACCACACCTGGTAGCACAGAGCGTTTCCTCGTGGAATCCAAGTGAAAAGAAAAACTGCTCTTGGGTATTTCGTTCAGGGATTTTCATCTATGCTTACATGTAGGACTGATCTATAGTTTTGGGGAGCTTTGGAATTTTGATGTTAGGGGCTGTGCTATCTTTGGAAAAAAACCGTAAATCTTTCCTGATATTTGTATTCTTTGATATGGTTTAAATAGTAGTGTAGGAATGATTTGTTCCGTGAATATTTGAAAACATTCACCTGTGAAACTGTCTTGCCTAAAGGGTAAGAGGGTAGTTATTTGACAACTTTTTAAAATTGGTTATGATTACACTTCCTTTGAATTAATTTTTCTAAAAAAATCATCCATTTCCCCCCAGACTTTTTCCTTTCTTTGTGTTCTATCTTTCTAGGAATAATTGTTACAAGTCTGTTCTTCTGTACCTGTAGCTAGATGTTTTTGGTATCTATGTGTCTATCTGTAGATATATAGACATCTATGTATCTATGTATCTATCTATCTATCCATCTGTCTGTCTATCTATCTATCTATCTATCTATCTATCTATCTATCTATCTATCTATCTAACTAGCTAGTCTTTTCCTCTTTGTTAATTATTTTAATTGTTTATTAAATGTCTTGAGTTCTTTGGCCTGTTCATCGATTCCATGGCTATTTTTTAGTCCATTGCCTTAATCACTTGGCCACAATATCTTGCTTTCTAGTTCTTGAATTTCTACTTTTAAAAACATCTTCTTTTTCCTGCTTTTCTTTTAAACAAATTTTATTGGAGTATAGTTGGTATATTAAAAAACACATATTTAATGTGTATATCTTGATGAGTTTGAACATATGCATACACCGTGATTACCATCACCACAACCACACTGAACATATCCATCGCCTCCAAAAATTTCTTTGTGTTCTTTTGTGGTTTATTTTTGGTAAGAACACTTAACATGAGATACGTTCTTTTAATGTATTTTAAAGTGTACAATACCGTATTGTTCACTATAAGTATTATATTGTACCTAGATCCCTATAACTTATTCATCTTGCATAACAGAGACTTTATAACTATTGAAAATAATTCCTCAGTGTTTCCTCTTCCCAGCCCTTGGCAACCATCATTCTATTCTCTGCCTCTATGAGTTTGATTATTTTAGATACTTCAGATAGGTGGAATCATATAGTATTTGTAATGTTCTCTAACTTTATCCATGTTGTCACAAATGGCAGGATTTCCTTCTTTTCTTGTTTATTTATATGGAGACAGGGTCTTGCCATGTTGCCCAGGCTGGTCTCAGACTCTTGGCCTCAAGTGATCCTCCTGCCCCAGCCTCCCAAAGTGCTGGGATTACAGGTGTGAGCCACTGAGCCCAGCCAGATTTTCTTCTTTTAAAAAGCTGACTAATTTCCTGCTTTTCTTAGGTCTGTTTTGTGTCTTAGTTTTCTAACTTATTGAATTGAATACTTAATTTATTCCTTATTTACTCCCTCTTGTTTAGTAAATAAAGTGTTTAAGGCTGCAGCTATAGACTTTAATATTTAGTGACTTTTAATTGTTATTTAAAAAATGTAGTCTTTTTTGCAGTTTTGCTTTCTTTTTCAACTTGAGTTATTTAGGAGTCTTAAAAATTTCAAGTATTTTTGATATATTCATCTATTATTAATTTCTAGTTTTATTGCATTATTATCAAACATGTTAATTACGTTATGTATGCTTTTGGAATTAAAAAAATTGTTGTTGTTTGTTTTTGAGATGAAGTCCTGCTCCATCACTTAGGCTGCAGTGCAGTGGTGTGATCTTGGCTAATTTTTGTATTTCTAATAGGGACGGGGTTTCACCATGTTGGCCAGGCTGGTCTCAAACTCCTGGCCTCAAGTGATCTGCCTGCCTCAGTCTCCCAAAGTGCTGGGATTACAGGCATGTGCCACCATGCCCGGCACGCTTTTTGAAATTTGTTGAAGTTTTAATTGTGTTATGATCAGTTTTTAGAATCTTTCATGCTACTTAAAAATGTGTGTTTTGTAAAGTGGATAGAGTTCATATATATTACATAGAAATATTTAAAAAGATACTAACATATATTGATAGTAATCTTTATGGTAGGCATTGCATGAAGCATTTAATGCATTATCTCAGTAGGTAATATTATTTTTATCACTTCCATTTTCCAGATGAGAAAACTAGCATTTAAAATGATTTCATGTCCAACCTAAATAAAAGGAGTGTGATGGAGCCACAAATGCAAGCTGGATTGGTTTGCCCACAAAGCCCATGTTCTTCACAACAATTTTCAACAAATTTTCTATGAACTTATTTATTTTCTATGTTCCTGCTAAAGATGGAGACATATGTCCCCTCTTCTATCTTTTTTTTTCTGTGAGTCTCTCCTTATATTTTTAGCTTGATTTTCTTTTCATTTGGATCCCGTATTGTTGGGCATGTTTGACATATTACTCTTCCCCTAAGTGTAAACTCCATGGCGGGAAGGCTTTGTCCTGTTTGTAGCTTATCCTCAACCCCTAGGATAGTGCCCGACACATAATAGTTGCTCAATAAATAGCTGTAGAATGATTGAATAACAGTTTTATCTTTCTGGTGGATTTTACTGTTTGACAATAAGAATGGATTCACTTATTGCTTTTATGTTGAATTTTATTGGTTAGATCTTAATATTGCAACCTCTGCTGTATTTGCTCGCATTTGTGCAATCTATTTTGTCCCTCCTTTGACTTTTAACTGGAGAGATTTTGTTTTAGAGGTATCTTTCACAGAAGCACAAAGCAGGACTTGTTTTTGCTTTTTGTGGGCTCCATAGGTAAACGTGAGTATGAATATTATTGAAGAATGGATAAAAATATGTTTTATGAGTGAAAGATAAGCCCTGTTCTAGAGGCCATGACAATGATGCTTTATCTCTGTTTTCAATCTGAGACTAGAAGAAGACCAAGGGGAAATTAATGCTTAGTAACTATTTCTTGTACTTTTTATAAGGTTTATAATTTGGCTTTACAATCTGAAATGTCTTTCAGAAGAGCCTGGAGAGAGTTATAATTTATTGATATTAAACTCACAGATTACTGAAGAATATTATACAACATTTAATTTTTCTTTTTACCATAAGCCATTCCTAAAAACTGTTAGAGTCCCAGAAACCAAAAGTTGAAGAATTGGACCTATGATAGATAGAGTCTGAGGTTTATGGAGGAAGAAAACCCAAGAATGCCTAAGACAATCTGCTCAGCCAACTGGGGAGGTGAAATTTTTTTGCAGCATCTGGATGTGACTTTAGAACTCATCCTCAGAGGATCTAGTGTGCTTTTCAGATTTCCAAATATGATAGACATCATCCTGCTGGTCATCAGCATAATCTTCCCATCTTCCTTCCTCATCCTGGTATATATATTCTGCTTCTGGATCCCAAATTAGGTAGCAGCAATAACTTGCCCCATTCTTGTGATTCTTACACATCTCCAAACCTGTATAATTGAGCCTATTTCCTGTATTTGTTGTTTCAGATGGGTCATGAAGACAATAGCATAATCAGTTACCTTTCTTCTTGGGAAATAAGTATACCTCACAAGTTATTGGCCCAATTTTTCTGGTGGATGCTAATTCCTAAGGATCTAAATCTCTAAGCTCAGCTTCCTCCTGCTTGGGAAAATACTTTTGATCTGGTTCTCTCCCTAGCTGCTCTTTTGTTTCATGGTCAAATTCTCTCACAGATATGCCTTTTCCAGAGTTTCTCTCATTTTTGCCCCTAAGATGACCCTCATCCTTTTTAGAAGGTGGTTTTTGCTCTCTAACCTCTTACCTTTTCATCATTCCTGGGTTCTGGTCTCATGTCTGTTACCTGGTGTCTTCCATAATTCCTAGAGCCTAGACTCAGATCTCTTTCTTGGTTTCTTTCATCATGCCTGGGTTCTGGTCTCATGTCTCTCACTTGATAGCTCCTATCATTCCTGGACTCAACGCTCAGATCTCCCACTTGTCTTCTCTCATCATCTCTTAGTGTAAAGATCTGGTCTCTATGTTGGAATCCTTCATATTCTCTTGTAGTTATTCTCTGCTCTCTAACTTGGTGTCCTTCATCATTCCTGAGTCCAGGGCTCAGATCTCTCACTTGTTTTCTCCCATCATTCTTTGGTGTTGAGGTCTGAGATCTCACTTGGCATTGCTGATTTTCTGTTGGAGCTGGTATTTGATTTTGAATGTGGTGTTTCCCATCATCATCAAGTTCTAGGCTCAGGTCTGTCATATGGCATCTCCTATCAATCTCAGGTTCAGGACTCAGGTCTCTCACTTGGTTTCTCTTATCATCCCTTGGTGTGGAGATCTGGTCTCTGTGTTGGAATCTTTCATTTTGCCTTCGAACTGATCTCTGTTCTCTAACCTGACTTCTCCCATCATACCTGGGATTTGGTCTCTGCACTTTAATTTGGTGTTCCCCATCATTGCTGGGATCAGGATTCAGGTCTCTCACTTGGCTTCTCTCATCATCCCTTGGTGTGAGCTGCTGGACCCTATGTTGGGATCTCTCATATTGTCTTGCAGCTGGTCTCTGCTCCCAACAGGACTTCTGTTATCACTTCTGGGTTCTGGTCTCATGTCTCTCAGTTGGTATCTCACACCGTTCCTGGGATCAGGACTTAGGTCTCTCATTTGGCATCTCTCCTTTTCCCTTGGTGAGGGGATATGGTCTCTGTGCTGGAATCCTCGATATTCTCCTGCAGCTGGTCTCTGTTCCCTAACCTGGGTCTGTTTCCATCATTCCTGGGTTCAGGGCTCAGGTCTCTCATCTGACTTCTGCCATCATTCCTTGGTGCTGGGGTTCTGTCTCTCACTTGGTGTCTCTGATTTTGTGTTGGACCTTGTTTCTGTTGAACGTAGTACTCCCCATCATTATTGAATTCTCGGCCCAGGTCTCTCACATGACATCTCCCATCATTCTCAGGTTCAGGGCTTAGGTCTCCCTCTTGACTTCTCTCATCACCCCTTTGTGTGGAGATCTTGTCTCTCTGGTAGAACCTTTCATATTGCCTTGGAGTTGGTTTCTGCTCTCTAACTTAACTTCTCTCATCACATCTTGGATCTGGTCTCTGCTTTCTACCTTGACTCCTCCTATCATACCTGGGTTCTGGTCACTCCTCCCTAATTTGGTGTTCCCTATTATTTCTGGTCTCAGGACTCAGGTCTCTCACTTGTCTTCTTTCATCCTTTGATCTGGAGATCTGGTCTGTATGTTGGAATCTTTCATATGGCCTTGGAACTGGTCTCTGCTCTCTAACTTGACTTTTCTCGTTATCCCTTGATTCTAGGCTTTCATCAGTCACTTGATGTCTCTCACTTTCAGTTAGAGCTAATCTTTGTTGCCTAAAATAAAATCTCCCTTCATTCCTGGGTTCTGGGCTCAGATCTCTGACTTGGTGTCTCCCATCATTTCTGGGTTCTGGTGTCTGCTTCCTAACTTGATGTCTCTCATAATTCATGGGCTCTGGGCTCAGGTCTCTCACTTGGCATTTCTCATTATTCTTTGTCACTACGGTCTGAATCCTTATCTTGTGTTTCCCATTTTCCTGTAGCATTGGTGTCTGATCACTGACTCCCAGTCTTTCATCTTCTCTTGGAGATAGTCTCTGCTCTCTAATTTGCTGTCTTCCACTATTTTGAGTATATGAGTTCAGTTCTCTCACTAGATGTCTCTCTTCATCCATTGGTGCTGAGGTCTGAGCACTCATCTCTTGTCTCTCACTATCTTTCACCTCCGGTCTTCGTTTTCTAATTTGTTGTGCTTCATTACCTTGTTGTGGACTCAGTTCTCTCATTGGGTATCTTCTTTTTTCATTTCTTGGTGCTGTGGTCTAATAACAAACTTGCTGTATCTCATTATTTCTTGGTTTTAGAGCTTGCTCTTGTTGCCCTGACTCATCTTGTGGTTCCGGTCTGTGGTCTTGTACTGGATGTTTTCCATAATTGCTTGGAACTGGATCCTGGTTTCTCACTTGTTTGCTGTCAACATCCTGAGATACTAGAATCTTGTCTTCTCTCACTTGATGCATCCCAGTATCCCTTGGTGTTGCGTTCTGGATTCTTACTTGGCGATGCTATCAACTCTTGGTTCTAAGATCTGCTCCCTACCAGATTGTCTTAGATAACCTTGGAGTTCTAGCCTCCTATCTCTCACTTGAACACTTCTGTAATCACTTTGTGTTGACTTATGACCTCTCTGTTGGTATCTCCCAGAGTCCTGGGATTCTAGGCTTGGGTCCCTCACTTGTCGTTGCCCATCACTATTTGCTGTTGGGATTTGGTTTCTCACTTGGTGTCTCTGTACATCCTGGGAATCTTGCCTCTGATCTCTCACTTGAAGACTGCCATCATTCCTTAGTGGTGGGACCTGGTTTTTTACTTGATTTCTTCTAACATCACAGATCTTAGAATTTAGGTCTCTCACTTGGTGTTGCCCCAGATCCTGAGGTTTAGGGCTTATGTGTCTTATTTGAAGTCTGTCAACATTCTGGGGTTCTGCACTCTGGTCTCTCACTTGACGCCATCTGTCATGCCTTGCTATTGGGACCAAATCTCTCATTTGGAGCCTTTCACCATCCTGGGTTTTAGGGCCCAGGTGTTTTGCCTCACATTGTGGAACATCCTGCAACTCCTGCCTATGGTCTCTAACTCTGTGACTTCCCTCAGGTCCCAGTGTTGTAATCTTCTCTCCGACTTGGTGTCTTCCAACATTCTGAGATTCTAAGGTCTGATTTCTCATTCCATGAGTCCCATTATCCCTCAGTGTTGGGATCTGGTTTCTCATGTGGTGCCTTTGAACGTCCTGGGATACTGGGTTCCAGTCTCTCATTTGATGCCTTCTGTCATGCCTTGGTGTTGGCATCTGGTCTCTCACTTGGTATCTCCCAACATCCTGGTATCTTAGGCTCTGGTTTCTCCCTTGGCCCCCTCCTATCATTGCTTGGTATTTGGGCTTGTCCTGTCACCTCGTGTCTTCCAATATTTTGTGGTTCAGGGCTCAGGTCTGTCACTTGATGTCTTCTAACATGCTGTGATTCTTGGTTATGAGCTCTGACTCCATGACTCTCATTATCACTGGGTGTTAGGGTTTGATCTCTCACTTTGTGTCTCCAAACATCCTGGGACTCTGGGCTCTGATCTGTCCCTTGACATTTTTCTTTGTTTAGTTGTCTGCCTTTGAGTCCTTTTGCTTGTTGTCCTTGCATTTCAGATCTTCTCTCCATTTCCTTTGATTCAGGACAGAGAAGCTTTTGTCACTGTAAACACCAGCAAAATGAATTCACTGAAACCAACTGTTTCGTGACCATCTTGATCCAGCTGTTGGAGGACTTTTTCTGTTGTCTCAGACTTATTTGTTTTCTGTGGGAAAAAAATCAAGAAAGTAGTTTATGAATCATTTGTTATTTTTTCCTTCTCTTATGTTTTCTTTGTTACTAAGAAAATTCCTTAGGGGACATTTAAGAGTTCTGTTTTCTAGTTCTTTTTATAGCTATTTTACTGGATATTATTTTCTATGGCAATATTATATATATTTTTATATTTTGAGATCAGAGTAACTGAAATGTATATTCCTAGTATGAATAAAATATAGCATTGTTTTATTACATATTTATTAACCACTAACACATCCTTTTTCCCCCCCAACTCTCAATGATGACTCTGGTTTATAATGAAATCCAAGTCACCAAACTAGAACTCTCTCATTTATTCAAGCAAAGGAACAAACTTTCTTTAATGCGTACTCTTTCCTGAAGCAGTAGAGGAAATTTTTCTCTTTCTATCCAAAGCAAATCCATCTGTTTGTGCCCTGGAGTTCATGCCATTTACTTTATAAAAGACTGAGTTACTTCTGATAATTTCTCTTTCTCTTGACTTTTTGATGCTTTAGTCTCCACTGGATCATTCTGGACAGAGAAGGAGTATGCTTTAGTAGCTATCATACTTTAAAAAATTTCCTGTGGGCCGGGAGCAGCAATTCAGGCCTGTAATCCTAGCACTTTGGGAGGCTGTGGAGGCGGGCAGATCACCTGAGGTCACGAGTTCAAGACCAGCCTGGCCGACATGGTGAAACCCCATATCTCCTAAAAATTAAAAAATTAGCTAGGCATGGCCGCAGGTGCCTGTAATTCCAGCTACTCAGGAGGCTGAGGCAGGAGAATTGCTTGAACCCGGGAGGCAGAAGTTGCAGTGAACGGAGATCATGCCACTACACTCCAGCCTGGGTGACAGAGCAAGACTCCATCTCAAAAAAAAAAAAAAAAAGAAAAAAATTTCCTGTGCACCACATTCTCACATCTCATGTCTCTTTCTTTCTACCACCCAATATCTCTTCTCACCATTTATTGCCAAGCTTCTTGAAAGAGTTATCTGTAAATGTCTCCACTTCTTTACTCTTTATTCTCCACTTCTTTACTCTTTATTCTCTTCTTTACTCTTTATTACTCTTTACTCTTTATTCTTTACTCTTTATGTGCCATTCTGGCATCCATATTCACCACCATACCAAGTGGTTTCCGTTTTACCAAATACAGTGGACACAATCTTTTCTTTACTTGACTTCTAAGCCTCAGTTGACACAACTGACTAATCCTTCCTTTGGAAACATTTTCTTATCTTGTATTTCATGACATCCCACTCTCCTGGTTTTCGTTCTATATCTTTGGCCCCATGTTTCCATTTTCTATCCTTGTTTCTCCTTTTCTTTTCTTTTTTTTTTTTTTTTGAGACGGAGTCTCGCTCTGTCGCCCAGGCTGGAGTGCAGTGACCGGATCTCAGCTCACTACAAACTCCGCCTCCCGGGTTTAGCCATTCTCCTGCCTCAGCCTCCCGAGTAGCTGGGACTACAGGCGCCCGCCACTTCTCCTGGCTAGTTTTTTGTATTTTTTAGTAGAGATGGGGTTTCACCGTGTTAGCCAGGATTGTCTCGATCTCCTGACCTCGTGATCCGCCCGTCTCGGCCTCCCAAAGTGCTGGGATTACAGGCTTGAGCCACCGTGCCCGGCTGTTTCTCCTTTTCTACTTAGCCTCTAAATGTTGGAGTTACTCAGGGTTCAGTATAGGACACTTTTCCTATCCTATGTTTTTACATTCTCATCTATTCCCATAGCTTCATACCATCAATTAGCAGATGATAATCAGATTTTTGTCTTTGTGCAAGCCAGATCTCTCTTCTGAGTTCCAGAAATGTATGTCTAACTGCTTTGGTGACATCTTTTCTGTGATATATCACAGGTAGAATAAATGCAACATGTCCAACTCTTGATTTTCTTCTTATGTCTATTTCTCATCAAGTCCACCCCATCTCAGTAAATGGCACCACCATCCTTCCAGTTTGTCAAGCCAGAAGCTTGGTAGCTGTATTTGATTCTTTCCTCTCATTTACCCCTACAGTCCAGTCCATAATAAAGCCTTTTGTTTCTACCTCCAGAATATATTATCAACCCATCTACTTCTTTCCTTCTCCATTGTTTGGACTCCCTCAATCCAAGCTACCATCATCTTTTGCCAATAGCCCCCTTTTTTTTTTTTTTGAGTCAGGGTCTTACTCTGTCACCCAGACTGGAGTGCAGTGGCATGATCACAGCTCACTATAGTCTCAAACTCCTGGGCTCAAGTGATCCTTTTGCCCTAGCTTCCCAAGTAGCTGGAATTACAGGTGCAAACCACTGTGCCTGGCTCTGCAGTAGTGTTCTAAGTGGTTTCTTTGCTTCTTCTTTTGCCCATCCAAATACAAAGTGAATTTAAAAATTTGCCCATCCAAACACTAAGTGAATTTAAAAATTTGTGATTTAGATTTAGTTATTCCTCTGCTCAGAACTCTTTAATGCCTTCCTATTGCATTTGGGGAAAGTATCTAAATTACTTAACATGGTTGAAAAAGCTCTGTCTGATTTAGTCCCTGCCTGGCTCTCCACTTTCATCTCCTGACATTCTTTCTGCCCAGCCACACTGAACTTCTAGTTCCTTGAGCACAAAAGCTATTTCCTTACTCAAGGACTTTATTTGTATTCCTTTTTTTCCTGGAACACTTCCTATTCTTCATCTAGTCAACTACACATCTTTCAAGTCTTGACTTAAATGTAATTTCCTTAAAGAATCTCCTCTGACTTCCCAACAGAACATAACTCTTATTATTGTTTTTGTTTTTTTTTCTGTTTTTTTATTTTTTCAGATGGATTCTCACTCTGTTGCCCAGGCTGGAATGCAGTGGTGCAATCTTGGCTCACTGCAACCTCCATCTCCCAGGTTCAGGCGATTCTCCTACCTCAGCCTCCAGAGTAACTGGGACTACAGGTATGTGTCACCACGCCTGGCTGATTTTTGTATTTTTAGTAGAGATGGGGTTTCACCATGTTGGCCAGGCTGGTCTCCAAATCCTGACCTCAAGTGATCTGCCCGCTTTGGCGTCCCAAAGTGCTGGGATTACAGGCATGAGCCACCATGCCCAGCCATAGTGTTTTTAACTATACATTGTTATGTTTATTTGGTTTATTGTCTATAAGTTTTTTGAAGGTAGGAACCATGTCTATTTTGTGGGCTACTCTTCCCAGAGCCTACAAAGATATCTGGCATGTATGTGATGCTAAGTAAATATCAGTTGAATAAATGAATTAATAAATATATAACAGGAATGATTCCAGATGCCAGAGAAACAAATAAAAGCACAAAAGGACATGGTCTCTGCCTTCATAGACAAGTAAACAAGTAATTATAACACACTGTGATAAGTGCCACAGGGGTGAAATGGGAGCCTGTATGACAAACACCTAAATAGGGTCACTTTGGCTGCATGTAAGTAATAGATTGTGGATAGTGTTGATAGGGAAGGACAAGAATAGAGGGGGAAGAGATCAATTAGGAGGTTATTGCAATAATTCAAGTCAGAGATACTGGTGGCCTAGAACACTTCAGGGGCAGTGGTTGAGGAGAGAAGTGGCCAGGTCTGAGAGATATTTATTTAGAAGTCAGAATCAGGAGGGCTTGGTGATGCAATTAGATGTGAGAGGTAAAATAGATGGAGCTATCAAGGCTAGCACCCAAGTTCTTGGCTTGGACAAATGAATGGGTAGTGCTGCTGTATTTGTTTAGATATAGGATGTAAAAGGAAGATGAGGTTTGCACAAGTTGAATTTGAAATGCTTGTGCCATATCTAATGGAGATGCTCCACGGGTCTGAAGCACAGGAGAGAGATATGGTTGATGAGGTGACTGAAAGTTTCAGCATACAGAGAGTGGTTTCAGCATACAGTGGTTGAGGCAGTGAGAGTCTATGAAATCCCTAGGAGACATGCATAGAGTGAGAAGAGAATTCCAGAACATATCAACCCTTAAGTGATGGGCAGAGGAAGAGGAACTTGAAATGACTGAGAGGAGACAGCTGGAGACATAAGAGGAAACCTAGGAGAGGGTAGTGTCACTGGAGCCAAGAAGACAGTTCCAAGTAACAGAGTAAATGTGTAAGGAGTGTGTCCCTGTCCTTCTTACCTCCAAGGCCATTCCAAACTCTTGCCTGAGAAGTGTCTTGAGTTTTGTCTTGTTCAGCCTCTAGCAGTCTCCATCACTCTCTGCGTGCTTGTGGAAAACATCGATGATACTGATGCTGCTCCTCAGAAGATAGGGAGGCATCTTGTTTTGCCAACTGGAGTGCACCTGGAATGCACCAAGGAATACCTACCTTGTTTAATTTTCCTGAATCTCTATCATCCCTTCTTTCTTCATCTCTTGGAGGTAAATTACAGTGTAAAGATCTGATTTATTGGATTGTTTCTTATCTGACTCCTTTAGAGATTGTTTTTTGAGGGCCAGGACTGTGTCTTATCTATTTTTTATTTATCCTAGTGCTTCAAATATAGTAGAAGTTCAATAAACACCTGATGAATGGGTGCAGAAACAAATCAGTGAACCCTGATTTGAGTGATGTTGGATTAGGTCTGTGGTTCCCAAACTTCGCTGTACTGTAGAGTTATCAGGGGGAACTTTAAAGAAATAAAGACTCCAGGCCCCACCTCCAGCGAGAGTGGCCCAATAGGTCTGGGGTAGAGTCCTAGACTCTGCGTTTAAAAAGCTCCCCACTGATTCCTTTGCAGCCGCAAGAACTACTGGCCACCTGACCTCTGGGATCCTTTGCAGCTAGAAAGTTTTGCAATGGCAATAATAATGAATTCACTGACTCAGCAAGTATTTCTTAATTTCCTTTGTGCCAATGCTGTGTTGTGTTCTGGGAGATGAATAAGAAATAGCTCCTTTCCTTAAGGAATTCAAAGCTTGGAGGAGGAGATGCAGTTATGTCAGTACAGTCTCATAATTTACACATAGCAGTGGCTAGGGACTAAGACAGGAGCTCTTCTTAGATGATGCCATTTTTGAAGATGATAGAGCAGTATTTTTAAAACATGGGCAAAGTCCACTAGGATATTGCTCCTGTCATTCTGATTACAACTTGTCAGTGTTAGAAATTTCATAGAATTTTCCAGAAAGCCAAAGCTATATCTGTGCAATCTAATTGTCTACATAAGAATACTAAGAAAGGAAAACATTTATAAAAACACAAATAGAATTTTTTTGAAGAACTTACCTAGATTGCCAAGAGAAACGGAGGACTCAGGCCTGAGAGCTTATGGAATACTGGGCTTGGGGATCCTGGTGCTTATACAGGGATTTTAATAACAGCTTTTAACCTGCCATCTTTTGCAGGCAACACCCTTGGTGTATAATGGACTGACTGACTGCCAACCAAACCCCCTTCCACCTGTTTCCCCTCTCAGCGGGACTTTTAAACTCAGCATTTCCTTGAATGCCACCCCTATTTTGCATTTGTTCTGTGTCTACAGCCTGGCTCCTGAGGGACAGCTACTTCTCACATCCCTGTGGGGCCATAGTACCACCAGGATGTCTTGACAGTGTGCTGAAGTACTCTCAAGAAAAACCTTGTGAACCAAGAGTGGCCTCATCTCCTGCAAGTAAAATAAGTGAGTTCTTAACCTGAGCCATTTTAGTCATGAACAAGATTGCTTTCACTGTCTGCAATTGCACATTTTATTTGGATATGTTGAGGCTGAAGTGCCCAGTTGCATTAGATGCTTGCTATACTGTGATGTAAAACACAAATGTGGGTCTGTCTTAATCCTCACCTGGCCTGTTCCTTTGGCGGGTGGTTCTGTGCCTCATGACCCGTCTCCCTGTGTCTATCTGCTGTCAAAGCTGTCAAAGCATAAGATGTTTGCCCTGTGTGAGCGATAACAACTTTTTCTTTTTTTTTTTTTTGAGACGGAGTCTCGCTCTGTCGCCCAGGCTGGAGTGCAGTGGCGCGATCTTGGCTCCCTGCAAGCTCCGCCTCCCGGGTTCACGCCATTCTCCTGACTCAGCCTCCCCAGTAGCTGGGACTACAGGTGCACACCCGGCTACTTTTTTTGTATTTTTAGTAGAGACGGGGTTTCAACGTGTTAGCCAGGATGGTCTCGATCTCCTGACCTCGTGATCTGCCCACCTCGGCCTCCCAAAGTGCTGGGATTACAGGCGTGAGCCACTGTGCCCGGCCGAGAGATAACAACTTTTCTTATTCGGTGGTGATAGCAGCAAATGTTGGACACAGGAGAGGATCTGTGGGCTGCAGAGTTGGTGGTCTGTTGAAATGTCACTTCTTGAAAATTAAAAACCATTTTCAATTTCACCAGCTTATAAATAGTTTTTTTGTTTCTGAAGAAATTATGTATAGGTGGATGCACTCTAACATAATCCTTTATGATACTAAAAATAATTCCCACTCACCTTTTAAAAAATTTATCAATTTTTATTTTAAGTTCTGAGGTACATGTGCAGGATGCGCAGGTTTGTTACACAGGTAAACGTGTGCCATGGTGGTTGGCTGCACAGAGCAATCCATCACCAAGATAATAAGCCCAGCACCCATTAGCTACCCTTCCTGATGCTCTCCCTCCCACCGCTCCCCCTCCACCCATCTTTACTGCAGGCATTCTGTAGGATTCTCTGAGATAGCTAGTTCTATAATCTTGTTAATGGCTATGAAGTAAGCAGTATTGGAGACATCTTTAATAGCCTGTGGATATGACAAACAGATTGAAGAGCTGTCAAATCAGATAAGTGAATACAGGCAAATGTATTTCCTGAGGAGCATGGAACCCCCTTTTTTTTGTTGCTCACCCTGATTTTGAGAATAGCTCCACAAGGAGACACCTTTCCTGCGTGGGGATACTGAGGCCGTAGGCTACTGCTGTTTCCCAAAGCAACACAAGCCTGGATTCTAAATCTGTTTACATCTAATTTGGTTTGTTTGTTTTTAAGTCTCCTCCATGACTTCTAAAATTGTATGTAATAAAGACATTTTTAGCCTTCCCTGATGTCCATAATAAAAATATAAAATGTCTTCAGTTTCTCTCCTAAACATCCCCATGGCCGTGGGGAGTTTATTTTTTCTAGAATGTCTAAAGTGTATTATTTATTCAAAACAAAACAAAACAAAACAAAATAGTTTCTGTGAGGAAGTATTCCGGATACTTGACTCAATAATATTTCATTATTTTTGAATTTGTGTAGGAAACTCTTTCATGCCCGTATTCAGACAGCCCCAGGCATGGCTGACTACTGAAGCAGGAGGAGGGAGGTCTTTCTCCCCAGCTTGCACGCCACCCACCCTGGGTGACCCTGGAGGAGTTGACTGCCCTGTGTGTCTAAAGGGCAGGAACCTGATGAACGGGCTCCCTGTGGTCATTAGTTGCCGTCAGAGTGATTAATAAGAGTAATAGAGATAATTATAATTCTTGCTTTGAAAAGCCTTGCTTTTGAGAGGAATTATCCTTGTGCAAATGTCTCCCCACCCTCTTGGTAAATCGTCTTTGGCAGCCAGACCTGCAGCTTCTGGGTTTTGCCTGTGGTCTCCGGGCTGCTATTGCTGACACACCTGGTCTGCTGCCCTTCTCTCCTGAGTTTGGCTTATCTGATTCCTGGGCCTTCTTGCTTTTCTCCGCTCTTTCTCATTTTCTGGTGGTCTCTGTTCTCTTTTCTGTCTTCCTTTTGTCTTCCCCCCTTTCAATGTTTCAATCTCTTTCTGTTTCTCATTGTCCCTTTCTTCATGTGCCTTTTCTTACCTCTGTCTCTTCCCCCTCTCTACTCCCACCCCATTCGTTCCAGACTTGAAGTCTCCATTCAGTTTGATCTTTTCTTTCATTCTTTTACCTAAAAATTTATTAGTTTCTATCAGGGAAAATAAAAGCCAAGTAGACTGAAAATGAATACATCCAGTTCTTGCTACGAGAAGGGAAAGCGACGCTTACTGTGTGTCCACACCAGGAGATAGCCTGCCACAGTCACACAGTGGGGAGGCCTGCTTGGTGCCGGGGCCCATGCTTTACCACCCACACTGCCTGTACGAGCAGGACATTTTCTGACCCAGAGTCCATGCCCAATGGTGACAGAATGACTTCTGTGGTGACACTCTTCTGGTAACATAGTCTTTGCGCCTCAGTGTCAAGGTTTGTCTTGACACTGCCTGAGAGGAGTTTCCTGGAAAGTGTCCACAGCCATGATTACATATAAGAGGAGACTGCCAGAGTCATTTGAGGCATCAAGTTGTCTGTAGGAGAAGCTTGGTGATCGGAGGAGTTGCTGCTGGGGGTGGCTATCCTGAGTGCACATTTGGACTTTGCCTGCTCGGCAACCTCAGGCATCTTACTAAATCTCTCTGAGCCTCAGCAGTGGAATCTAGTGGTCACCATTTCTTGGATGTGTCACAAGGATATGGTGTGGCTCAGGGAAACACTGGATTGTAATGTGTTTTAAGCTCATCTGAAGAAAAGCACCGTGCAAATCCCAGTTATTGTGTTTATTATGAGGTTCAGCATGACCAAATGCAAACAATTTGTTCCATCCGAATGAGGCTTTTAAAAATACACTGGGGCCATTAATTACAGGAATGTAGGCTCCCCTAAACATGTTCGCAATTAGGAAGGGATGTAACTGAATGAACTGGGGCATGGCAGGGGACTCTCAGGTCCTTGACATGTTCTTGGTTAGCTCAGTCAAACTTTTCTTGATCAGAAAATGGAAAAAAGCAGAAAGTTCTCATCCTTTGTGTCTTTCTTAGAAGAAGATAATAAACCCAGTGGCCAAAGAATGTTAACATTTAACTGACTTTCCTTATGTATCAAGACCTTTTTCTGAAACTATGATTGTTAAGGATTTTAAGACCCAAATCAGTATGGGGTATGATTTTCTTGTTTGTGATTAAAACATGGAAGTAATTATAGATCTCAAAGTAATTTTTATTTACACAAAAATAGTATATACATTCCTGATCCTTGAAAAAATTGAAACATTACTTGATGACATCTAAGACTTCTTTGACTACTACCGTCTCTCCTGATTCCCTTTTACTTTTCTCAGAGGCAATGACCATTATCAGTTTGGTGTTTTTCTTTCCAAGCTTTTCCATCTTTAGAGGTAGAGAAAACCAAGGTGGACATGGTACACAAGTCTCCACATGGTTTTCCCTTGTAGTTTAACCTCATATCCTGGACCAGATTGTATGCTTCTTGAGACCAGAAACCACAGGAGCTCCTTGATCTGATTCCACACCACTCCCAGGCCTGGCATAGAATCATGGAGAAGTGAGGGGAATGGTGAGGAACAGTTAACTAAACCCTTGTTTGAAAAAAATTATTGTCCCGCAGTTTACTCAAGTAGAGCTAGTAACTCAGCTGGGCAAGTTTCAGATTCTGTGTTTCAAAACCGCCTCAACTCACCCAGTGGAAACCAGAATATTCTCATGGCTTTACAAAAACGCCTGAGCTTTAAGCTTGATCTAAAGGGCTCAGCAAAGAAGCACGACTGCTGAGAGTCTTCCTGTCTGCCTCAGGCTCCCTGTCTCAGCCTCCAGGTATCCCTATCCTCATGCTCCACTTGCCCAGACATAGACCTAAAAGAAACTCCTGTCCATATTCGTGGGGATCCCTTCAGGGGCAGTTGTGTGTCATCAGCCACCCTCAGAGTTGGCTCTGAAACATTCCCTGGTTTCTCCTTCAGTGGTTTATGAAGGTCAGGAAGAAACACGTGATATTTTGTGGAGGTTCTGGACAATCCTAATGTTGTCAGGAACCCTGCTGGCCCCTTCAGATGACATATACACCCAGACATGTATCGATAGTGATGGAAGAATTCCGTGTTTTCTTCAAATTCTCTTTTCTTTCTATTTTTACTTTCTTTCCTTAAAATGTTGCCTAGGATGGGTTCCTGTGGAAAGGACAGTGCTGGGGTTGCAACTCCTATCTCAGTGGTTTGACAAGTTCTCAAGAAATAAGGTTTATGGCTGTTTTTAGGAGACTCCATCACAGGCCCTCCTCACCATCCAGGCTTCTCTCCTGTTTGCCCATATCTGGAATAGGATTGACTGTACTCCTGGCTCTCTGGGCACCACACCCTCTTGCCTGCCTCAATGCCTTTGTTAATGTTGTTCCTTTTGGCCTGAGGGGAACCAGGCCCATCTCTGCTAGCCAAACTCCACCTTCTCCTGGGAGCCTTCCCTGGTGACTTGGTTGGGTCCACATTTCGCTGACGTCCTCTTCTCCCACTGTCATCATCATTGCTCGCAACATTCCGACCATACCATCCTCCTTGTTGTTCCTTGAATGTGCCAGGCATGCCCATTTCCGGGCCTTAGTATGTGCTGTTTCCTCTGTTGAAGTGCTCTTTTCTGAAGTGCATGGTTTTCTTCCTCACCTTCTGCAGGTCTCTGTTCAGGTATCATTTGACCATCCTCTCTTAAACAGTAACACTCTCACTTCCCCTGACTCCCTCCCTACCTTCCTACTCTGCTTTTTACTCTCCCTAACATTTATCCCACATGAGTTAGTATACAGTTGTTTGTCTCTCTGTTTATTTTCTACTTTCCCCATTAGAATGTAGAAACATGAGGTTGGAGACTTGTTCTGCTTTGTTCACCGCTTTATTCCCAACACCTAGAAATTGCTTACCAGGTGGTAGTCATGTAGTAAATATTTGTTGAAAAACAAATAAACAACTCTAACTACCATATTTTACCCCCCTTAAAAAAAGTTTCTACACTGATTATAGGTGCCATGACCAGCCAGGCCTGCACTGAGGCATTTGGCAGGAGTTGGATGATGAAGCTTTATTCATGCCCGGAGCTGTGCGCTCTCCAGTTGTTTCACGAGCAGGTCTTGTCTTAATTATGTTGTGAACTACTTGGGGGTAGAGATCAAATTTTGTTCTTCTTCTTAACTACTTAACACTTGAAATGAGTCTGGATTCCATTAGTGCTTATCTGTTTATTGTTCCAATGTGGTCATTAACTGCTTATTGACTGATTGATTAGTGATGGCAAATCCTGATGAGGTCAAATTGACCCTAAGGACAGAGTGGGTGTGGCTATTGGAAGCTGCATTTGGGTCCTTATGTAAAATCCTGGGTTCTCCTTGCAGTATGTGATATCTCTGACCATTGTCTGAATGTCTGCGGCTCTTTCTTCCACCTTCCTAACCTAGATTCTGACAAACATATTCCTGGCATTAAAAGTGGTTGTAAAACTAGAAACATAGATCACTGCATATAAACCAAAGTATGTCTTTATCCACTACTTATGAAGTAGTCTTTGAGAGAGACTTAATTTTTCCCTTTTCAGTATATTTATTTACAGCCTCTTCATATGTATTTGAAGCAGCTTATCATACATAGTAAAGTGGTTACATAAAAAAAGTAGAAAATTAAAACTAAGAAAAAGGAAAATTCAAATTTGTTGACCATGAGGGTCAACACAATTGCTGTTATTGCTCTTCAATCTTGGTTCAGGGATTTCTGACAGCAATTCTCAAAGGAAAACACCATCAGTTACATGGCCTTCACAATCAGAAAGTAAGATAACTAAGTTTTTTTGTGGCAAAAGAGAGCATTTCTCAGAACTGAATTCTAAAAAGAATATCTCATGGGGGACTTTATAAAGGTGGGTACCACATGATAAAATGGACAAAGTTCTCAACAGCATTTTGACAGCCGAAGAAGTGGTGAGTTTCATATGTGTATTTCTTATAGTTTTGGCAAAAATTGAGCACATGAATGAGGGGGTTTTATTCAATGTACTTAACAAAATTAAGGATCTGACTTCAATATGTGACTTGGTGAAAGTTATTATGAATTGTCTGTTTTGTTACTCACCATATACCCTGTATACATAGTTTAGTAGGTGGTCAATTGTTAAGTTAATAGATGAATAAAGTGTCTCTCATATTTGGTACTATTCCAGGTTCAATGTTAAATAGTAAACAGATACATATTGAGCACCTACTAATGCCAGGTGGTTTGCTGGGCGCTTTCATATATATTGTTCCACTTATCCCCTTTTAAACACATTTTCTTATTGAAGAATATTCAGGTCATAAGTGTATAATGATGAATTATTACAAAGTAAACACCTCCATGTAACCACTGCCCAAATCAAGAAATAGAACATTAATCAAGACCCTGAAAGTCCCCATGTTCTATCCGCTCCCTCCTCCCTTGTGGTACCATTATCCTGACTTCTAATGCCATAGATTAGTGTTGTTTTTGGTTGTTGTTTTTGAGCTTTATGTAAATGCAGCCACTCAGTATGAAGGTCTGTGTCTGGCTTAATTTTGTCAACATTATGTTTGTGAAGTTCTTCTATGTTGTGGCATATGGCTTTAACCCTTCTTTCAGTCTCATTGCTGTATAATAGTGCATTATATGATTATAGCACAATTTGTTGTTGTCCATTTTCAGTTAATAGATCTTTGGATTGTCTTCTCCTTTGGGGTGTAACAAACCATGCTGCAATGAATATTTTTCAATATGCCTTTTGGTGCATTTCTGTTGGGTTATCTGCCTGGGCTGGAGTTACTTAGCTATGGAGTTTGCATATGTTTAGCTTTAGAGAGATTGCCCTACAGTTCTCCTAAATGATTACTATATCAATTATTTTCCTACTACTAGTGTGAGAGTTCTAGTTGCTCTACATCTTTGCACACACTTGACATTATTACTTGCAAATTTCAGACATTTGATAGGTATGAGTGGTTCTCAACATGATTTAATTTGCAATTATCTGATACCTGATGAGGTTGAGCCAATATCTTTTTTACTGGCTTTGAAAATATCTTCTTTTATGTCTTTTCCTTTTTATTTTTTAAGAAAAGAGATTGCCTTTTACTCATTGACTTATAGGCATACTTTGTAACTTCTGCACACTAGCTCTATTTCTTTTTAATTCTTTACAATAACTGTGAATTATAATAACATTTTATACAGGCAGATACTGAGGTCACAGAAGTTAAGTAATTTACTCAAGGACACTTGGGGTATTAGGATATAAAAATTATTCCTTCTCTTCAGTGGCTTTTTATCTACTTGTTGGGGAAATAATGCTGAGAACAATTATGAGTAATATTAGCTAGTAAATATTAAAGAATTAATCTGGATGGTGCAGGCTATGAATGACGTAATAGTTAAAAGATCCGTGTGAGATTTCTAGTGGAGGTCAGATTTAGTCTAAGGCTTGAAGGATAGGTATAATTGAGGAAGTAGAGAGGAAATTAAAAAAACATTTCAGGGAGGGTGACCACAAGAGCAGAGGCACGGAGCTGGAAGTAATAATACTACTAACAACTTGCCTTTGAATGGCCCTTTGCAGAACTTTTTTCTGTCTTAAGACCACCTCTCTTATGCAGGGACATGAGTGCAGGGACCATGACTGTTCCATTCACTCAGGCATGTCCAGTGTACCCCATGGTGCCTGGCACATGACCAGTGCTTAATAAATATGTTCAAATAAAATGAATGAATGAGTGAATTCCATCCCAACAATGTCCCTGTAGACTTAATAGGATAGAATTTAAATGATTAAGGTGAGGGTTAAAAGTTAAAAGACAATTAGATGACCAATCTATGGCTTCTGAAAGATTTCTACAGGAACTAGTGGTAAATTGTAATTAGAGAGAGAGATTATAGAGATTCTGATCAGTTAAAACTTGATGTGGCATGTAGGAAAGCATAAAGTGTCACTGAGAGGTCTTGAACAGAGGGAGGTGAAAAAGTGCCAACAGTGTTTTGCAAAATTCATAAGTGATTGAATGGGGACTGGACAAGAAGCAGGGGGACAGCTAAGAAGAGGCTGTTGCAATGATATAGGCACTCACTTATGTATTCAACAAACATTTATTGAAACCGTAGAATACATCTGGCATGGCCAGGTGCGGTGGCTCACCCCTGTAATCCCAGCACTTTTGGAGGCTGAGGCGGGTGGATCATGAGGTCAAGAGATCGAGACCATCCTGGCCAACACGGTGAAACCCCATCTCTACTAAAAATACAAAAAAATTAGCCAACTGTGGTGGCAAGCACCTGTAATCCCAGCTACTTGGGAGGCTGAGGCAGGAGAATCGCTTGAACCCAGGAGGCGGAGGTTGTAGTGAGCTGAGATAGTGCCATTGTACTCCAGCCTAGGGAAAAAGACTGAAACTCCACCTCAAAAAAAAAAAAAAAAAAAAAAGAATATATCTTGCGCCAAACTTCATCCTGCTGAAGAATAGCAAGATGTGTAAGTTGTGAGCCTTGCCATCAAGGAGTTTATAGTCTAAAAGGAGAGCTTAGACAAGCACACAAATAATTATAACTCAATAAACAATGATTTTTTTAATAGCACAAATAAAGACTATGGAGTTCAGAAAAGGATAAGATCTGCTCTGGCCGAAGCATCAGGAAGGGTTCAAGCAGTACTCTGGAGCTGCGTCCTGCCTGCCTCTGCCTCCCTACTCCCCTGCCTCCTCTCTGTCACATTATCTTCCATTATTACCTTGAATTGTCTTGTTTATTTGTTGTTGTTTGTCTCTCCCTTCCTTCAGTAGAATACAAGCTCCAAGATGACGAGCTAACTTGTTTTGGACACTGCTGTATCCCTAATACTTCGCCTAATATCTGGCACTAACATGGATTTTTTTTTTAAAGAAAATTTGGAATGAATGAATAAAGTGTCATTAGCATCAGATCCCATAAGACAAACGGAATTTGGTCATTCAGGAAAAGTTGCGGGGAAAGATATTATTTTAGGTGGAGGGTACATGAAGTCCTACAGGGAATGGAGAATGAAAGATGGATCTATAATACAGACTTAAGAAAAACTATTGAGATAACAGAGTGGATGAGATGTGAAGAATAAGACAAGGCAAATGATGATTCCAAAGTTTGTGCCTTTGAAGTATGATAGAATGAAGATTGAGAGAATGGCAGTAGGAAAGAAATTGAGAAAACAAGCCAGTTTGTCTGGAAGTCATTGACAATAGAAGGCATCATATCTGTGAGCATTTGTAGAGACTGGATTGAAGTGCACAATCAGGTCTGAACAAGGTGAATTGAGACTCATCAGTGTGAAAAAGATAATAGTAAGTTGGACCAAGCATGGGTTCTCACGAGGAGAAAGTTCATAAAAAGAAGAGTCCTTGGAAAGGCCGCACAGTCTTGGGAACTGGATGAGAGGAATTACCTGGGGAGATGGGGGAAGACCATTGAAGGGAGTATTTCATGAAAGACGGTCATCAGTGCCCACTGTCCAGAACTGTGGAAGTTGGAAGTCTTTAGGCTTATTGGATGGAGGGCAACATCACCTTCAAAGGAATACTTCTTGAAGGTTGATGGCAAAAACATATATATATATTCAGCTAACTGTTATTCTTTCTGCCCACCATTCTATTAGGGCTGATTGCTAGAATACTAAGAGACTGTTTAAAAATTATTGCTATTAAGTTTTTAATTTTTTCAGTTAAGAAAATAAAATATGCTTATTGTACAGAAAATTTTGATTTCTTTTTCTGTTTTAGTAGAGATTAGATCTCACTATGTTGTCCAGGCTAGTCTCAAACTCCTGAGCTCAAGTGATCTTCCTACCTTGGCTTCCCAAACTGCTGGGATTACTGCCCATTTATTTAATGCCCTCAGAAAACCATATAGGTAAATGTTTCTGCTTTTTGACTGTTCTTGTTTCTCTGAGTTGTGTATCCTTTCCTCTGACTGCCAGCACCATTGCCACTGGAGCTGTTTTGTCATTCACATTTTCTTCAATTCTAGTGAGGATTTCAAATGTTTATTGGCTATCTGTATAGCTTCTTTTGTGAATTTATTAATAAGGAAGTTTTTCATTTTTATGGACTCAGATACCTATTGCCACATTGCTTGCCAAAAGGGATGATGAGTTTATGCTCTAGTATGTATATATATATATTTATACTAAAATTATATATAAATAAAAATTATATAATTTTATAAACTGAAAATATATAATTTTATAAACTAAAAATTATATATATAATTTTATAAACTAAAAATTATATATATAATTTTTTTCCTTTAGTAAGTCTATGCTCTAGTATAGTGTATATGTGTATTTGTGTGTATATATACTAGAGCATAGACAAGCTAAAAGAAAAAATATATATATTTTTCTTTTTTATGAATTGTCTCATGTCTCTTGCTCATTTAAAATAATATTATTTTCAGGTAGGGATATAATTCATGTTTGAGTGTAGAATGAAAAGAGCTGAAAATATTGGAGGGGAGGGTATATACTTGGATTTTGGGCTCTGGAAAATGTGAAGGTTGAAGTGGAAGAATACTGAACCTAGAAGGCAGAATGCAATGGGAGATGGAGTATTGGACTGCTTTTTGGCTTCAGGAAACATTGTATGATAACAATTTTGTTCCTTTCTTGGGTTATGACTAAGCTGGAAGAGCATCATACTTTAATTGTAGTATTTTGAAAAAACACAAATAACTAAGATTGTTTTTGTTTTTGATCAGTGTCTCCAAGGCAAGATGGAGAATGAAGGGGAAAAAAAATGAACCAACAAAAGAAATTGATCATCAGGTTGTTTAATTATCAATTTTAATTTAATGCCCTCATCAAACCATATAGGTAAACACTTAGTAGACTCACTGGATGGTTGGTTACAAGAGCTTCTTATAAAATCAAACATACTTTAGATTTGTGTTCTCTCTCATAATTATTCTGATTGTTTATTTGAGCCAAAAGCTATGATAAGTTTGCATAAGGAGTGGGATTTAATAAAAATTTGTTGGATGAGTAGTTGAATGAATGAATCCATGGTAATAGATTCAGCTGCACCTGAACATGAGCAAAGAATCATAAATTTACTTTAATCAAGTGCTACAAAATCATAATTAAGTTATGGTGTTGTCTAAAATTATTTTGAAGGATAAAATTTTAGGATTGACTTGAAATACTTCTAGGAAATGTCATGAAGCAGAGTAATCTATATCTATGAATTAATATTTTATGATTATGAGATAGCATTGCAGAGTCTCATAATTTCCTACTGCTCCATTTTAAATTCAATGAATCAGTTGGAAAAACTGGGACCTGCTAAAGATATGGAAGGAATTTTTCTATTTTTAATGACAGGTACATTGAGGTAAATTGTCTCATGACAAAGTCCATTTTGACACTTGGAAGTAGCATCGTTTGGTAGGAGTTTTACTGACTGTATTTGTTCAGATGTTTCTTTAGTGGTGGCTCCCACTGCTGAATACTTTATTATTTGCTCTTGTAGAAATTTAGGAAGAAAATTTAAAATATTGTTAATCTGCATCTGAATGTGTACACATGAATAGTGAGGGTGATTGGGAGAGAAATCGGGTGCATGTTGAGATGATAATGATTCATTGCTTTGTGGTGCTTGCCTCCCTTTGTGGTACCAGCCTCTCTCTCTGAGGGTCATCCTGCTTATCTTCCAAGGCCTGGGGAGGTGGTGCACCAGCAGGACTCTCATCAAGTGGAAGTCCCCTGGTATATGGTTGTGATGCTTGGCTGTAGTTGAAAAAGACAGAAAAATCTGAGGTCTCACTGGTGAGGGATACATTACAAAGCTCTGGGCCTGATGCCTGGGCTATCTGAACTTGCTTTTGATGGTCCTCTTGGGTTATGTTTGTTTGCTGCAGCATCTTCTCCTGTAGGTACTGGTATAGTGGACTGGAATGGATGGCACCCCTCTCCACAGAACAGGGCTCTTGGTCTCTCTGCACCTGCTTTTCAAGACTTGGCCAGGGGACTGAAGAATTGTCCTCTTTCTTGGCTGGACTTTTTTGGTCACCACCTTCTCCTGCCAGCTCTTGGGGACTTTCATCTTCCTCCTCAGATGTTACAGTTTCCTTTGTTTCAAGTTGTATCTTGTGGGAGGCTGAATTGTCCTCATCCAGACTTTTTAACATAGTATTCTGGGCCTCTGTTGCTCTACCTTTCTCTTCTTTGCTACTTGGGCTTTGGACCTTTAATTCATTTCTGCGATCTCCCTTTCCAGGGAGCTGCATTAGGGAAAGCTGGTCGGTGAAGTCTTCATCCAGGGTACCTGTGATCTCTATTTCCAGGGACTTTCTGTTTTTATCTCCTGCTGTGGATTCCTGTGCTTCTGGGTGTCCACTAGGCTCCACAACTGCACCTGGGCCTTTGGTCCCTGGGCCTTGATACTTGTGTTCTCCTCTGGAAGGCTGTTCCTGGTCGTCTGTGAGCTGTACATCCTCTCCTCTGACTGCCGGCACCACTGCCTCCTGAGCTCTGTTTTTCTCACCAGGTGTTCCCTGCCTCTGGGTATCTGGCTTATTATTGTGACCTCCTTGTACAGACTCTCCATGTGGGTCCCCTTGACTCTTGGAGTCCCCTTGCATAGGCAGTTCACCTGTCTCTGAGCTGCTGTTATCTTCCTCTGAAGCCAGGCTACTGGGAGTTTCAGAAGACCCCTCATCATTCTGTGTGAATGGTGACTCAGAGTCCTCCCCCTGGTAACCATCCTCCTCCTCAACTGGTTTGTCATGAGTCTTGGTGGCCCTACTATTTTCTCCTGCAGACTGCTTCTCAAGTGGTGCTAAGTCTTGTGTGCTTTCTCTTGCCCCCAGTGTCCTTGCTGCTGCAGGTGCGTTTTTTCTGTTCACAAATGCTTCTGTTGTGCCTTCTTTTGTGTGTTCTGCCTCTCCTCCTGAGACTGCCGTTCCTTCAAGTTCAGGGTGAGTCTGATCTCCTCCTTCTGAGCTTAGATATTGTGTCTCAGAATCCTTTTTAGCATCTTTTGATTTTGATAATCCTTGGAATTCCTGATACTGCCCATCCTGTGTTTGGGTTTCCAGGACTAGTGTCTGAGTTTTTCTGTCACGTTCTTTCTGCCCTGCTGTTTCATGGGTCTCAGGGCCTCTCCTCTCTTTCCTTTCATCTCTCATGTCAGGTGTTTCTGAACCATTTCTGCTACCACCTTGGACTGGCAGGTCCTTTGTTTCACTTTCTTTTTCTTGGGTCTCAGATGTTCTGCCATAATCCTCAGGTTCACCCGAATTCGTTGTCTCAGCTGGTGTCTGGTCAGCATCCTTTCCTGGTTCTTGAGTGTCAAATGTTCTACAGACATCCTCGGGATCAGTTGATTTCTGTGTCTGAGATAGTGTCCTGGCAGCAGCTTGTTCTGGCAGGTCAGCACGCTCTGAACTGGGTTCATCTTCTCCTTGCAGGGGTGGTTCTTGTGTATTAGAGTATTTCTCCTTTTCTGTTCTAACTTCCTGATCTTCAGATGGTCTTTGTGTTTCTTCTTCTGGTGGTGAATTTTGGGGTTCCAAGTTTCCTTCTTGTTCTCCAAAATGGTCTCTTATCTTGGAGACACTTTGCTCTCTGACTGGTTCGTCTCCCTCCCGGGAGATCTTCTTATCTTGTCCCTTCCTCTTTGTGGGACTACTGGTCTGTTTTGATCTTGCCATTAGCTTATTTGCCTTAAGTTGGCCTTCATTGTCTTCTGTTGTTTGTACATCTTGGGCCACTTCCTGAATCTGTTCATCTCCTTCCAGGTGTTGGTTCTTAGGGTCATTGTATTCAGATGCTTCTCCTGGAAAGTTGTGAGTCTTGGCTTCTCTCCATGGGTCCACTCTGTTGTTTCCAACTGCTCCACTTTCTTCAGGGATGAGCTGAGATAATGATGCCATTCCTGAAGGAAGCATCCTCTCTTCTTGAGTTGGGGAAGTTCCCGCTGTCCACTGACCATCTCCGGTGGTTGCCTGAAGATCCACATCATCTGGCTTCTCCTTCTCTGGTTTAGTCACCTGTCTTAGTTCTGAACTTAGTAACAATTGTATGTCAAGATAACAGAGGTTCAACAAGTTGAAGATTGCAAGAACAAATTCATCAAAACTGATGATGCCATTATTGTCAATATTCAGAAGATCCGAATTTTTTTCCACAGCATGAAGGACACATGGCTGCATGAAAAACACAGTGAGAAGTCAGCTTATCTGTATGTGGTCCAGTGTCCTATGAGTCTCCCAAGAATCCTATTTTTCTGACCCCATTCCTCAGTAACTGGTTAACTTTCCCAGAATAGCAAGAATTTATTGATTCTGCATGCCATTTCTCATCAGAGAGCTATGCCTGGGAAAGAACATTTACAACACTTGTGAGTTGCATTTTGATGCATAATGGTTTGTGACTCCTTTCAGAAGTCGGCTTTGCAGAAGCAATAATCCCAGTAATGAAAACCTCTTTTTTCTCTAAGCAATTGAACAGAGTAGGGAATTGAGACTGAAAATAGTTGTTCAAGAGACAGTGAGTGCTGAGAACTGTTAGCTAGATGTAAAATGGTTAGGGATCACATATGCTTATCTTGCTTGGATTATAAAGAAAGGGTGAGTGGGAAAGAATTTCCACAGCTCTGTGAGCAGCTCACCTGAAAAAAGTCCCCAAACTCGCCCTGGAGGAGTTGTTTCAGCTCTCTACCAGTCAGTGTGGCCCCGTTACTGTCCTCACTGGCATATTTGTGGAATGTCTCAATTACACAGAAGACATCTCTCAGGAGCCGAGGCATCTTTACAAACTCAGGAGAGGCTGTGAGAAAGAATAAACAAAGCTCATTTTCCAGGATGGGTCCTTCAGGGAGGAGATACCAAAATCATCCTTTTTGTTCCTCCCCCATCTCCACTGCAACCCCTGCTCTATTCTGTATCTTAAAATATTATATCTGAACTCCAGGGGTGATTTAGTTTTGTACCAGACATTGTGGTGAGATCAGATCCAGCATAGGTAGGTATTATAAGAGACAATTCACCCCAACCTTCAGTAAACAGCAACATTCATGCAAGAGAAAGCTTCATTGCAAAAGGAAGGTGATAAGGGCACTCAAGCATAAGGATTGAAATGCAGAAATGAAGCCAATAGAGTTGGACCCATTCTTCCAGCCTCATCCAAGAGTGTCTATCTGCTTTCCTCTCTCTTTGGCTCAGTCTAGCCTCCTCTGGTTAGGAGGGTATAACCTTTAAAGTTAGTAAAGTTTCTAGAGGAAAGAGAAGTCACACCAAGAAAATTAACCCCTATGTTTGCAGGTGGTAACAACATGCTTTAACCAAGAAGACATGATTCCATGTCCCCACCCCTTCATTTCCCATCCTTTAAATGCTTCTACATTTTCATTGCAATAGAGATCTGATCCTGTGCCTTGTTGAATAATATTCATGCCTATGATGTCCAAACAATTTATTTTTTTTTTGAAAAAGAAAATGATCAAAGAAGTTCCATAAGCAAGGAATGCATTTAGGTGGCTGGCACTCCCAGTTTATTATTATTAATAAGGGTTGACATAGACTTAAAGTGTGTTTCCTCTGAAATCCTCTTGCAATCTCACATATAAGCAAAACAGCAGATGAAATCCCAAGTACGCTCAAGCAGATGGACTTACCTAGTTCACAAACAAGAGCAGGTAGAACGTGGGGCAGCGGGCTGTGATCTGACAGCAGTAGCTGGAACCTTTTATTGAGGTCCTAATTGCACAGTTAAGAAGGAGACACCCTCTGGGTCTGATGACCTGACATCACCACCAAATCCAGTCTCCCCTCCTCTGTTGTCAGTTGTCTTAATTTTATTTCCTTCTTTAGGCAGTTTCAATTAAATCTTAGCTTCAGATGCATCAAAAGAAAGGGGAAGGGGTTTCTTGAATCATTAACTGACTTTTGCAGATTATAGTTTTGAAGGCTCTTCAAGGTAGTGTTGGCTTCCCTCCCCCATTTTTTAACCTAAGGACGTAATTATATTTCTGTCTGACAAATCATAGTGCTGGCAGGGACCTCATAAGTCATCTGATTCCTCTGTCTGCCCGCAGGATGGCCTGTATTTGACCCAACCCTGAGAGAGGGGTGTCAATCATGTGTTTAAAAATAAAGGCCCCCATTTAGCCATGTGACAAAAGTGGAGACAACAGTTGATTCAGAGGTTTCAATGCTCTGCTCTCCTTGCCCAGAGGCAGAGTTAGAAAAAAAAAAATCTCTTGCTTGATGTGCAAAACCTTGCTTACCTAAGATGTGCTATTTTAAAAATGTGATTGATATTTGCTTTTTAAAGACACTTTTACTATCCAAGGAACTTGGAACCGATAATCTACATTACTGTGTTCTCCCTGTAAAGGGGAAAGGGAGATGTTGAAATCATCAAGCTGAGAACAGAAGTGAGTCTGAGATGCTGAACTGGCAAACATTTTGTCTCCTAATCTGCATCCTTCTTGGTAGAGAATATTTAATAAAAGTAAGAATTAGATTCAATGGTTTTCTTAAATATTTTTTAAAAATAGAGTATGTTTTAAAACACCCTTGCCTCCCTGTCAGGGATGAAAGAAATAGACAGATCAATGCAAACAAATATAAAAGACACGGACCAAGTTAAAGATGGGGTGGGAATGGGGGTAATTATATGAAAAAGCTGAAGCTAAGGGAAGCATTACTGTTGAGCAAAAACCTTATTCTGAATTTCCTGATTATCAAGGAACATACAAGGGAACTAAATTTTGGAGAAAAACATCCATACTGATAATTTACACCTATAAACAATTTCTCAGCATCCCACCAAAGGGAGAAGACTTCGGGGAATTGGAATTGGCATATGAAGGTCATCTTAGTTCTGATTGGTTAATATCCCCTGAGTACCAACTATTTCTCAACACTATGCCAGGAACTGAAGTGTTTAGAGTTGAGTAAGTTATATCTTCCTGCCCTGGAGCTCATGGGCCAGTCTCATGAAGAACTGGGTATATTCAAGGCTGGATTGGAAAGAAACACCTATGGGAGACATAATAACTGTCTTCAAACACTTGAAGGATTTTTATGGGTGTGGAAGAGAAAAGAATTAATGTTTATTGAACACTTATGACATGTCAGGAGCTTTACATGGGCCATCTTAATCCTCACAGCTGTTTTAGGTAGTTATTATCCTCTTTTAACAGATAAGAAAGTTAAGGCTTTTAGCTGTTAAGCAGTTTACCTACGGACGTGTACATTTACTAGGTAATGGCAGATCCAGGATTCAGAAATGAAATGTCTCAAGAAAGTATGTCTCGGAACCCATAGTTTTTTTCATTACCTTGAGTTTCTTATTTGTGTAATGCCAGGTAATATAGCTGGAATCAATGCTTAAAACTTTCTAAAAAGCAGACTCTATCTCTTAAGAACTTTCTAGGGAGCAGAGTTGTCTGACAATGACTTGGGCCACTACTAGAGCAATAAAGTGTTTCTACAGAGGCTGAATCATGATCTGTTGGCTAGGTTTTGGGAGAAGTCTTGCCATGGAAAGACGTAAGACAGGAGTGGCTTACTGTGAAGGGTATAGAACTCTTTCAATTTTAAATGTCTATGGTTTTATGTTATAGTTTCTATTTAGGAAGTTAGAGTTGGATCTTGCCTTGCCTCTAAACAGTGGCTCTGTAACTGTTTTATAGGCATTCCTGCTTTTTTAGTCCTTACTCAAGACCATTTAATTAATACCCATACTCTGGGTGCATGGTAACTAAGAGGGATGGCCACAGGAGGAAAGAGATTGCTTTCTGTCCAGTGCTTAAAAAAAAGTATTCGGATTGCTGTACAAAAAGCCACAAACAACTCAACAATTACCAAAGAGAAGATCTTGTTTGCCCTTTCTTCTCCTTCAAAACAGATCCCTCTAACAGCCCTGTCTAATTTTATATGGGGATAGTATAGAAAGGAAGTGGCAAGGCGGGATCAGAGGCTGAGGGAGAAGAACACAACAAAAATATGTTGATTAATATAGAACTATCTTTTAAGAGCCAATTATTCTTCGAAGGTCACAGCTGAAGTCTTGAATGAGGGCTTTAGATAAAACCTATGATGGCTACTTTGAAAAGAAATGGCTAATAAAACAATTTTTAATGATTATAATACTGGAAAATTTGACAAGCAAAAAAAGAGGGCTGCAGCTTATACTTATATTTTCATTATCTTTTTTACTTATAGAAGTAACAGAAGTTTGTTCAAGATGATGATGAACTAAAAAATGTATATTCTAAAGTCCCTAAATCTTCTAAAAGGATCAATATACAAAAAGAAAAAAATAAACCAAAATTATGAACAGAAATAAAGGAGAATCATAACTGAGTAAGAGATTTCAATAAATTTATGGAAAATGGAAAGTGGATGGTAGAATGTTCATGACTGAAATAAGTGGAGAAAGCCTCATCCCAGAATGTATTATGAGGGCATGGCAGAGGTGAAGGCAAATGTGAACCTGGAAAAGCACTGGACTCAGAATTAGCAGGTATGATGGAAGTATGAATGAGAAGTGGGGCTGTAAACAGGCACAGTAGTTGAAGGTTTGTATAAGGGATTCTGTCTTAGTGGTCATTCCCATCTCCCTCTTCCACTTTATAGTGTAGAGCATATATATATGGGCATCTACTTTCTAATCTCTCTAGCAAAATTCCACATGACTCTTTCCTAAAGAAATTGGACAAACTTCTTACAAATACTAAATGTAAGTTCCTTGAGGGCACGACTCTGTGTGCTTTATTTTCCACTTTATCTTCAGAAGTTAGGAGAGTACCTGGACTGTAGTAGGTGCTCTGTCAGTATTTGTTGACCAACTAATAGACTGTCTGAAAGACATCTAGTATTAATATTGTTGCTACAGGAAAACCTGCTTTATGATAACATTTAGAGGTAGGGGAAGTTTGCAGCCTGATAGCCACTTACTTGCAAATTGAAAGACTTTTTCCCCAAACCTGCCACAAAATTCCCACTGAGTGTAAAAATGGTCCTATTTATGCAAATCAGGAAAAACCAGATCTTTTTGTTGATATAAATGGGCAACTAAGACTATTTAAGCATATGAATAAGTCAACAGCTGGAAAGAGAAAGAACAATATTATGCTTAAGAAAACTGACCCTAGAGGAAATAGAAGTAATTCAGATAACAAAAGAAAAATTAAAAAATTCTAATTAATATTTTTAATTCTTTGAGGAGCTTCCATACTGTTTTCCACAATGATGGTACCACTTTACATTTTTACCAACGTGTATGAGGGTTCCCTTTTCTTCATGCCCTTGCCAAAACTTGTTGTCTTTTGTCTTTTTGATACTAGCCATTTAAAAAGGTGTGAGGTGATATCTTATTGTGGTTTTAATTTGCAATTACCTGATTAGTGATGTTGAGCATTTTTTTCAAATAACCTGTTAGCTATTTGTATATCTTCTTTTGAGAAATGTCTATTCAGGTCCTTTGCCCATTTTTAAATTGGATTGTTTACTTGCTATTGAGTTATTTGAGTTCCTTATATATTTTTTATATTAACCCCTAGCATTCTACTTCTGGCTATATATCCCAAGGAAATGTAATAAGTATGTCAAAGAGATATCCACACTCCCATGTTCACTGTGGCACACTATTCACAATAGCCAAGATATGGACTCAACCTAAGTGTCCATCAGTGGATGAATACACAAAGAAAATGTGAGAGAGATATATATATATACACACACACACACACAATAGAATAACTATTCAGCCTTTAAAAGGAAGGAAATACTGTCATTTATGACAATACTGATGAACTTAAAGGACATTATGCCTGGTGAAATAACCCAGGCACAGAAAGATAAATACTGCATATCTCATAAGTTGAACTCATAGATGCAGAGAGTAAAATGGTGGTGACCAGGGACTGTGTGGAAAGGGCAAATGAGGAGATGTTGGCCAAAAGATACAAAGTTTCTGTTAGACAGGAGAATTATGTCTGGAGATCTATTTTACAGTATGATGACTATAGTTAATAATAATGTATTGTATACTTGAATATTGCATAGAGAGTAGATTTTAAATGAGATAAGCATGTGAGGTGACGGATGTGTTAATTAGCTTGATTTAATCATTTCACAATCTATACATGTATCAAAACAAAAACATTACACTGTACATCATAAATATATGCAACTTTTCTTATTATTTTCATTTAAACAGTTCTTTTCTTCTTTGTAAAACATTTGTACAGATTTATGGGGTACATGTGAAATTTTGTTACACGCATATAACAAAATTCATATAGTGATCAAGTTAGGGTATTTAGGGTGTCCATCATCCAAGTACAATACTTTTTTGTACAACTTTGGTTTATCAATTTAAAAACAAATAAAAACAATTCTAATTAATGTATTCTAAAGAGTTTAAAATGAGACAAGACCAAAAGGCAAAAGAGGCAACTGGAGAACAAAAAAATATTTTTAGATTCAAAGTAACTTCTAAAATAAAAAAAACAAAGTTGACAAAATCTTTTGCAATAGTGTTATCCAATAGAACTTTATATATTTGCACTTTCCAGTATGGTAGCCACTAGCTATATATGGCTACTAAGCACTTGAAATGATACTAGTGTGACTGAGGAACTAAATTTTTAATATTAGTTAATATTTATTAATTAAAAGTTAAATATAAGCAGCCACATGTGGCTAGTGACTACCTTATTGGACAATACAGTTTAGAATGTACAACAAAAAGAGAAAGAAATGTAAGAGGTGGGAGAAAAGAAGAAACATATATAATTAACTTAAGAGATCCCACTTTCAAGTAATAAGAAACTTGGAAAGATAAAATGGGAAAAAAAAGGAAATACATTTATCAAAGAATTGGTGAATATTTCTTAGAGACTCCACAAGATTTTCCCTAGATTTATCCTTGGACATTTTGGAACACCAAGGATGAGGAAAAGAATGGTCAATTATCTTGCTCACGGCTATAAAGTTAGCAAGTGGTAAACCCAGTTTTTGCTCTCAGGCAGTCTTACTTTTATGCCTATGTGCTCAATATCACAATATAGATATTTATTGGTTACCTAGTGTATTAGTCTGTTTTCATACTGCTATAAAGAAATACCTAAGACTGGGTAATTTATGAAAAAAAAAGAGGTTTAATGGACTACAGTTTCACATGGCTAGGGAGGCCTCACAATCATGGTGGAAGGCAAAGGAGGATCTAAGGCACATTTTACATGGAGGCAGGCAAAAGCATATGTGCAGGGCAACTGCCATTTACAAAAATGTCACATCTCATGAGACTTATTCACTATTATGAGAACAGCATAGGAAAATCCACTCCCATGATTCAATTACCTCTCACCAGGTCCCTCCCACAATACATGGAGATTATGAGAGCTACAATTCAAGATGAGATTTGGGTGGGGACACAGCCAAACCATATCACCAGGTATTAGCATCTATCCATGGAAAAAATATGGCATATTTGCTTGTATTAGAAATGTAAAAATGTAAGTGATACTGTCAAAAATTGTTGGAAAAAGCAAAATAAGTATATTATTTAGAATTAGATAAGTAACAAAATTGAAAAAATAAAAACATCAAACATTGAGATAAAGAGAAGCAAGGTAGTGTATAAGTGATTTAAATCCTTGCCTGCCATACTGGAGATATCATTTAAAATTGGTAATTTTTACTCTTAGAGGTTGCTGCCAGAAGAATAAACACAAAACATTGAAAGAGAACTTTTCCTCTGGGGAATGGGACTGGGGTTGAAGAAATGTGAAGCAGGACACTTATTTATTTATTCATTTTTATGTTAAGCTTTTCATACCATTTGATATGTTATCATTTATATTCTGAATTAGTTTAATATAATAATTTTTTGATTTTATGAATACCTATTACATAATATACAGAGAAGAAATTAACATTTATCAACTATCCTTACTTAATAATCATTTTATGTGTGCAAACCTTATCTTCCCAAATGCATTTTAAATACCTGGAGGGAGAGACTGAATTATAGATTATTTGTGATAATTAGCTTTTCTACAAGAAATATAATGAGGAAAAAAACACTTGAGTTAGAATTAGACAATCTCAGTTCAAAACCCACCTCTACCACTTATCATCCATATATCACCAGTGTTTACATTTTGTATGTATATATTTTTCTCATTTTCTCTCAAATTGCTACTATAAAACTGAAATCATTCTGTTCATACCAGTTTGTAATTTTCTTTGTTTTATAAGATGAACAGATTTTTAGTACATTAAGTATCCTTTTACATGTTTTGATATGTACATAGCAGTTCATTCCATGAATATACTACAGAATATGTCACCATCCTTTTTTTGATATCTTGTTTCCAGTTTTTCACTATTATGAGTCATGGTATGATGAATATCTTGTAGTTAAATCTTTGTAATCAAACTTTTAAAGAACCATAGTCTCCTCCAAATTATCCCTTCTTAAAAGGCCCTTTTTAACAAGCACAGTTTTGAAAATGAAATGGTTGATGTTTGTTCTAGCTACCATATCATTTTATGTTTAAGCAGAAAAGATGTTTTCATGAGTTGTGCAAACACTTAATAGCACATTGAGGCCCTTGTATAATCAACATGTACAGTGTATTTACGTCCATATTACAGGAATTCTTTCAATGGCTGTTACGTGACCAAGAAATAACTGTTGAATAAACAAATGAGGAAGTCCTTATGGATCTACCTCTGAACTTCAGTGATTAATCTTAAACAAGTTTCTAAACTATTCTGAGTTTGATTTCCTTATTCAGAAATGGGGAAGGGGGATAACATTGTCCAGAATTCCAGAACTGTAATGTTAATTACATGAAGTAACATATGTAAAACATTTAGCAAAAATGTTTGGTTTGTAGTGCATTCTGCTGAATTAACAACCATGGCAAGGCTGGGACTATGTGTACCTTGATCACAGTTATATCACCAGCCCATATTAAGTCCTCAATAAATATTTGTTTAGTGAAAGAAGATTGAGAGAAATGTACTAAAATGAAAGACACCAGAATTAAAAGAACTAGACTTATTCCTATCTCTGGTTCTATAAATTTGAGTCTTTACTTCTGTAGATTTAGTATCCTCATGAAAACTGAAGTGGATGGGCTAGATAATAGTAATCTCATTTATTGACTACTTACCTTATATTTTGCATACATTATTTCTACTCTTCATAATCCTGATAATTATGGATTATTATAAGGAAATTGAAGCTTAAAGATACTGTGTAAACTGACTGGGTTTTCATGACTCTAACAACTGAATTCTTTCTTTTATACAATGTTACCTCCCTGTTAATAACCAGAAGCCTTGCTTAGTCAGCCCAGGCTGCTATAACAAAGTACCAAAGACTGGGTGGCTTACAAATAACAGAAATTTATTTCTCACAGTTCTGGCAACTGGAAATCTGAGATCAGGGTGCAAGCATGGTTAAATTCTGGTTCATAGATGTCCACCTATGAACTGATATGCTTCCTGGTTCACAGATGACCACTTCTCCCTGTATCCTCACATGGTAGAAGAGCTCTCTGGGATCCCTATTATGACTGCATAAGTTCTATTTATGAGGGCTCCACACTCATAACTTAATCACCCCCCAAAGGCCACATCTCCTAATACTTTCACACTGGGGGTTAGGGATGAGTTTTGAAGGGATATAAGCATTCAGTTAATAACAAGTCCCCTGCAAGCTCTAAAAGCTCATGAATCTGTTCTACTCTACACTGGCTACAGATATATTTAGTGGGCCAATCAGTATTTTAAACTTCTAGAAAAAATGGTAGGGAAAAATATTGGTCTAACTATTTTGTAAAGAAGTATTATTTTGTTACATGTTACCCTGGAACTTATCATTACTTGGAATCACCTCCACCTCTGTAATAATAAGTTTATAATGCCAGTCTGTCTGTTAGATTTCTTGTTTTGGTCATTTATTGCTTTTCTCATTTCATTTGTTTCACTGTACTTTCTTGAAGTTCACCAAGCTTCCTTAAAAATTATTCTGAATTCTTTGTCAGGCAGTTCATACATCTTCATTTCTTTAGGATCAGTGACTGGGGCTTTATTTTGTCCCTTTGGTGATATCATGTTTCCTTGAATGTTCTTGATCCTTATGTCTATGTGGTGGTCTATGCATTTGAAGAAGTGAGTACATATTCTAGTCTTTGGAGACTGGCTTTGTCTGGGAAAGCCTTTCACTGTCGGCTGTCCAGAGATGCTGAGCAGACCGTCTAGCGACTGGAATAATACCTTTGGTTTTCGCAATTGTTTTCCACTGCCTCCTCTCCTTAAAGCTCTCCCATTCGCTGTTTCTCAATACATTGCATTTTTTGTCTCTTTGGAACCCACGGTCCACACATTTATCTTGTTAGCAGGAGGAAATTTTGTGAGCAGATCACTATTGGGCTTGAACTGCAGTATTGGCTCTTCCCTCAGTCTTTGCCAGCCTACCCTGTAGATTTTGGACTTGCCAACCTTTGTTGTTGGTTGAACAAATTCCTTAAAATAAAGCTCTTTTTATATATGCACACTCTTTATATAAAATAGATTCTGTTTCTCTAGAGAACCCTGACTGATACAGATTTCATGGTCCATTACTTCAACAAACCCATTTCTTGCTGGTATCCTCAGTTCCCTTTCCCTGTTTATCTTTCAGTCACACTTGCCAGGAAAAATCTCAGCCCTGGTTGGGTCTCAGTTTGTTTTCTGCATCTTAGCGACTGAGCATGGCTGCAGAAAAGTCCCACAGCTGAATACATTGGTGCCATGACAAATTCATAATTTCTAACTTCAAATGGAAACTCAGCACTTTTTGGTGATCATACAGCTTCTATGGTTAGTTTTCTGTGTTCTACAACAGTTATTTTAAACTACCTCTACTCTCTTCAATTATTTGACTCCTTCCTATCCCTTCTCACTTTTAAAAGGTGGTCTTGTCTCTTTATTTTACAAAGAAAATAAAAATCATACCATGGAATACTACTCAGCCATAAAGAAGAATGAAATAATGTCTTTTGCAGCAACTTGGATGGAACTAGAGGACATTATTCTGGGTGAGTTAACTCAGGAATTGAAAACCAAATGCCACGTGTTCCCACTCATGAGTGGGAGCTAATCTATGGGTACACAAAAGCATACAGAGTAGTATAATGGACACTGGAAACTCAGAAGTGGGGAGGAAGTAAGGAGGGTTGGGAATGAAAAACTACCTGCTGGGTATAACATATACTACTCAGGTGGCTGGTGCATTAAAATCCTAGACTTTACCACCATATAATTCATCCCTGTAACAAAAAACCACTTGTATCCCTAAAGCTATTGACATAAAAAATTAACAAAAGAGGCCGGGCGTGGTGGCTCACGCCTGCAATCCCAGCACTTTGGGAGGCTGAGGCGGGTAGATCACGAGGTCAGGAGATTGAGATCATCCTGGCTAACACAGTGAAACCCCGTCTCTACTTAAAATACAAAAAATTACCCAGGCTTAGTGGCGGGCGCCTGTAGTCCCAGCTACTCGGTAGGCTGAGGAAGGAGAATGGCGTGAACCCGGGAGTCGGAGCTTGCAGTGACCTGAGACTGACCCATTGCACTCCAGCCTGGGTGACAGAGCAAGACTCCGTCTCAAAAATAAAAATAAAAAATTAACAAAAGAAAAGAAAAATCAACAAATAAAAATTCCTAAACTTTCATGGAATCACAAACTTGCTGACATTTATTTGTATTCATGTTTTATTTCTGTTACATCAGAAAAGTGTTCATCTAAGTGTAATCGGTCTCCCTGGATGCTATCTTCTCCTGCCTTCTCAAGAAACTTGCTATGTTGATCATTCCCTCACTTTTCTATACTTCAGTCTTTCTTTATTGGTTCTTTCCCGTTAACATTTACACACACTCAAATCTCGCTCATTTTGCTAAATCCTGCCTTGTGCACACAACCCCACTTGATATTTCTCCTCCCCTTCATAGTTAGTATTCTCTCTCTCTCTTTTTTTTTTTGAGATGGAGTCTCTCTCTGTCACCCAGGCTGGAGTGCAGTGGCATGGTCTTGGCTCACTGCAACCTCTGCCTCCTGGGTTCAAGTGATTCTCCTACCTCAGCCTCCCAAGTAGCTGTGATTACAGGCACCTGCCACCATGCCCAGCTAATTATTTTTTTGGTATTTTTGGCAAAGATGGGGTTTTACCATGTTGGCCAGGCTAGTCTCAAACTGCTGACATTCTTCTTAGCAGGAGGAAATTGTTGTTGTCAGGTGGCATCCTTGTTGTCAGGTGATCTGCCCGCCTCGGCCTCCCAAAGTGCTGAGATTACAGGCGTGAGCCATCATGCCCGGCCATAGTTAGTTTTCTTGAAACATTTATCTCTTATGCTTCTACTTATTTTCCTTGTATTCCTCAACCCATTCCATTGACCATCACTGACCACCATGTTACCAAATCATCAGGTGCTTTTCAGCACTTATCTTACTGGGATTCTCAGAAATACTTGATGATAATTACCTCCTCTTTCTTGCAGCATGTTCTTTCCTAGCTTTTGTGACACCATATATACCTGGTTTTCCATCTACCTCTCTGACTGCTTCTTTCAATTTTCCTTTTAGTTAGGGCTTTTTTGTTTTTGTTTTTGTTTTTTTTTGTTTTTAACTTTTGCCGTTTTTAAAAATGTTGCTGTTCCTCAGGGTCTGTCTTGGACTAGTTCTCCATGTTTTTTTTTTGTTGTTGTTTTGTTTTGTTTTGTTTTGTTTTTTTGATATGGAGTCTCTTTCTGTCGCCCAGGCTTGAGTGTAGTGGTGTGATCTCAGCTCACTGCAACCTCCGCCTCCTGAGTTCAATCGATTCTCCTGCCTCAGCCTCCCCAGTAGCCAGGACTACAGGCACATGCCACCAGGCCTGGCTAATTTTTTTTTTTTTGTATTTTTTGCAGAGACGGGGTTTTGCTATGTTGGCCAGGCTGGTCTCGAACCCCTGATCTCAGGTGATCTGCCCACCTCGGCCTCCCAAAGTGCTGGGATTACAGGCATGAGCCACCGTGCCTGGCCAGTTCTCCATCTTTTTCTTCCCATATGTCCTGAATAATCTCATCTACTCTATGACTTTGATTACTATTGATATGTTGATATTTTCCGTTTACACATAAAATCCAAACCTATCACCTGAATTCCAGACCCACGAAACCAATTGCCAAAAAGATATCAGTTTTTGAAGCCTCAGAGGCACCTCCAACTCAGTGTAGGTAAAACTGAACTTGTCATCTCCCTACACCACAGTGAGCCTCCTTTGTGCTTTCATCTCAGTAATGACACCACTATCCACTCAGTTTCCACAACTATAAATCTAATATCATCTTTTATCTCCTTCTCTCCACCATCCCTTCAATATATTACCAACTCCTATTGATTTTAATTCTCGAATATATTCACTGCTCTCTCCCCCCCCACCCCATTATCTACCTGGGTCATCATTGTCTCTTATGGAACTACTGTAATAGCCTTCTAATGTTTTCTTTGTTTCCGTTGTGACCTTCTCCAACCCATTCTCCACACTGCAGCCTGAGTGATCCTCATAAACTGTCAATCTGGTTAATCACTTTGCTGCTTAAAATGATAATGATTTTTTGTTGCCCTCAAGATAAACTTAATATGGTTTGCAAGGCCCTCATAAACCTTCTAACTTCATGTTTTCCATTTATCTCTTGGTATTCTAGGTTCTAGTCAGATTAATGCTGACTTCCTTGACCCCAATGTGCTTTCTCTTGCATTCGGACTTAATTTCACTCTTTCTTTTCCTATTCACCAGGCTAACTTCCTCCCTATCCTCAGGTTTCAGCTTTAATACCAGTTACTCTGGGCTTCTCTGACCATTGTGTTCATAGCAAGATGGTGTGAAATTCGTCTCACCAGCCTACTTCTACTCATCTCCTCTTTACATATGGTCAGGGATGAAACCTGGGGATTGACTTGGTCATGGTCCACATATTAGAGCTATTGTGGCCAGATGCAGTGTCTCATGCCTGTAATCCCAACACTTTGGGAGGCCGAGGTGGGCATATCACTTGAGGCCAGGAGTTTGAGACCAGCTTGGCTAACATGGCAAAATCTGTCTCTACTAAAAATACAAAAATTAGCCAGGTATAATCCCAGCTACTTGGGAAGCTGAGGCACAAGAATCTGTTGAAACTGGAAGGCAGAGGTTGCAGTGAGCTGAGATCATGCCACTGCGCTCCAGCCTGGGCAACAAAGTGCGATCCTGTAAAAAAAAAAAAAAGAAAAAAAAAGCTAATGTGAAGACATTTTATATGGTGCTCCAGGGAAAAAGGGAGGCAAAGGTACTCTTAGCATAAGATCAAGGTTATTATTTCATAAGAAATAGGGTCAAAGTAATGTTAATAGGAGGAATAAAATGGATGCATATATACCAGAAAAGGAGGCTTTCAAAAGGAAAATAATCCTCATAGTAATGAATTGCATTTGAACTCAAGTGCATGAGAAAACCAGCCACAACCTGGAGTTAAAATCTCACTTCTCTTTCTCACTGCACCCACACCCCAACAATACATGGGACAATAACTCATCTTTCCCTCCACCTATGCCTGCATTCTCATCCCACTAAAGGGCACTGACAGATGCTAAGACCAGCGTTCACTTCAATTCCTAGGTAGAACTTAAAATAGATGGAGAAGAAATAATGCCTCAGTAATGCCCAAGGTTGAGGAATTTTCAAGATACAAGAAAGGACTTAGGGCTTCAATATTCAGAAGGGAGGGATGCATATTTCACAGATAGGCAATAGAGACCCTCAACAGAAAAGAGCTATAAAGTATATATTATTTCACTCATTTAACATGTATCTATTGAGTGTCTGCATTGTACATCTAATTCTCGTGAGTCCTTGAGTCATATTTTAGCCTGAAGTTAAGAAAGTTTCGGCCGGGCGTGGTGGCTCATGCTTGTAATCCCAGCACATTGGGAGGCCGAGGTGGGCAGATCACCTGAGGTCAGGAGTTTGAAACCATCCTGACCAATATGATGAAACCCCATCTCTACTAAAAATACAAAAATTAGCTGGGTGTGGTGGGTGCCTGTAATCTCAGCTACTCGAGAGGCTGAGACAGGAGAATCACTTGAACCTGGGAGGCGGAGGTTACAGTGAACCGAGATCGTGCCATTGCACTCCAGCCTGGGCAATAAGAGCAAAACTCCGTCTAGTAACACCAACTGTTCCCCAAAAACCTATTGAAATAAAAAAAGTATAAAGCGAACTAAGGCAAAATATTTTAACCATTCAATGAGTAGTGAAGATAATAGATGTTTGTCTTAGAATCTCAATGAAGAGAAAGATCATTGTGTGTCAGGGTGACTAGGGAAATATTTTAGGGAGGAGGCAGGACTCAGCCTAGGTCTTATAAACTGCATAGAAATTGTTCAGATAGCCAGGAAGGAGAGAAGCATTCCAAATAGATAAAAGTATGCCAATATGTCTTTGAAGTAAAGACAATCATAAGGCATCATAATGACAGCAAATAGACTAGTCTGGTTTGAACACATGCTTGACTGCAGAAATTATCATGGGAGCCACAGTTTAAAAGGTGAATTGACACTAAATTGTGGAGGGCCTTAAATTCCAAACTGAAAATCTTGGATTTCATCTTGCAGAAATTGCCACACAATTTTATTTTATTTTTTAAAGAAGAGTGGTGACAAATCATATTTTTAAAATCTTTTGTTATTTGAATTCTTGTCATGGATGTTTTAAGCATTCAGAAAATAATAACCTGCTCAAAAATCTATCTTTTGGGTTAGTTTCAGATTATTGCATGTGACTGTCAGCTGTTTACTAACAAGGGAAAAGTGCTTATTACATATTGCATAGATTATAATCTTTGACAGAGTATACTTGCTGAAAAAACTTATAATTACCATGACAATGCAAATATTAGCAATGTGCAATTAGTGCAGAAGATGGAGCAGAGATGGGTACTTACAGTACTTAACTACTGACTACTGAATTTTAGTTTGAGTGGGACCAAATTCTAGAACTCAGTTTAGTTTTCTCTTCAGAAAAGAAAGAGAATAATTAAATGTATATGTCAAGTTCATAAATAGAGGGACAATAATCTTTGGTAGTATCAGGGTCAGAGAAAATGGGGTATGTTTAGGGTGTTTTCCCTCAGTGAATAAATGTGAGATGATAGGAGGGGGCTCTGGGAAGGAGTTTGGGAGACAAATGGAGGGAAGTTCATAGGTGATTGGGCAGAAAGGGAAGATCTTTGAAGCCGGAACTAGGCTCTGATAATCACTTTCATCAGTCAATTTCCCCCCCTCCCCCTTTTTTTTGTGTGTGTGTTAGCTAAAGGTAGAAGTTGATGTTAGGCATTATTTGAGTTTCTTTGAGAGTTCCCATTGAACAAGCTGAATGTTGGTATTAAAATAATTTTATTTTCAGTCCTGAGAATAACCTCACTGATAGCTATTCCAGCCTCATAGTTTTAAACACAAAATAACGAAGACCCAGAAACCTTAAGTGTCTTGGACAAAGACATACAGATAGTAAAGTGAAGAAACAAGCCACTGTATGTATATTGCATGGAACAATGCCTGGCACATAGCAGGAGATCAGTAAACACTTATTGAGTGAATAAATGAATAAACCCAAGGCTTTTGATTCCTTGTAGCATCCTTTCTACTCTACCATATAAATTATGGCAGATTTAATGGGAAAATGATTTATATTTGAGCAATCAGAACCTGCTTGCACAATGTCAAATGATAATGACCATCATGATACAGATAGGCTTACCTAGCAACATAATGCCACCTTACTGATACATATTGTATTAGTTTATTAGGGCTGTTATACCAAGGTACCATAGACTAGGTAGATTGAACAGAAATTTATTTTCTTACAGTTCTGGGATCTAGAAGTCCAAGATCAAGATGTTGCCTGAGCTGGTTTCTTCAGAGGGCCATGAGGGAAGGATCTGTTCTAGGATTATCTCCTTAGCTTGTTGATGGCCATCTTTTCCCTGTATCTTCACATCATCTTCCCTCTGTCCATGTTTGTGTCCAAATTTCATCTTCTTATAAGGACATCAGTCATATTGGATTAGGGCCCAAACTAACAAACTCATTTTAATTTAGTTACCTCTATAAATACCATATCTTCAAATATGATTACATTCTGAGGTACTGAGATTTCAACACATGAACCTCTGTGGGAGTGGGGAGGTCACAACAACACATAGAGACCAGCTTTTCTATCACTGCATATTAAACTCTTGATCGCAGTTCCCAGCAGCAGCTCAAGTGATGCTAATAGAGTTCCCAGTTTATAATTAAGTAGACAATTGCCCAACAGCCTCAAGGTTCTGCACATGCGTGTGTATTATTCAGGTGGAGCAGGAGGCTTGGCCTCCATGTTTTCTTGCCAACATGCTAAAATAACAGCTAGAGGGCATGGACTGACTGACACATTTTTTTTTTAAACTACATGTAATTATAACTGTGATGAAACAATACTTTCTTCTTTGGAAATTGGCTTTACCTTCTTGTAACGTGCTACAAGTCCCCAGGGCTTTGCTTATTTTTACCATAATTATCATTGTTAAACAGTAGCTTAGCTAATGAAGTGTGTATTTCAGTGGTATCCTGAGGCTGGGCATTTATAAGGAGGCTCTTGAATGAGTACCCATAGAGGGTCCTGAGGAAAGTCAGTGAAGCTCTTCCAGAATTTCTTTGAAGGTCCTTAAATAAGAAAAAGAGTATACTTTAGGGGAAAAATAGTTTTGCAGTTAGAAATCATTTGAAAGAGATGAAATTCCAAGACAATGTCAGGGGATTCCCAGGTTATGTCTTTGGTGGGCATCTGCCATTTGTTAAAGTGAGAGAGAGAGAGGCTTTGCTTCTTGAAAAAAATGCCATCTTACTCTATCAGAATGATACTCAGGAGCTATAAGCTTAGCTTGTCTCCACCACTGATCAAAATGTTGAGTGACTATAACTTTAGGGCATCTTGTCATCATGACTATCAAGATTAGAAATGATATTGTTTTGATCAGGGCCTTCTTGGACTTATTGCTAGTTAGTAAACTGTGACTCCTAAATATAAGAATCCAGCAGGCAGCACAGGGGTGTTAGTTATTATTATCTAATAAATGATTATCTAATAAGATAATAATTTGATACTTCAGCCTGATTACTATTAAATATCTTCTGACTCAGTCACCTCATGGATTGTGTTGCTTAAATCAACAGGACATCTACAGTTTTTATAGTGCTGATCTGAAGTTTCAGGCCATTTTCTATCATTGGCTCATCAGACATCAAAGACTAAGAGGCTGCTGCATTCTCTAAAGGAAATCTTAACAAATATTGGGAGCACCAGCATTTGTCATGACCAGTGAGTCGCTGCAGGAAATGGCATAGAAAGCTGTGGTGTCAAGAACAAAAACACTCCGAAAGAGAATCTCAGTGTGGGGATGGAAATAGAGTTCACCCTAACTGAAAAAAAGAAGAAGAAGAAGAAGAAAAAAAGGTTAGGGAAAAACAAAGAATGCTCTCCCCTTTTTTTTCATATTTGGACATAGATAAGTAACGAAATGCCCTTACATGATTGGGAACTTGTGTTAGTTTCCAGACCATGAGATCTTGAGTTATGATTGACGCAGAGTTAAAACAGACAAAAGTAGTTACTTGCTAAACATTTATTAATTTTTTCACAGTTCAATTATTTCAACAAGAGTATCTCTAAGGTACTATCAACAGGCCTCAAATGATTGTGGGCTGATGGGTCTTGTCAAAGGGCCTCTAGAAATTTGCCCCTATGTTCACACATTTTTCCCTTTTACACCCCCAACATGCTCTATGTGATCTCTTATTGGCCCTAGAGTAAGACAGATGTTTATGGGATTCTGAGCAGCTTCCTTCTAATAAGCTAAAATTAACAAAGGTTCGTAATATTCTCTCATCAAAACTTGGGGAAGTAGAATCAACACTACAGACTACAACAGACATAATTTTAAAATTTGAACTCTGAAGTTGTTTGAGAAACACCTCATTTTTGCTTCATGAGATCATGTGTTTAAGTGGCGTTGAGTGTAAAAAAAAAATCTAATTTGAATTCTAAATCTTCAAAGCTAAACCTATTTATAACAGATATTTCTTCCAGTAATGGGCTGATTTCACAGGAAGTTTTTATGCAGAGGTCACTCCTCCTGCATTGTTATAAAAATTTAGTTACCTGGAATTTGTGCTTATTATGCCACAAAAGATGAAAAGCTGTTTGGAGAAAATGATCAATTTAGGTTCAAGAAGAAATAGCAACTTGAACATTAAAAGTATCTGCACTTTCCACAAGATGGGTCAATCATTAAACAAACAGACCCATTGTTTAGCATCTCAAATCATCTTCTTCTTGTTGCTTCCGAAAGCAATAAATGAACATGTTCATCAAACAAAATTTCTTAAACAAATTAAATGATTTATATGCTTTTTAAAAAATGCACACCACATCTGCATCAAAGAGCAAAAGAAAGACATCTTGCAGTAAAGAACTACTTGAGGAAGAATAAAAGGCAGGAGTACAAAGTACATAAAATGAGCGTAGTTTAAGACTTTGGAAGAAGACATTCTAACATCAGATAGTTTTCCCACAACCAGAAACATCTGAGTTATCACTTGGTACCCAGTGTTTCTCATTTTCCCGTGCTCGAAGCTTTGGCGGGTGTCAGGATATTGGCAACACCTCTTAAGGGCGGTATTGATATCTCTGCTCTTGGATGTACTCATAGAGAGGGCTGGAGCGCACTGGGACGCTGGCAAACTGATGACTGCCGGGCTCCAGAAGCCGCCCATGGCCCTTCCCTTCTTGGGATTGTGTTTCCCGGACTTGGCGGCGCCTCTGTTCCTCCTCCTGCTGGCTGCGGAGGTGTTCTTCCCGTAATTTCCTTTCCCGTTCCTGGCGACGTTTCTGCTCTTCTTCTTGCCATAGTTCTTGTGCCTGACGACGACTCTTCTCCTGCGTGGCAAACTGCTCCTCCGCCCGGTACTGCCCGTCTCGCTCCTGCCTAAGCCTCTGCTCTTCCTGTTTCTTAAGCTGCAGCTGCTCTTCTTCCCAGCGATACTTTCTGTCACGATCTTGGCGGCGCAGCTGCTGTTCTTCCCTCTCCTCGGGGAGCTGTTCCTCCTCGCGGAATTTTCTGTCACGCTCTTGGCGGAGCAGCTGCTGTTCCTCCCTCTCCTGGCGGAGCTGTTCCTCCTCGCGGAATGCTGCTGTTCCTCCTGGAGGAATTTTCTCTCTAGTTCCTGAGGGCGCAGCTGCTGTTCCTCCTCGCGGAATTTTCTGTCGCGCTCCTGGCGGCGCAGCTGCTGTTCTTCCCTTTCCTGACGGAGCTGCTCTTCCTCCAGGAATTTTCTGTCGCGCTCTTGGCGGCGCAGCTGCTCTTCCTCCGTTTCTTGGCGCAGCTGTTCCTCCTCACGGAATTTTCTCTCCAGTTCCTGGCGGCGCAGCTGCTGTTCCTCCTGGAGGAATTTTCTCTCTAGTTCCTGAGGGCGCAGCTGCTGTTCCTCTTCGCGGAATTTTCTGTCACGCTCTTGGCGGCGCAGCTGCTGTTCCTCCTCGAGGAATTTTCTGTCACGCTCTTGGCGGCGCAGCTGCTGTTCCTCCCTTTCCTGGAGCAGCTGTTGCTCTTCGCGGAATTTTCTGTCGCGGTCATGGCGGAGCTGTTGTTCGCGCTCCTGGCGGCGCAGCTGCTGTTCCTCCTCGAGAAATTTTCTATCGCGCTCTTGGCGGCGCAGCTGCTGTTCCTCCCTTTCTTGGAGCAGCTGTTCCTCTTCGCGGAATTTTCTGTCGCGGTCGTGGGGGAGCTGTTGTTCTCGCTCCTGGCGGCGCAGCTGCTGTTCCTCCTCAAGGAATTTTCTCTCTCGTTCCTGACGGCGCAGTTCCTCTTCGCGGAATTTTCTGTCACGCTTTTGGCGGCTCAGCTGCTGTTCCTCCCTTTCCTGGAGCAGCTGTTCTTCCCTTTCCTGGAGCAGCTGTTCCTCCTCGCGGAATTTTCTGTCTCTTCCCCGACGGACTCTCTTCTCTTTTTCCTCTCTCAGCAACTGCTTTTCCTCTTGGAACTTCCTGTCGCGCCTTTTGGCTTCCTTTTGCTCTTCTCGCTCCAGTTGTTCTTCCTCTGGGAAATGCCTGTCGCGCTGCTGCCAGCGCCTCTTCTCTTGCTCACCACCTCTCTCTTGCGGTTCATCCAGCAGGGGCTGCAGATCTTGCTGGGACTGTCTGTCGCGCACCTGGGAATCTTCCAACTGCCGGAACTGTTCATTCTCTCTACGTTTGCAGTAAACCCTGTTATTACGAACTGCATTTTCTTTTTCTGGTTCCCACTGCCATTTCAGATCACGGCGCTGATCCTCATCCCGGTATCGCCGCTTCCTCTCTTGGTGCTGAAGCTCCTCCTCCTCCGGATACTGCCTCTCCGGCTCCTGGCGCCTTTTCTCCTGTTCCTCTCTCAGCAGCTGCTCTTCTTCCTGCTGCAGCTCCTCTTCCTCGCGGTATTGCCTCTCCAGCTCCTGGCGCCTTCTCTTCTCCCTTTCCTCTCTCAGCAGCTGCTTTTCCTCCTGCTGCAGCTCCTCTTCCTCCCGATATTGCCTTTCCCGCTCCAGGCGTCTTTTCTCTCGTTCCTCTCTCAGCAGCTGCTCTTCTTCCTGCTGCAGCTCCTCTTCTTTGCGGTATTGTCTCTCCCGCTCCTGGAGGCTTCTCTTCTCCCGTTCCTCTCTCAGCAGCTGCTCTTCCTCCTGCTGCAGTTCCTCTTCCTCGCGGTATTCTCTCTCCTGCTCCTGGCGTCTTCTTTTCTCCCGTTCCTCTCTCAGCAGCTGCTCTTCCTCCTGCTGCAG
>NW_012101354.1:264382-265611 GCF_000951045.1 Mandrillus leucophaeus | reverse complement strand
TGCAGTTCCTCTTCCTCGCGGTATTCTCTCTCCTGCTCCTGGCGTCTTCTTTTCTCCCGTTCCTCTCTCAGCAGCTGCTCTTCCTCCTGCTGCAGCTCCTCTTCTTTGCGGTATTGTCTCTCCCGCTCCCGGCGCCTTCTCTTCTCCCGTTCCTCTCCCAGCAGCTGCTCTTCCTCCTGCTGTAGCTCCTGATCCTCCCGGTATTGCCTTTCCCGCTCTTGGCGTCTTCTTTTCTCCCGTTCCTCTCTCAGCAGCTGCTCTTCCTCCTGCTGTAGCTGCTCTTCCTCGCGGTATTGTCTCTCCTGCTCCTGGCGCCTTCTCTTCTCGCGCTCCTCTCTCTGCAGCTCCTCCTCCTGCTGCTGCAGCTGCTGTTCCTTTCTCAGCTGCCCTCGTAGGGCTGGCTTGGCGTACACCGTGTAGTGGCGTCTCTTCCTTTCTTCTTCTAGTTGCCACCTCCATTTTTGGTCGCGGCGCTGCTCCGGGCTTCGCCTCCTCTCCTGATCCTCCTGGGGGCCGTACCCCTCCTCCTGGAGCTGTTGGGCACGCTCCCGCCGCTGGAGCTGCTCCTCTTCCTCCAGGAACTGCAGCTCTCTCTCCCTCTCGCGACGCTGGGGGCGCCGCTGCTCCTTCTCCTCCTCCTCCTGGAGAAACCGTTGTTCCCGCTGCTGGCGCTCCTCGGCTCTCAGCTGCCTCTCCCGCTGCTCGCGCAATGAGGGCCTGGCTGACAGCCTCTGACGGCCCCTCTGGCGCTCTTCCTCCGCCTGCCACTGCCAAGTGAAGTCCCGGCGCTGCTCCTCTTCCTGCTGCTGCCGGCGAGCCTGTTCCTCCTCCTGCCATTGCAGCTCACGCTCCCGGCGCCGCCTCTTTTCCTCCTGCTCTTGACGGCGCCTCTGCCCTTCCTGCTTGCGGGGCCTCGAGTAGACTTTGCTTTGCCGCGCGTCGGCCTCGCTTTCTAGCTGCCACTGCCACTTCGGGGTCTGGCTCTTAATCCGCTCCCGGGCCTGTTCCTGCTCCTCCTCAGCCAGCTCCTGCTCGCGCCTCAGCCACTGCTGGCGCCTCTCTTCCAGCTGCTCGCGCCTCTTCTCCTGCTCGAGTCTCTCTTCCTCCTCGCGCTTCAGCCGCTGCTCGCGCCTCTTCTCCTGCTCAAGCCTCTCCTCCTCCTCCTCCTCCTCGCGCTTCAGCAGCTGCTCGCGCCTCTCCTCCTCCTCTTCGCGCTTCAGCAGCTGCTC
>NW_012101354.1:233554-264332 GCF_000951045.1 Mandrillus leucophaeus | reverse complement strand
TTCTCCCGTTCCTCTCTCAGCAGCTGCTCTTCCTCCTGCTGCAGTTCCTCTTCCTCGCGGTATTCTCTCTCCTGCTCCTGGCGTCTTCTTTTCTCCCGTTCCTCTCTCAGCAGCTGCTCTTCCTCCTGCTGCAGCTCCTCTTCTTTGCGGTATTGTCTCTCCCGCTCCCGGCGCCTTCTCTTCTCCCGTTCCTCTCCCAGCAGCTGCTCTTCCTCCTGCTGTAGCTCCTGATCCTCCCGGTATTGCCTTTCCCGCTCTTGGCGTCTTCTTTTCTCCCGTTCCTCTCTCAGCAGCTGCTCTTCCTCCTGCTGTAGCTGCTCTTCCTCGCGGTATTGTCTCTCCTGCTCCTGGCGCCTTCTCTTCTCGCGCTCCTCTCTCTGCAGCTCCTCCTCCTGCTGCTGCAGCTGCTGTTCCTTTCTCAGCTGCCCTCGTAGGGCTGGCTTGGCGTACACCGTGTAGTGGCGTCTCTTCCTTTCTTCTTCTAGTTGCCACCTCCATTTTTGGTCGCGGCGCTGCTCCGGGCTTCGCCTCCTCTCCTGATCCTCCTGGGGGCCGTACCCCTCCTCCTGGAGCTGTTGGGCACGCTCCCGCCGCTGGAGCTGCTCCTCTTCCTCCAGGAACTGCAGCTCTCTCTCCCTCTCGCGACGCTGGGGGCGCCGCTGCTCCTTCTCCTCCTCCTCCTGGAGAAACCGTTGTTCCCGCTGCTGGCGCTCCTCGGCTCTCAGCTGCCTCTCCCGCTGCTCGCGCAATGAGGGCCTGGCTGACAGCCTCTGACGGCCCCTCTGGCGCTCTTCCTCCGCCTGCCACTGCCAAGTGAAGTCCCGGCGCTGCTCCTCTTCCTGCTGCTGCCGGCGAGCCTGTTCCTCCTCCTGCCATTGCAGCTCACGCTCCCGGCGCCGCCTCTTTTCCTCCTGCTCTTGACGGCGCCTCTGCCCTTCCTGCTTGCGGGGCCTCGAGTAGACTTTGCTTTGCCGCGCGTCGGCCTCGCTTTCTAGCTGCCACTGCCACTTCGGGGTCTGGCTCTTAATCCGCTCCCGGGCCTGTTCCTGCTCCTCCTCAGCCAGCTCCTGCTCGCGCCTCAGCCACTGCTGGCGCCTCTCTTCCAGCTGCTCGCGCCTCTTCTCCTGCTCGAGTCTCTCTTCCTCCTCGCGCTTCAGCCGCTGCTCGCGCCTCTTCTCCTGCTCAAGCCTCTCCTCCTCCTCCTCCTCCTCGCGCTTCAGCAGCTGCTCGCGCCTCTCCTCCTCCTCTTCGCGCTTCAGCAGCTGCTCGCGCCTCTCCTCCTGCTCGCGCTTCAGCCACTGCTTGCGCCTCTCCTCTTGCTCAAGCCTCTCCTCCTCCTCGCGCTTCAGCCGCTGCTCGCGCCTCTCCTCCTGCTCAAGCCTCTCCTCCTCCTCGCGCTTCAGCAGCTGCTGGCGCCTCTCTTCCTCCTCCTGGCTTCAGCCACTGCTTGCGCCTCTCCTCTTGCTCAAGCCTCTCCTCCTCCTCGCGCTTCAGCCGCTGCTCGCGCCTCTCCTCCTGCTCAAGCCTCTCCTCCTCCTCGCGCTTCAGCAGCTGCTGGCGCCTCTCTTCCTCCTCCTGGCGCTTCAGCCGCTGCTCGCGCCTCTCCTCCTGCTGGCGCCTCTTCTCCTCCTCCTCGCGCTTCAGCAGCTGATCGCGCCTCTCCTCCTCCTGCTCGCGCTTCAGCCGCTGCTCGCGCCTCTCCTCCTGTTCGCGCTTCAGCCACTGCTCGCGCCTCTCCTGCTGGAGCCTCTCCTCCTCGCGCTTCAGCAGCTGCTCGCGCCTCTCTTCCTCCTCCTGGCGCTTCAGCCGCTGCTCTCGCCTCTCCTGCTCGCGCCTCTTCTCCTCCTCCTCGCGCTTCAGCCAATGCTCGCGCCTCTCCTCCTCCTGCTCGCTCTTCAGCCGCTCCTCGCGCCTCTCCTCCTCCTCCTCGCGCTTCAGCCAATCGCGCCTCTCCTCCTCCTCGCGCTTCAGCCGCTGCTCGCGCCTCTCCTGCTGCTCGCGCCTCTCCTCCTGCTCGCGCTTCAGCCGCTGCTCGCGCCTCTCCTCCTGCTCGCGCCTCTCCTCCTCCTGCTCGCGCCTTAGTTGCTGCTCGCGCCTCTCCTCCCGCTCGCGCCTCAGCCTTTGCTGCTGCTGCTCTTCCGCCTGGCGCTCCCTCTTCAGCTCTTGCCGCTCCAGCTTCTGTAGCTGCTCTTCTTCCTCCTGGAGCTCTCTTTGCAGCTGCGGCTCTTCTTCCTGCAGCTTCTCTTCCTGCCGGTGCACTCTCTCGCGCTTCCTCCACTCTTTCTCTTCTTCCTCCTGGAGCACTCTTTCTTGCCGCTCTCGCCTTTGCTGCTGCTTCTCCTCGCGGCGCTCCCTCCTCAGCTCCTGCAGCTCCCGCCTTCGTTGTTGCTCTTCATCTGGAAACGCCTCAGTTTCGTGACCCTTGCACCTCTGCAGCTGCTCTTCCTCTGCACGGCGCTCTTCCTGTTCTTTCCATTCTCGCCTTTGCCGCCATAGCTCCTCGTCGCGGCGCTGCCTGTCGCGCTGCTGAAGTCGCTCTTGTTTCTCACTTTGCTCCTCTCCCTCAGCGAGCTCCCTCTCCTGTTCCTGCCTCTTCTGCCTGCGTCGTTGCCCAGGTTCTTCTTCCAGTTGTCTGTCCCGGGACTCGAATCTCCTTTGGTCTTCTTCTTGCCTGCGATCTTGTAACAGGCTCTCCTTTCCGTCACACCGGGCTCGCTTCTCCTCATCCAGTCCCGTGGCCTGGCCGAGAGCATAGTAACAAGCTTGAGCCACTTTGAAAATAAGTAGGAGGAATTCGTTGAAATCGACACGCCCATTACGGTCACGATCCAGAAGTTCCAGGATCAGATCTACCGTCTTGGGGTCATGTGGTCTCTATAAAAAAGATGAAAACAAAAATTTTACAATGTACTATCTACAGGTGATAAAATTGTTTTCACACATATTTTATGCTATGCTGACATTCAAGAGACATTCAGAGCAATTAGAAAAATGTCCAGTGTGTATCAAATCTTGTCCCCATGTAAAATGTGAACCCTCATTTTAAAGCATATATTCGTTTGAAATTTCTGCAGCTCGTAATTTAGTGCTGACCAAACTGGAGGATGCAGGAAGAGAGACACAAAGTAGAATAACGGGTAAGCCTACGCATCTTAGAGGCAGAGCTTGAGGTGAAGATTCAAAACAGCCTCGTGAACTTGTGTGTAAAATTAACAAAGCTACTCAACCTCAAGAAAGAATAACACAAGTTCGCTTTAATTGGGTAAGAATGAACTCACCCTTGAGAGAGATACAATGGAAATTTATGAAGATTTGCAGTAGCCATTTCTGTCTGAAGCAGCTAGTACTCTTGATTTGGTTTCTATTCCATATTAGAAAACAGAACAAAACATTTACGGGTAGCACCATTTTAGTAGAGATCAGGCTGATCTCAGTTTTGAAATCTGGAAACAAATTTAAGTTCCTCCAAGTCTAGTTTGATTTGACATCTTTTGTGGTGATGTCCCATGAAGAGCTCATTCACATGGCCATGCTGTCAAGTACATGAAATACTTTATTATTCAGACTGCAATGCCAAGTTAGTACCTTCTGACTCAGAAATGAATGGGGGATGTAGTGTAGATCTGTCATGGTGTAAAATGAATATAAACCCACCAGTCCTTGCTCTGGTCTCCTCTGAGAATAAATCTCATAGCCTCAAGTCAATAGATCTCATTTTCTTGTTAGTTCTTACCCAAAGGACAGCTCCAAATTCCCTTTCCAGGAGGTTCTTCAGGTCTTTCTTAGTTAATGCTGCTCCATCACAATCATGTGAGACATATTGATTGAAAATTTCAGTGATGTCACAGATGCTTCTCAGAAGTGGTGACATTTTTTTCTTTCCTTCAAGTTCAAGTAAACCTAGAACAATAAAACAAGATCCAGAATCAAAATCCCGTTTCTGCTCTTGGGAAAGTGTCATTCACACTATTTCAGGCAGATACCTAAATAATTTGAATTTACAGCAGTATTATCAACCTGGACTTTCAGAGCGTTTTAATCTTTGAATATTGTATCAGAAAGAGAAAGAGTGATCCTGAGAAATTCCAAGCGAGGGAATCATCTTCAGACTATCCTGTTGTCAGTTTTTGATTGTCCACCCAATGTGGATTATCTGTCCTTTTCTTCTCTCTTTCTTCCAGTTTTCCACCATATTTCAGAGTAGAAAATAAAGAGAGGAGTGCAGAAATTAAAATTTTATATATTTCTACACACCTTCCTTTAAAGTTGAGCAAAGAGGACAGGTAAAACCCAAAAGGTGAAGGAAGACTTGAGAGTATCTTAAAGTGGTTAGAGGCCATGTCAGCAAAACATTTAGAAGAAGATAGAACAATGAAAAGGGAGTATGAATGATTCCCCAACATTATAGTCCATAAAGGATTTAGGAACTCTTATAGAATATAATTCATAAGTCAACAATTCAAAGATTAAATAGTACTTCTTCCTAGTCAAAAGATGGCATTGTAACATTCAGATACACACGTGCAGAAAACAGAAAGTGTATGTTACCTGCCTCAACTCAGATTTAGTACAGATATTCGGATACTGAAGTATTGAAAACTTCTGAGAGGTCCTTTCTAAACCAAACTGAATCCAGAAAACTGCGAATGATATTGGTTTTGTTAAACCCAAATGCATCATTGGAATCTTGGCTTTTTATAAAACATTAGCCAACAGTAGATCGATGTTATAAGAATACATAGAATGACTTTGCTGGTGGAATATGTGTAGTGGATCATCTAACTAACTTTATGTACTTCTCAACTCCAATACCTTAAATGCTGTGACTGTATGAAGATGGCCCATATTAGGTAGAACCAATGTAAAAGAGAATAGAAGGGTAACAAACTTTTGAGATAGCAGTTTTTAGGAAGATGAACCCTATCAGAGCCACACATGATCATCCTTGATGTGCAAAAGTATAGAGTTCAGAGCCCAGGGAGAAGGGCCATGCTTCAGTTCAAGTGATGGCTCCAACCATAAGAAGATGGGATAGAGTTAGTGAAAGTTTATTTATCCCTGCAAAATACTGATACCTTCTGGCACATATAACTTCCCCGCATATCCCAACATCTGAAGTAGCTATAAAAATGGAGAATCATAAAGAAGACCACGATCCCACAGAATGGGACTTACCCACTTCACCAGAGGAAGAAGTTGAGTGCTCGCTGACACCACGGGCAAGTGTACTGGGTAACTGGGAGCTGGGCCTTTTATAGGGATTTTAATTGTGCCCTGGAAAGCAACTTGGGAAGGAGACACCCACTCTGTGGGATGGCCTGATTCATTCCTAACCAAGCCCAGCTCCACCTCTGTCTCCACAAATGGCTTGTTTATCTCACTATTTGCTCACGTAGCTATTTGGCATGAGGTTCACAGACCTTGCCTCCTGACACTCACGGTACTGGCCCCACCTAACATGAGAGGGTAGAATATTTGGCAGAATCTCCAATTTTCTTTAACTGTTAAAACTAAATTAAATAATAAAACAAAGGTATTAAATGTTCGCAATCTTAATTGATTATTACTTCATTACAAAGGAGTAAACTCTAAGCCATTTGCTTTGTAAAAGATACAATCTCTAGTTTGGGATTAAGCAGAAACTTTGAAATAAACTGATGAAGACCAATTAATTTCTCCATGGGATGTGACAATCCATGGTGAGCTGCTCATAAGCCGTGCCAGAAGCTGTTGCTTCAATTCTAGGGCAATGAGAGAGATGTAAAGAATTGGTTAGTTTCTTCTCTAAAAATGCAGGTGGGAAAAATTTTTACATTTGTTTCCTGGATCTTATGATGGTTTTCCTACAGATTGGGTACTGCCTCCTTAGTAAGCAGTTTGGAAGGGTACCTTAGAAATATATTTTTATTAAACTGTTCATAAGAAAATTTGAAATCTGTGAAATTTCCTTCTTGGAGACATTAAACCTAAATGAAGTTTATTCATTAGTTTTTCTCGTTAGCATATTGATGCCCTTGGGGAAAAAGAGCTGGTGTAATGCATTATTGTAGATATAATCATCCTGCTCAGCCTAAGTTACTAATGGTTATGACACCTAAACACTTGAGTCTGCTTCTCCTGGAAGCACATTGAGGTAATCAGTCATTCTAGCCCATTATATCCATCAGGGCTTTCTCAATCTGGCTGATCATTTGCAAATTTCAGTGCTGTTTTATTGTAAGGAATTGGATTTTATCCATGGTTGTCAGTGACTTCCATCCTTGCATTTCAGACTATGTGAAACTTTGGTTCATAATTTATGAAGACTATTAAATGATTCAATGGCTTCTCTGCACTTTTGTCTCCTCCTTTGTCTAACAGAGGCAAGTATTGGTTTTCTGAATTTTGAGGCAATTATAGGATCCTTCAATGGCTTGAGTGAAAGTTTGGAATCTAAATCTTGATGGCTATTTCTTTATTTGCAGATTGGTCCAAATGATAGTGGAGTTGAACTCTGTTTGCCCCCTCACTTGCTGCCATCCCAGATGTTTGGTACAGAGGAAGGTAGAAGTGACAGGGAGTGGGAAGACAATTATAAGCAAGGCTAATTTCTGCCTCTTAAGGACTTCAACACTGAAGTCTATGATTTAGTGGTTTTCCTAGGACTGTCAGAACTGTCACTATTTCTTGGGCTAAGTTAGCAAACTTGGTGTGGCAACTCGTTGGTGAAGGGTGAAGACTTCTCATTTTTCCCCTCTTTTTAGGGTTTTATGCAGCTCTCTTACTCTTTGGATTCTAAGATAGGACCATCATAAGCACTGATCACACTGCACTGCAATCATGTGACCATGGAAGCTCACTCTCTCACAGAGGGCACAACCTTTTATATGAGTGTTCTTCAAGGAATAAACTAGGCAAGGCCTGCCTTATGTCTGCTTTTGTTTGTATCCTCCTGTGTGTGATCTATTGGGAAACCTCAGCTCAGGTGATGGGATGCATTTGCATGACTCCATTACTTTCCTATAGTGAATAAACCCAAAAGGGAACTGGAAAGTGTTAGATTCCATGGAAATAAAGGGAAAAGTAGCATTAACCATTCTAAAATTGTAGTTAGAATGGCAATTCCCCTCACTACTATGCTTTTGAACAGCCTTGAAAAAATACCCCAAATTGCGTTTATTATAACAGAAAAACCCTTTCTCCTCTCTGAATGAAGCTAGATCTTAAATTCAGTGATGGTTCTCCTACCCACTTTTATTTAAAGTCAGTTCAGCATAAGGGAAAATATTTAAAAACCTGCATAACCCTAAGAGAATTGGCCTCCCTTCCTGCTCTTGGTCCATCATCAGAAAGGTTGTAAAGTAGATTCAGATGCTAAATCCAAAATCAAGTTTGAAATTCTCCTGGTGAAGTACCTTCATTGCTACATAATGTTCTTTTATTTTACACACTGTCATTATTTGAGAATATCATTTTAAAAGGAGTCTGTAACATAAGGTTTGGACAGGGAAATAGTTTCCATGGCTTTCTAGGTTTTCAAAATGTTGGTAAATGCTAAAGAATGTAGAAAATTATATCAAATGCTAACAAATTGGTTCAGTCTATGTTTGGTTAAGACCTACTGGGAATTCTTGGAATGTAGTAGTGTTCCTTTACTGTGGACCACCAAAAAATAAAAATATTGTTATAAGCTGAAAGGTCTCCATAAAAAAAGCTCCAATATCACTCTTTTTTAAGACTGGAGACTGAGACACTGAAAGGTTAGAGAATACTACTGACCGGCCCAGGAATGACCTGGGTGATCCTGCTCCATTTCTGCAAGAATGCCCTTCTTTATCAGTCCAGAGCACAGCTATAGTATTATCCTGGCACTTGACGTTGATACCTGAGTTCTTTATTACAGAGGAATTGAAAAGAGAAAATAAAATTTGTATCACTTAGATGCTTTAATTTTATGTCAATATGAAGCCTTGTCACTTTTTGACATCCTGTGGCATTTACCTGGCCCAGGCCCTGACTTAGCTCAACTGGATAACTTCCAGAGTGAAAATTTAGATAAAACAGAGAAGGTTCTATTGTCATCTTTAGCCTAATGTACTTCTCCAGAACCCAGCATAAACTATGATGTTGACACTCTGGGAAAGTGTTCAAAGTAGGGTGATTCTACATGGCTTTGAAAAAATGTAAAGTACTTCAAACACTTCTCCATCAAAGACTTCTTAAAAAAATTATGTGTTAAATCTTTCAAGTTTTCTGATCATTTCTTTTTATTCATTGACCCACCTCCTAGACCTCACCTCTGTCAGTCTAAAACCTAATATAATTTCTTTTAGGCCCCAGAGAAGTTCCATCTCCTCTCCAAAACCTTCTTTGACCTTTACATGCAATGATCTTTCTATTAAAAATTTCCCCCCACAGCATACATAGTCAGCATTTTACAATCTAGTACCAGTTAATGTGTAATTTTCATATTCTTCTCTAGTTTAATGGGTGCTTGTTTTGTGTTCTCCATTAGGTTTTAAGTTGCTTGAAGGTAGTGCTATATCTTTTATTTCTACTAGATGTTTTAAAAAATGCTTGCTGATATGATATAATTTTATTGCATTGTGGCAGTTTAAATGACCAACAGGCCAGAATGAGACGAATCACTTGTTCTGGGATGGACCATCTGTTTGCGTGATGACTTGGGGATGAGGGTACTCACCTTAATAAGAGTCAGCCCTTCTGGGGCCTCTTTCTAGTTTCACCACTTATAGGACAGATGACAGAGGAGACAGTAGTCCACCTCCCTCTGCCTTCCCTGATGCCCATTGCTTCCTCCCACTGTTAAATGAGGAACTGTAAGATATGAATCCCTTCCTCAGAGGGGAGCTGTGATAATTGCAGCTTGTAAAGCATTTTGTGATTCTTAGATATAAGAGAGCTAATTATTATGATTATTAATAATCCTTAATTTTTATCTTCTTTAAGGTAAATTACCCTTACTTTAATTACACCCCCACCCTGGTTGTAATTATACCTCTGAGAGTCAGCAGATGCTTTCATCTTACGTCATGCTTTGCAGGGTGACTGGGCACGGGTGCCAGGGAGGGCATTTCTACCATCTGCCTGCTCCTGCTCTCACCCGGAGTAGCAGAGGGCTTCTGGCTGTCTTTGTTGTTAAACTGGTTATAGATTTCAAGTGATTTGTATTCTTTGTTCTATAACAGTATCTTTATCCTAACCAGCAGCTCCTCAGTTTCACGGAGACACACTAAACGGTACAAATGAATTTTTATCATTTGAGCAATATTGTGAATTAAGGAAGCAGGTATCTTTCACTGGGCCATAGAGGCTTTAAGGTGTCTGTTATAAAGAGGTTTTCAACTGCAGTATGAAAGAAGGGTCATAGCTCCTCAAGGGTAGAGGTGCTGTGTGACATTCCAGATTTTTCTTGGACTTAGATGTGGTTCTAATAGAATTGTAAGTTACTCTTTGGGATAAGAGGATTTTTATGTGAAGAACTGAAAAAAATGTTTTTGAGAGAGATTTTGCTTCTGACAAAAGGCATACCATAAAAAGGCTGAAACTGAGGCTTCACACATAATACATACTTTGGGTGTGGGAATTCAGGCCATGGCCTCCCAAATGTGGAAAAGAGCATAGGCAGGCATGTGTCAGTCTAGCTTGAAATGTTTTCTTCAGGTCCAGACATCCCATAACTGCTTCATGTCATGATGTAATTATTCAGTCCTAATCTTGGATGTTTCAGCACCATGAATCCTACTCTGTCCCTGAAGTAAGGATGGCAGTGGAACAAGGCAGTAGGGTGGATGGCAGTGTTGAGTGTTTTGATGGCCTTCCTTCTGATCCTTCCTCTCAGAGCAGTGCATGCTTCTCTGGAGCTCTGCCTTCCCTGTCTGCCTCAGCATCTTTCTTTCAGTTTCTTTCCTTTCCTTATTTCCTCTTCTCTTCTCTTTTTAAATTTCTCTTTTCCCATCCCACTCTCAAAACCATTTAATCTCAGATAGGAAAATAGGAGAGGGATGAGGAGACCTCAAGGAGAACCAGTCAAGGTCTGTGTCCCTTTCCCTCAAGTGAGGATCTGATTGAGTTCATAGTAGTATTGGTAAAGAAACAGAAAATTGACTGTGTCCTTCCTGGTTCTTCTCTCAGTGAGTCTCTCTTGGTCCATAAGCATTTATTGAGCCCTCTGTTCTACTGTAGGCATTGTTCATGGTAGCAAGAGGCACTCTACCCTACCTCCCGATGATTTGAAGTGGGATATATTATGGTAAGAAAAGTTCAATTCCAAAAATAAGACTGATATTGGTATTTTCTTGTACATGCTATAATTTTTTGTAATAATTAGAAAAACAAACCCAACAACAGTGGTTACCTATAGGGAGAGGGGTGAGTAAGTGCCTTTTTACTGCACACTTTCTTCTACTTTTTAATATTTAAGCCATGTGAATATGTTACCTATTACAAATTAAATACATAGAATCATTTAAAATAAAAGTTTGATTCCAAGAGAAAGGAGATGAAATAAAGAGAAGACAAGAATGTACTTTATTTACTCAGTTTATATTGTACCTGGCAGGACACTCGGTGCTTAATATATTTTTAATAAAATTTTTGTAAGTGTAATAAAGTTAAATGGCCCTTAAAAAACCTTAACAGTCACTAAAGTGGTTGTACAATAAGTGCTAGTCTTTTGGCTATTTTGTCAGATGTATGGTTAGAACTTTACAGATTTTTTTCTGAGGCTCTTCCTTATCTGCAGATGAAGAGTGCTGTCGGTGCTGCTTCTCTGGGTATCTGACCAAGCCCAGTCTGGCTCTGGGCTCTCAGTGGGCTCACTGTTAGCTCTGGGCAGAGGGTGAACCACTAATGGCTCATCTACAACCAGATCTTTGAGAGTATTTCCTAAATTATAAAAAACAAATGCTTTTGGCAGCACAAATTTGATCTTTGAAGTGAACCACATCCTATAGATATGACAAGTGGGGAATAATTACAACTTCTCATAAAATCAAAATTCAGTTATTCTAATATAAATGTAATCCATACTTTCAGGGCCAACATTTCAAAATTAGTCTTTAAAGTCTCTTTTGTTGTGTTTTTCAAGGTGCAAAACTCTTTGAAAGTCTCTGAATACAAACCCTAGATACTGATTTCATCATTCTAGATAATTTATCCTCATCTGTTCCATGAATCTTCACACTGCCTTGCTACTTAGCTAATCAAAAACTTTCATTAAGAACCTGATAAATGGAAGGTGAAAGAGTATAGAGCATTGGAAAAGACCCATTCAAGGCATTCAGAAGATATGATATAGTTGTGACGTTAGGTTATAATCCACAAGTGCTCTACAAGGAAAAAGGGACTACTGCTGGGTGAAGTGGTGTAGGAAGGCTTCAGGGAGGAGATGGGAGTTGTTCTGGATAGGGTGAGTGGATTTCAGGCAGGCCAAGTGAAACAGAGACGTTCCAGGCAGTGTGAGGAAAGATGGGGAGTAGGAATGGGCAAAGCATATTTTGAGAAAAAGAGAGTTGAACAGTCAGACTATAGTGGAGACTTTATCACTCTTTGGCAAAAGTCCATGTTGCCTTGATCCTTTCAAGGGTTGACCTTGCAGAAGAAAAAATTGATTTCAACCCTCCATCCGTTCAGGAAGAAAGGAATTGAATACAGTAAGATGCAGGTTCCGTGAAAGCAGTTCCACTTATGTTTTGTTTGCTGTTGTGTTCTCAGTGGCAGAGAGCAGGCCCTCAGGAAATATTTTTTAATTGAAAGAACGAATGAATTGCATGTATTTTTCATATACAAGACTATATGCAAATACCATGACTAGAGAGTAGCCCTGTAAGAATTCAGAAGAAGTCACTTTTTGATAGCGGGATTGGGAAGAAGAGATGGAGTAGAAAAGGAACACTGGAGAGAAGTAGCAATAAACCATAAGATGGAGAGTGAGTACAATTTTATTTTTAAAAATCTTTCTGAAAGCACTGAATGATTGGCTAGATTGTCGGGACAAAACAGGTTGGACTGAGGATGGGGAAGGCAAGAGCAGTCTATTAATATTTGGTAGGATGTTAATATTAAAATTATCCTACTTCTTCCTACACTGGCCTGATCAGTGTGGTATTTTAGAGATTAAAAATAGAGGTTGGAGAAATGATTTTTGCCATGGGACTGGTTTCATATCTGTATCTTAAAAGCAATTCCAAGAGTATCATCTGAGTCAACCTGAACTTCCTCTGCTATTATTATTCAAATAAAGATTTGAATAAGCAGAATTTGCCTCAGTGAGGAAACTGCCTGGGGTATCAGCCTAGGAGAGGGTAAGTGAACTGGTTTTGCCCACATATATTCGATGGCTTACGAAAGAGACCTCATCTTTTCTTCTTCTTCTTCTTCTTCTTAACATATGTTACAAAATTTTATTGAACTAATTCAATTTGTGAGGGAAACTGTAAGACATTACAACTGGTTTGAAGGAGAATTCAAAGTGCAGAAATGTATACAGGCCATCGGGAATGAGGAAATGGGCTGGGTGCAGTTGCTTATGCCTGTAATCTCAACACTTTGGGAGACCCAGGCGGGTGGATCACTTGAGGTCATGAGTTCGAGATTAGCCTGGCCAAAATGGTGAAACCCCGTCTCTACTAAAAATACAAAAATCAGCCAGGTGTGGTAGTGCATGCCTGTAGTCCCAGTTACTTGAGAGGCTGAGGCAGGAGAATTGCTTGAACTCGGGAGATGGAGGTTGCAGTGAGCCGAGATCATGCCACTGCACTCCAACATGGTGACAGAGTGAGACTCCATCTCAGAAAAAAAAAAAGGAATGAGAAAATGAATTTACTAAAGAGATGCACAATCAATCAATAGCCAGGGCCTGTCATCCACAGTTACTCCACCAGACACACACATGGATTCCTATGGTTTGTCCACAACTTCCAGAGTTGAAGAGTAGCTCAAGGATGTCAAAGGGTAGAGGCCACGGGAAATGGCTGAGCCACAATTGAGCAGCACTTCTTCACTCCCCATTTCCAAGGCTATCACCATTTTTCTCTGACAAATCATAGACAAATTCTAAAGACTTAGTAAATCTATAAAAGTGAATAATCACAGAAGTGCAATGTCTGATCAATGATTCCAAAATTGTTCCTGGGCACTCAGTCTCACTAAGTATACATTCTGAAATCAAATTCTATTTCTATACAAAAAGTGTAGGCCATCAGTGTTCTTAAATGAGGCAAATGGTTATTGTGAGGTAGAAAACATTCTCCAATGTGGATGAAGATGTGGATACCAGATAAATGCTACAGTTGTGTTCACACTAACAACAAATTATAAATGATGTGGCTCGGAGTCAGTCGACAAAGTGAAAATCCAGAGATATTCTGAGGTCACAGAAAGAATTTTAATGTTAGCTAATAAGGAGAAATATTTCTTAGTGCTCACCAAAAACATGACTTTCCCACTCAGATCGCAAACCAGCCAGAACTATCATCTCACTTTGTCAGTTGCCGTTGCATGTTGACATGAACACTGAGGAGAGTGATGTGGATAATCGATATAAATATACGTATAATACATACATATGTACACATGAAGCATATACTTACATGCATACATAGTTCACATTTTTCCAGCCAGGGTTTCAGAAAAACTAGAACAAAAGAGAAATCATGTTCCATTTTGTCTTGGAAAAGTATACATCTTACATATACAGACATGCATATATCTACATACATATACATGTAATGCCTATATGCATATGAACATACTGATACATATATATATGCATGTATATTCACTTTATCACATACTCCATCAGCTTGGTTTTTGAGATGGTAGTTCAAGTTCAATCTTTGTTCTGGGCTTCGTTTTTGTCTCTACTAAGTTTCTCTCAGCTGTCAAGCTACATTTCATCAACATTTTAGAGTGGGGCAAGCCAACGCAGGATGGAAAGGCAAATCTTAGGAGGCTAAAATCACTGTGCAGTCTGGGATTTGGGGGTTTCTGATTTCTTTCCCTTTCTCCCAGCAGTGTGGACCATGAGAGTGGGCTGGGGGGTGGAGCAAACCAAACAGCTCAGGCTGGAAGTCCTTCAGGGAATTCAGCACCAGGGTGGCCTTTCTCTTCACGTCTCAGCTCAAGTTTCTGTCTGGAACCATGACCACCTGCATCCCGGTTGCCAGGGTAACCTCCAACTCATTGAGAGCATCTTCAAAGACAAGGCACTTCTCCATAGGAGGACAGGGAGAGAACCTCTTGGCATAAGCTAGGAGGATGTTGGGGTCTGGCTTGCTGTGCTGGACTTTGGGGTCATCTCCAAGCATGATGTGAGAAAACAAGCTGAAGAACTCCTTGTGTTGGCTTGCCTTCATCTCCAATGAGGCAGACCCTGAGCTGGTGGCCATGGCAAACGGGATGCTGTGTTTCTGCAGGTGGATGATGAATTTCTCTGCCCCTGACATGAGCACAGCTATAGGGAACACTTCCTTTAACTTTGTTTGGCTTTCTTCCACCAGCTCCTCCTTGGACATCAGGAGCTGCAAGATGTCTATTATAATCTGTGCTGCCTCTAATGCCTACTTACCCATTACCAGGGACTTTACATCCCGGCTGTATTTCTTTTCATAGCAATCGCGTATTTCTTGAAACGCCACTGAATATAGCCATTCAGTATCCAGAAGAAGGCCATCCATGTCAAAGATGAGGTGGGTGATGGGCTGTGGTGAGGGTGTGGGCAAGAGTGCTCCCATGGTGCTGCCTTCTCAGTCTGGGTAGGAGTGAGGAGTAAAGAGACCTCATCTTTTTTTTTTTTTTTTTTTTGAGACAGAGTCTCACTCTGTCACCCAGGCTGTAGTGCCGTGGCACGATCTCAGCTCTCTGCAACCTCCACCTCCCAGGTTCAAGCGATTCTCCTACCTCAGCCTCCGGAGTAGCTAGGACTACAGGTGTGTGCCACCACGCCAGTCTAGCTTTTTGTATTTTTAGTAGAGATGGGGTTTCACTGTGTTAGCTGGGATGGAGACCTCACCTTTCTAATCCAAGCATCTGACATATTTCATCCTAATCTCCTGCACTGAGCATTATATGATCAATTCAGTCTAATCAAATTTAATGGACATTGGTTCAGGTTCTGAGAACTCAAATATGGCCAAATATACCTCTGCCCTGCATTTCCAGTTTAGTGAGGGAGGTTTTGGCCTATGAGATGTGGTGATGGGGACTCTATCTTTTGTTGTGATCATCATTATCATCATCAATCACTATAAGCCAGAAACAAAAGTAACTATTGTCTCTGTTTTTTAATTCTTACACCAATCCTGTGTAGTAAGCATGAATAGTCTCATTTTGTAGATGGAGAAACTGAGTCTTTGTAATGCTAAGTAACTTACCTAAGGTCAATTAAGTTGGCAAGTGGCAGAGCTGGAATTCGAATCCAGATCTGTCAGCCTCTAAAACCCACACTCTACCATTATTCAATACTACTATTTTAATTCCTTATTACCTGCGTGGAGATAATAATAATTTGCTATGGAAAGTACCAGTTAGAAGGTGTTGTCTTTACCACCCCCACTGTAGTTTGGTGAGTGCTTTTGCCCCTTCTGATGTGGTTAGAACAAACCCGTGCTCTACAGTGGGGTGGCCTCTGCAGCAGGTGCTAGTTTCATGAAGGAGATTGCCCCAGTCACAGGGAACAGAGGTTCATGATATGTAGGAGGCTGGCAGGATTTTATCTCTAATGAAACATGATGATGATTAGATCAAGACAACTTGACTGCAGCAATATTTTTACTCTGACAACTTTGTGTGAAGAAATCAGACACAGCCAAGACTAGTTTGTGCATCTGATGGCAGTGGAGCAGAGGGTGTCTTCTTATCAGATACCAGCATAATAACTGCTGACTGTCATGTGTGGACCTCGCAGACTTCTAGCTACAGCTTAATTATAATTATTAAGTTTTTACAAGACACTGATTGTATTTCAAAGGGTTTTACGATCCTCTTTTTATTAGTTGTTCCCTATCCAGCCCAGCCTGACAGAAGGGCTACTTCCTCTGCTTTCAGGTGTGGAAATGGGGCCACTCTGAGGTTAAGTTGCCTGTCAGAGGTCACCCAGCGGCTGAGCTTTGGTTCTAACTTGCTGGATTGGACAGATGAGGTCTGCTCCTTTGGTCGATCAATTAGTTGATATAGGAGCCATGGAGGTTTAGAGCTAATGAAATGGTGCCTTATAGATCTGGAAGGTAGTGGATTTTGTGGTTTGAAATTTGTGTTTTGTCTTCCAATGTGATTTTGATTTTGCTGTTAAGAATTTGATGAATCAAAAATAGAAGAGTTCTGTCATTCCTCTCTCTCTTCTTGGTTCTCCCTTTTTAATATACCCTCTTTTCCTCTACTCTCCAAAAGAAGGAATTGGTCCTGAACAAATGATTCCAAGTTCCAGGCATTTAGAGAAGGGCACAGGTGGTGGGTGGTTCTGATAGTACTCATTAGAGGTCATTGGAGGAGCTCAAAGTAACTCTCTTTTGCTTGGAGGTGGTATCATGATAACATCTTATACTTCATAGGTTTCTAGTTAAGACACTAATTTTGTGGGATCTTCCTAGGTATTCAGGTACTTCAGGCTTTAGTTTTAACTAAATTTGGGAACTCGGGATTAAGCAAATTGAAACAAGTTATTTATTTATTTATTTGTTTATTATGCATGTATAGGGTGTATATGGTGAGTTTCCAAAGGGGGTATATAGATAAAGCATTTCTGAAACTCGTGGACAACTGACTGTTTCTCCCCTCCCCATCCCCGACCTATCTTCTGATAGTGACATTCTGTAGAACAGCCCTGAGAAAATGCAACTGAGCATGCCCCCGTCAGACAGGCAGCATGCAGTCCACTTCCTTGTTTCTGTGGCTCGTTCCTGGGCTTCATTCTGTTCCTTGGAGTCATAGAACAGGAGAAAATACTGTCTCCAAAATTCTCATGGGAAGCACAGGCGAAATATCTTCCTTACTGCATAAACTATTTAGATATGAATTTGTACACAAACCCAGAAAATAAACTAGATGTCTTCTGAACTGAACTTTTCTTTTTGGCCCTGTCCCATTACACCAACTGTGATGTAATAAGTGAGTTTTGACTATAGGGTATGTGTTAGGACATGTGTTACTATGAAGATCTTAGGAGCATATATCAAGTGATATATATTGTACCATATTATGGACAATGTCTTGAAATAATTTTTATCAATAATTCAAAATAATAAGAATGGTCTTTGTGTATTTTTTTTTGTACAAGATGGCATCAGGATGTAAAACTTAGTCTTTTTCAGCAATTGTTAATTTTAAAATATATTCTAGCTGGCCATGTGGTAAATTGAGAGCCCAGTGGTCTCAGATATGGGTGCAGCTGAGAAATTGCTATTCTCTGTGACCTTACATGAGTCACTTAAACTCTTTGGGCCCCAGGTGTCTGTCTATAAAATTACAACAATGACTCCGGCTTCCTCTCTGGGGTGGAGAGTGGGGTGTGCTAGAAGGAATGAGATCATAAACTGATAGAGGGCTGAACTAAGGTATTTTGAATTTGTAGGAAAAAAGCAAAAGGAGAAATATTAAGTTTCTGCATGTTCTTTTTCTTTCTTTAGTCTCTAAACACAGAATTCTGGGAACAGATCCATGAACAGAGAGGTGAGGTCAGGAAGAGACTCCTATGTGTGTAATTGGTAGGGCCTTTTTGCTTTCACAAATCTTTATGCGGAACATTGCCTTCCTTGAAACCACTGTGAATGCTGTGAGTTTTGTGTTTTCTTTCCATTATCTGTCATTTGATATTCAGCTTCTGTGACTCTGAGGTATTCAGTCTGATTACTTTACATTTTTGCATTAAATCTTTTTCCTACTATGTGTTATGATTCGGAACAATGTCTCTTCATTATACATTAGTAAATACCCACTTGCTGAAATTCAAAAATGTAGCTGGAGATTTGTTCTTCCATTGGTCTTTTCTTACCATGTGCCCAGGAACTCCAGGACTGGCATATTAGGATATTCTTTATCTCAGGCCATCAGGATCTGACATCTCAGCAGCTTTGTGCTGTCAGGAAGACAAGCCATTCAGTTTTCTACTGTGCTTGTGCTATCACAATGCCCATTTTCAGAGCATAAGATGGAGGCAGAGGTTGGAAGGACTTGCCTGAGGCCACATGATGACTCAAAAGCAGAAGAGAGAAAGAGGGATGTGAGTGAGAGATTCTTCCCTCCTGACCTCACTCCCAGATCCTACGCCCTTTAGTCCATTCCTTCCCATGGACCTACCTGCTCCGAAATCAGGTTCCAAAGTTGTTTTGTTACGCGCTCCCAACCATTGTTAATCTTTGATGTAATTCATTTATCTAAAGCACCATTTACCCCATTATCTCCTTGTGGTTCTCATTTAGTTGCCAAGAGTTTCCCACTTCTCTTCCTACTTAAGTACTAATACGAGTTTCAGTAGGTGCAACTCTTTTACTTATGCCAATTTCTCTGGGCTCTGGTCCCTGTGTCAGAGGCTTGGGATAATATCTCATAAGAACAAGTGTAGAGTGGTTGCTTAAGATGGAAGGAAAAGTATAATTTATTGAATGCCTTCCATTTGTCATGCTATATACAAGATACAAAAATAACATAATAAACCTATGAGTGTAGTATTCATACTTTGTAGATGAAGACACTGAGGCATAGAAAGGCCAGATGATCTGCTGAAAGTTACATGATAGTGAAGGGGTGGAGCTGTCATTTGACCCATGCTCTTTTTCAGTATCACTCAGCCCTGCTGTTTTGGGTTTTACTAAAAACTCTTTGGTGGCTACACCTCTTATTTGCATAATTATAATTTCTTACACTTGTATAGTGATTTATGGATTCAGAACATTTTCAAAAATTTTATTTTATTTTATACTTGCAACACTATATGAAGTAGGCACCACAGATGATGATATTTCAGCTCTTTTAAATGAGCCCTCTGTTCTACTGACGCTCATGAAGTTTAGTGATTTATACGATGTCTCTCATGTGGTGATGAATCTGTACCATATTCTCTATTATCAAATCATTCTTCCTTAATTAGTATTTTCATGTATGTCATTCTTCTGATAAAAAAGCTTACAGTGACCTTCTATTGCTAAATGTACAATTATCAGTCAGTTGTAAACTTTCCTTAACAACTGGCCTTCCTCAGCCATTATTCATTCACTCATTTGTTCAACAGCCTTAATTAAGCACTTGTGATATGCAAAGAATCAGATATATAAAGAGGAATAATATGTGATCCTAACCTTTGAGGAGATTACAGTGTGGTCAGGGAGTCATCCAGGTCAACCCATTATTTTAACCCAGGATAATAAAGGCTATGATAGAGGGTATTATGGGAGCTCACTGAAGGGACACCTCACCCATACAGTGGGCTTAATGAAGGTAGCTTAGAGAAGGTGCTGCTTGTGACAAATCTTGTTGGATGAGTTGGGTATAGGGTGTGAGGTAGAATGGGATGAGAGCTGAAGTTGGGAGAACTAAGGAGGGGAGATCATGAAGGACTTTGTGAGCAAAGGTAAAGAAGGTAGATTTTATCCCACAGGCTATGGAGAACAATTATAGGGTATTAGGCAGGAGATGATGACATAATCAGATTTACATTTTAGAAAGATCTTTGTAGCAGTAGCATTGAGAATGTGTTGATGGAGGGCTAGGTAGGGTACAGTGAAGTCACTTAGGAATCCATGTAGTAAAATAGGTGAGAAATGGAGGGTTGAACTAAGATAGTTGCAGTTGGGCTGAGAAACAAATCATCTGAATTGGAAAACTTTAAGAAATAGAAACCCATAGGGATTGCTGACATACTGGATGTAGAAGGTAAGGAAGAGGAAATAATTGGGGAGGTCTGGGGTTTTGGCTTGAGCAGCTGGGAAGACAGTAGGATTGTATACAGGTAGAAGGATATAGAAGGAGGTGTTCAATTTTGAGCATATTGAGTTTAAGATGCTTGTGAGACACTTAGGTAAAGGCATCCAGGAGGTAGTAGGATATCTAGATCTGAAACTAAGGAGAGAAATCTGGGCTGGAGACATACATTTGGAAGCCATTAGGAGGAATGTGATGAGAAGATGAGATTGACCAGAGGAAGTGTGTAGGTCAGTGGTTCTCACCTTTAGCTGTGTGTTAGAATCACTGGGGAACTTTTAAAAATCCAGATTTCCAAGGTCACACCACGGACCTATAAAATTAGAATTTCTAGGAGTAGAATCCAAGTACCAGTGTTTCAGAACTCTCCAGATGATAAAGTGGCAGCAAGAGTTGAGAAGCACTTGATTGAGAGGAGCAGGAAATGCCTCATTAAAGGTGACTAAATAAGGGAGAAGCCTAAGACATTTCCAGAGGAATAGGAGAGCCTAGAGAGAAGGGAGCATTATGGACACTAAGGGTGTGAGAAGTCAAGAAGAAAGCCATGAGCAGTGCTCTTCTAATCAATCTTCATTTACTCCTTAGCATGACTCTTACCTATAGCCACCTAATCTGTTTTCTTTTTCATGCATTTAACTTGGTAGATGCTCATCTGTGTCTCTGCTCAAGCTACTCCTGATGCTTAGGGTTCCTCCTCTTCTTGAGGATGTCAATTCACATTCAGCCCATACTTAAGGTTTGGCTCAAAAGCTCCTCCTCTAATAAATATCTGATCAATTTTACCCAATTCTAATTACTCTCCTTTAGATACTCCCTTATGCATTTAGTTCTGTGTCAAAAATGGCCCAGCTATGAGACAGTGCCAAGAGTCCTGGACTTAGACTCTGAAGATTTGAGTTCAAGTCCTGGTTTTGCTACATGTTAATAAGCTGGAACATCTTGAGGAAGTCACTAAAGTGCATTAGTTTCTGTATCTGTAAGATGTTCATAGCAATAACAACTTTTAAGGATTGATATGAGTTTTGAGAATGTAAAAAGCTACATATGTGGGAGAATGACATCAGCAAGATGGAAGAATAGGAGCTTTCAGCACTCATCTTCTCACAGACATCCATTGAACAATCATCCACACATGAAGATAACTTCTTAAAAGCTAAGGAATCCAAATTAGAGATTATAGCACTTGGGTGCAGTACAGAATTAAGAAAAGACACATTGGAGAGGGTAGAAAGGACAGTTTCACATTAATCATGTCACCCCTTACCCAAGCCTGTGCAGCACTGTATGGAGAGATACCCTTCATATGAGGGAAGGAAAATGAAAGGAGGAATTGACTTTGTCATGGACCTCAGTACCAGGGCAACCTCCATGGGCCCAAAGTGAAGTTTGACCCCTACAGACATAAACTCAAGGCTGGCTCTTGCAAACCCAAGCTCCAGGCCTGCCCAGTGCCAGGTCACTGCCTATGGAACCAGGCTGCAGACCTGCTCCTTTATACCCAGGCACCAGATGCACCCCAGTGCCAGGCCAGCCCTCATGGTCCCAGACTCTAAGCTAGCACTTACAGACACAGGTTCCAGGCTGGTCCCCAGGGACCCAGGCTTCAGTCCCATCCCTGTGGACTCAGGCTGAAGACCTATGCCAGCACCAAGTCAGACCCAGAGGATCCAGATCCAGGCTGACCTCTGCAGACATAGGTGCCAGGCTTGCCCATGTGTATCCAAACTCTAGTCATGCCCTAGTGGACCCAGGCACCAGGCCCCACATGCCCACTGACCCACACACCAGCGTAGCCCACTGGAAGACTCCAGCATTAAGCCTACCCAAGGACCCTACCAGTTGGGTCACCCAAAATTTCTAGATGGGCTGACTGATGAAGGGCTTTCTCTGCAAAAGCCAGTCTGCAAAGACTGAAAAATGTGCCTAATTCTTCAAATGTGTGGACATTGACACAAAAGCCACAGAGATCATGAATAATTGAGGAAACATGACACAACCACAGGAACAAAATAAGGCATCAACAAATAAACCCAAAGAAATGGAAATCTATGAACTGCCAGACAGTTCATAGACTTAAAAATAACCATGAGAATTAAAAAATGATCATATTAAAGAAGCTCAGTGAGCTACAAAAGAACACAGATAGACAACTAAATGAAATTAGGAAAGTAACACATTAACAAAGTGAGAATTTTAGCAAAGAGATAGAAACCATATATAAGAACCAAACATAAATTCTGGAGCTAAGGAACACAATGATTGAACTAGAAAATTCAATAGAAAATTTCAACAGTAGACTCAATCAAGCGGAAGAATTAGCAAGTCTGAAGACAAGTTATTTGAAATTACATAATCAGAGGAACAAAAAGAAAAATTAATAAAAAACGGTGAAGAAATCCTGTGCAACTTATAGGACACTATCAAGTGAGACAATTTATGCATCATAGAATTCCCAGAAAGAGTAAATAAAGAGAATGGGAGAAGAAAGCCTATTTAAAAAAATAACAACAGGCCAGGCACAGTGGCTCATTCCTGTAATCTCACCATTTTGGGAGGCCAAGGTGGGGGGATTGCCTGAGTTCAGGAGTTTGAGACCAGCCTGGGAAACATGGTGAAACCCAGTCTCTACCAAACACACAAAAAATTAGCTGGGCATGGTGGCATAGACCTGTAGTCCTAGCTCTTTGGGAGGCTGAGGTGGGAAGATCACTTCAGCCTGGGAGGTGGAGGTTGCAGTGAGCCAAGATCACAGTACTGTACTCCAACCTGGGTGACAGAGTGAAATGTCATCTCAAAAAAAGAGAAAAAAAAGAACAACAGAAAACTTCCCATGTCTGGGTAGGTGAATGACTATTCACATATATGAAGCCCAAACAACTCCAAATAGATTAAACATAAACAGATCTTCACTAAAACACATTATAATAAAATCCTCAAAAAGTTAGGCAAACAGATTTTTGAAAGCATCAAGAGAAAGCAACTTACAAAGGAACGTCCTTAAGACTGTCAGTACATTTCTCAGCAGAAATCTTATTGACCATGAGAGAAAAAAATTACCAACCAAGAATATTATGCCCAAAAAAGCTGTCTTTCAGAAAGGAAGAAGCAAAAAATACTTTCTCAGACAAACAAAAGTTGAGGAACTTTATTACCACTAGACTTCCTTTACAAAAAAGCTTAAGGGAGTTCTTCAAGTTGAAATTAAAGGACACTAACTAACAACAGGAAAACATATGAAAGTGTAAAACTTACTATAAAGGTAAGAATATAATGAAATTCAGAATACTTCAGTACAATATTGGTAGTGCATAAATCACTTTTAACTCTAGTGTAAAAAGTAAAAGACACAAGTATTAAAAATAACTATACAATAATTTTTTAATGTATACACAATATGAAAATATGTTAATTGTGATATCAATAACATACAATTTTGAGGGAAAAGAAGTTAAAGTGTTGTTGTATGTGGTCAAAGTTACTGTTGTAACTTAAAATAGAATATTATGACTATAAGATATTTTATGTAAGCTTCATGATAATCACAGAAAACATGCAGTAGATACACAAATGATAAAAATAAAGGAATCAAGCATACTACTATAAAACACTATCAAATCACAAAAGGAGAGAAGAAGATAGAAGAGAGAAATAAGATAACTACAAAACAGACAGAAAACAATGAACAAGTGGCAAGAGTAAGTCATTACCTATCAACACTTACTTTAAATTCTCCAATTAATATATGTAGACTGGCCGAAAGAATTTTTTTAAAAAGAATATCCAACTATATGCTGCCTGCCAGAAACTCATTTTAGTTTTAAGGATATGCATAGGCTGAAAGCAAAGGGACGAAAAAAGCTATTCCATTCAAATTGTAGCCAGAAGAGAACAGAGATGACTATACTTATATCAGATAAAATAGAATTTCAGTCAAAAATTGTCACAAGAAACAAAGGTCATTATATAATAATAAAGGGGTCAATTAATAAAGAGGATATAATAATTTATATATATCCAATATCAGAGAGAGAGAGTGAGCAAATATTAACATAACTGAAGGGAGAAATAGATAGCAATACAATCATAGGAGGAAACCTCAATTTCCCACTTTCAACTATGGGAAGATCATCCAGACAGAAAATCAGTAAGAAAGCAGTGGCCTTAAACAGCGCAGTAGATCTAATGGACCTAACAAACATCATATAAAACATTCATCTAACAGCAGCAAATGGAGCATTCTCCAGTAAAGGTCATATGTCAGGCCACAAAACAAGTCTAACAAATTTAAAAAGACTAAAATAATATCAAGTATCTTTTCATGCCACAATGGTATGAAAACAGAAACCAATAACAGGGCAAAAACTGAAAAATTCACAAAGATGTGAAAATTATACAGCATACTCCTCAACAATTAATGGGTCAAAGAAGAAATCAAAGAGAAAATTTTTAAAATTTTGAGACAAATGACAAATAAAAACACAACATTCCAAAACTTATTGGATACAGCAAAAGCCATTCTAAGAGGGAAATTTATAGTGATTTTTTTACATTAACAAAAAAGAAATATCTCAAAAAACTTCACTTTACATCTCAAAGAAGTGAGAAAAGAAGAAAATGTTAGAAAAAAGAAGAAAAAAACAAAGACCAGAGCAGAAACAAATAAATTCAAGACTAAAAAAACAGTAGAAAATATCAGCAAAAACAAGAGTTGGTTTTCTTTTTGGAAAAGATAAACAAAACTGACAAATCTTTAGCTAGGCTAAGAAAAAAAGAGAGAAGACTCAGATAAATAAAATTGAAAATGAAAGCGGAGACATTACAACTGGTGCCACAGAAATACATAGGATTAGAAGAGACTATTATGAACAATTATAAGCCAACAAATTAGATACCTTGAAGAAATGGATAAATTTCTAGAAACACACAGCTCACCAATAAATAGAAAATCTGAACTGATCAAGAAGTGAGATTGAATCAGTAATTTAAAAAACCTGGCATAAAGAAACGCCAAGGACCTGATTCCCTCACTGGTGAATTATAACGAACATTTAAAAAAGAATGAATGGAATTCTTCTCAAACTTTTCCCAAAAATTGAAGGAAAGGGAACACTTCCAACATCTTTTATGAGACAAGTATTACCCTAATACCAAACCAGATAAGGACACTGCAAGAAAAGAAAATTACATGCCAAAATTTCTGATGAACATAGGTAAAAATTCTCAAGAAAATACTAAAAACCCAAATTTACTAACACACTAAAAGGGTGATACACCATGATTAAGTGAGATTTTTCCTTGGATGCAAGGATGATTCAATATATGCAAATCAATGAATGTGATACACCAGATTAACAGAGTGAAGGGAAAAAAAATCACACAATCATCTCAATAGCTGCAGAAACAACATTTGAAAAAAATTCAACATCCTTTCATGATAAAAACTCTCAACAAAACTAGGTATAGAAGAAATGTACCTCAACACAGTGAGGACCGTATATGACAAGCATTCAGCTAATATCATCCTTAATGGTGAAAAGTTGAAACCTTTTTCTCCTGATCAGGAACAAGACAAATATGCTTACTCTCATTACTTCGATTGAACATAGTATTGGGGTCCTATCTAGATCCATCAAGCAAGAAAAAGGAAACAAAATCATCCAAATTGGAAAGGATGAAGTAAAATTGTCTCTGCAGATGATATAGTTTTACGTATAGAAAACCCAAAAGACTCCACCAAAAACAAACAAAAGAAAACAAAAACAAACAACAACTGTGAGAACTAATAAATGAATTCAGTAAAGTTGCAGGATACAAAATCAACTTACAAAAATCAGTTGCATCTCTGTATACTAACAATGAACTACGGGAAATGCGGTATTTGTCAAAAGGTACAAAGTTTCAGTTATGCAGGATGAATAAGTTCTGAAAATCTAATGTACAGCATGGTTTAAACATAGTTAATAATACTGTATTGTATATTTAAAATTTGCTAAGAGAGTAGGTGTTAGATGTTCTCACTACAAAAAGGTAACTATGTGAAGTGATGGATCTATTAATTAGCTTGATGGGTGGTGACCATTTAACAAAGTATATATATAACAGAACATCATGTTGTACATGTGATATTCCATAGAGTGATGTTATTAAATTTTACACTTGTAGTTGGTTGTTTGCAATCATTCCAAAGTGTGTGTGTGTATGTGTGTATTTGTTTGATTTTTCCAATTGGATTATAAACCTCTTGAAGACAGAAATTATATTTTGTTTCTTTTCTGACCCTGTTTAGCTTAGTGGGCTCTTGTGATTCTTAGATAGCCACATAACATTGGCTGGCTCATGCTGGTTAACCAAGTGCTGCATCCCTGATGATGTTGCTCCTAGGTGACGGGACCTCTGGACCTTTCAGCAGAAACAAGAGTCAGATGACAGCCTACAGAGGCATGGGATGTCACTTAAGTCAGTATCATCGAGTCCAGATCTGTAGGCTTCAAATGCATAAGGGAAAATCCTAGGTGCAGGAAATGGAAAAGGTTTGGGGCAAAACCATCTGATGACTCTTCCCCTTGCTCTGAGGAAAATCTAAAGCTCTTAAGCCAACCAGAAAACCCTGAACCATTAGTGGGCCTGCAGAGTTACTTTTCTTACCTCATGTCCTATGACTCACACCCTTACTCACTTTATATCCACTTGCCTCTTTGCTATTCTCTGAACACATCTGGCATGCTACTGCCTTGGGGCCTTTGCAGCTGCTGTCTGTTCTCCCTGGAATGTTCTGCCAGATATTCATTTGGTTCTTTCTCTTACCTTCTTCACATCTTTGCTCCAATGTTACTTTCTCAGAAGACCTTCACTGGCCATCTTAAAGTTGTGACCCTCAACATTCCTTATTTTCCTTCATTGCTTTATTATTTTTTCTGTAGCATTTATCATTATCTGACATAATATGTATTTTACTTATTTATTTCCTACTCTCTTTTCATTAGGATGTAAACTCTATATGGACCATGTTTTTTGTCTATTTTTAAAAATTGTTGTATCCCTGGTGCCATGGTTCATGGAACATAGTAGGCACTCAATATTTATTGAATAACTTAACAAATAAATGCTGAATAAAGTATACTTATCAATGGCCAGGATATTTCAAGCTGGTAAAGACCCAGTAGGTTGTCAAGGAATCTGACTCCTTTCCTTATACTAGTTTCCTGTTGGTTTCTTTATAGAGTTTTATTTAATCAAATTGTGGTGAAAAGTCTTATTAATTTCCATGAAGAGATGGCTCTTCAGCTTTCTGGCTTTTTTTTCCTCTCAAAGGAAACAAATTATAAAGAAGAGGAGTGTTTAGTAGTTTACTGAATCTTATTTCAAGCTCTTGAATGTGGCTTCTAGTCTTCTGGAAATTCCTATCTTTCTTGGGAGTAAATTTTATAAAAATAGAGGACCCTTTCTTTGAACTTCTAAGACAAATGAAGGGAGAAGAATTAGGCCATTTTAGCTTGTAAATGTGGGGAAATAACTCTCTGAAGAGGTTGGCAGGGTTGGAGGTATAGATGTTTCCCAAAATAGCTTGGCTGAAGTTTTTCAGAGCAAGCATATGGGCGTGGCAACATAGACCATTGGACCTACTAGGAGAGCAGCCGTGGTGTGATTTACAAGCCCCTCAGTGCTCTGCTCAGACACAGAGGCATTAGGTATCAAGTGTGGCTGCTTCTGTTTCTCAACTGACTCACCACAAACTCGTCTGGCTATACCACAAGTGGGAGTAAGATACATGAGTGAAAATATCCCATAGCTTTATTATTTTAAAACTACGTTCTGGCAGAAGCTGGGAGACCATTTGGCAATGATGTCAAGGCAGAGATTTCCGGGTTAAGTGGGAGGTTGCACTAGATGATCCCTTTAAATCATTGAATCATGGAGTTGGATCATCTAGTTTAACTTAGAAATCATTTAACTCAAATCCCACCCATTGCAAAAGCCCCTCTGTGGTAATCCTGTCTGGTGGACATGCAGCCTTTTCTTATGCAGGGCGAGTGATGAGAAGATCACTACTTCCTGGAACAGTGGGCTTTGTTTAGGGGCTGTTATAAACATAAAGGCATGTCTCTTTAAAATGTGTAAAATTGCCTTCTTTTCAACTTGTACTTGTTGGCTCTCTCAAGCAATGCTGAATAGCTCGTCATTCCACATGACAACCTTCAGATACTTGCAAAAGCCTCTAACCTTCTATACGTCTTCTCTAGGAGAGAAGTCCTTATCATGATCCTCTAGAACTCTAGCTTGCAATATTCCTCATAATGTGTGGACTGAGCAGTGACAGAGCAGAGAGTTCTATTTCCTTCCTATCTAGATACTACTTCTATTTTTTTTTTTTTTTTTTTGAGACGGAGTCTTGCTCTGTGGCCCAGGCTGTAGTGCAGTGGCACGATCTCGGCTCACTGCAAGCTCCGCCTCCCGGGCCCACACCATTCTCCTGCCTCAGCCTCCCGAGTAGCTGGGACCACAGGTGCCCGCCACCACACCCGGCTAATTTTTTCACCGTGTTAGCCAGGATGGTCTTGATCTCCTGACCTTGTGATCCGCCCGCCTCAGCCTCCCAAAGTGCTGGGATTACAGGCGTTAGCCACCGCGCCTGGCCGAGATACTACTTCTATTAATTTACCCTAAGGTTGCTTTAGCCTGCTTTTTTTTTTTCTTAAAGCAATTAGAGTTTGCTATCTTCCTATTATCATAAGAATCAATGAAAAGCCCCAGGCAAATCTCTCATACCTACTGTTGTTAAAGCTGATGACCTTCATTTTTCCTCCTCACTCACATTTGCTTCTCTAAAGCCTACTTGTTCTCAAAAGCTCAGGTCAAATGCTTCTTCCAGCAAGCGTCCCACTAGTATTCCCCAACCAGATGTAATTTTCTCTTTACCTGTGCTCCTCTGGCCCTTGTGCTTGATTATAGGCCCAGCACAGTATTCTTTGAAGTAAATGTGTGATTTAAATATACTCCATCTCTTAGTAGGCTGTGAACTCTGAGGGCAGGGATGGTTTGATTCATGTTTGTGCATCACATCTTATGTGTGGCTGTTCTATCAAAGACTTGGCTTGATTTAGTTACATACAAGACTCTGCTCCACAGATTGCAGGACCCATCGTGTGGGCTCTTTTCATTGGTTTGGGAGGCAATGAAGGGATTTAGAAAAATAGACTCCTGAAGTCAGACATGGATTTGAATGATTTTCTCTCCACTTGGAAGATATATGACTTTGAGCAAGTTATTAATCTCTGTAAGCCTCAGTTTTATCATCTGTTAAATGGACATGATAAAAAGCACCTAACTTACTAGAGTTCATGAGAGGATTATAGGGAATAAGGATACATGTGGCATTCAGTACTGTGCCTGCCACACACTTCAGTGCTCAGGGAAAGCTGGTAGTGGTTATTTTTTTTACTCCTATTTATAAATAATTGTTTTATTCTTTTCGATTAATCACATGGAATTGTGATTGTCTTGCTGCTCATAGATTGTGAATCCTTGATAGAAGACATCTGGCATCTGTACCCCTAGTGCCAAGCACAGTGTCCAGAAAATTGTTGTCATCAGTGTTTGTTGAATGAATGCATGAATCTAAGGCTTTTGAACTGCAGCCCCAAGGAACATATGTAAGATGTTGCTGTTATTATTAGGCGTTGCGTTCCTGGGCCTTAAAAATGAATAAGACCAATGCTTTCCTTGGCTTTAGGGAGACTATGATTCAGTGTGAAAGGTACACTGCAAGTTACTTTTTAAGAGATTGTATTTTAACAGTAGGTACTCAGTAAATGCTTAATTCAAGTTGGGCTCCCACTGCCTTAGTAAGTCTTGTAATAAGGTAGTTAATAAGAATGGTGCAAATTCATTTTCTGCTTGGTTCTCAAAGAAAATAGGAGACATGTAGGTGCCAGCCTACCTGTTAGGTAGTTTTGATTTGCATTCTTCTAGGAGTTCTGTGGTTTCAGTCTGACATTTAAGTCTATTATCCATTTCAAGTTAATTTTTGTGAGTGGTGTGAGAGGGGTTTTAGTATTTGTTTAATTGTTGCTTTTTAGTGCATTATGAAGTTTAAAATAAGCAGAATGAATTAGAATTCCACAATAGAGGTTTGAGAATAATAGGAGCAGAAAGGTGGAGTGGCAAAGTTGATGACTAAGGTAGGAGTAAGGAATGGCTTTATGGAGATGAAGTATGAAGTGAGATTTTAAGGACAAGGACATTATCAATCTGTCTAAATTCTTATCACTCATTAAAATCCAGGACAGATGCCTTCTCTGCAACGAAGACATTTGTCTTGTCCCACCTCAAGTGATCTGCCCCCTTTTGAACCTCCATGGTGTTTTCTTTCTTTTTTTTTTTTTTTTGAGACAGAGTCTTGCTCTGTCACCCTGGCTGGAGTGCAGTGGCGCCATCTCGGCTCACTGTGAGCTCTGCCTCCCTGGTTCATGCCATTCTCCTGCCTCAGCCTCCCGAGAAGCTGGGACTACAGGTGCCTACCACCACACTGGGCTAATTTTTTGTATTTTTAGTAGAGACAGGGTTTCACTGTGTTAGCCAGGATGGTCTCGATCTCCTGACCTCGTGGTCTCCCAGCCTCGGCCTCCCAAAGTGCTGGGATTGCAGACATGAGCCACTGTGCCCGGCCCCATGGTGTTTTCTTTCTTAGGGCCTTACCATGGTCTGTTACAGCCCTGGGTGTACATGAAGTGATCAGCAAATATTGTTACATTGAATCATTGTTATATGCATAGCTAAGCACTTGCCTCTATCCTTACCTAATTGCAAGCTCTTTTAGTGCATGAGTTGTGTCTTCACAGTTCTCTAGTGCCTACAACACACCAGG